>NC_142600.1:79839660-80183160 GCF_041222555.1 Hakea prostrata | reverse complement strand
TCGGACGAGGAAAGGAGATTGGGGCTGGACCGAATAGTGCGTTGCAATTACAATTTCATTGCCTCTATCTCATAGTACGGAGTAGAAGATAGGGTCTTAGTTCTTTCATGGTTCCCAACGGGACGTAGCTAACCCTTCTAAGATAACCAAGTCTCAAGCTAAAAAAAGCGTATCCTAGCCCAAGAGCTCATGGGACAATCAATAATAAACAGTGACACCCTGCAAGAACCAAACCTGACAGCGAGAGGAGAGGAGACATTCAATAAGTCAGTTAGCCCTGAACAAGGAATGAGAGAGTGAGAATTGAAAGCCCATTAAGAAAGGCTTTCCTAGGCCGTTTTGGATAACTACGCGTAGCCTACTCATCCGGCTCCCAACAGATGAGACCGTCCTTCTATGTCATCCGGAAGCTATTCCGAATCCTTCACACAAGAGGAAGCCCTGGTTCGACTAGCTTTATTTCCTTGCTTTGATTCACTTATTCCCTTTCTTTGAGGGCATTCCACGGCAGCAGATTTGCCACATCTAACCTCTTTCGTTGAGACGTTGGTCCCTGTTCTCGATTCAGCTTCAACTACGGAGGATCGGTCTTGCTGTTCCCAACCTGGAATCGATTCTGACTTCTACTACAATAATTATTATAACCACAACTTGTCTTGTAAGGCCAACAACGCAAGCTAATCTTGGGGTCTAACGAGGAAATCGTTAGATTGACTCGAAGAGGGCAATTGAGCAGGCCAGCGAACGGGGTTGTCGGTCCAATGAGGAGTGGGCCTAAGCGAAGCGTGGCTTGCTTGTTAGAAAGTGAGTTTACTTACTTAGCTTGCCAGTCCCATAAGGCAGGCAGTTTAGTTTACTGTTTGCCAGCGAGAGTAGCTGGCTTTAGGGTGCTAGTTCCCTTGAAAAGAACCTTACCGGAATAGCGGCCCTAGCTTCTAGTCCCACTTGTAGCCTGATCGGGACTTCTTTCTCTCTTGCTTGAATGCCAACTTTGATTACTCTGGTTAGTAGCTCCATACTTTCACCCCTTGCTTGAAATCCCTTATCTTACTGTAAGTGAATTAAGGTAGTTTACTTGTGCTTGCTCGTTAGAGAAAGGCAGCGAAGTAGAAAGGGAAGCTGGAGCGTTAGCTGGAAAGAAGTCCCGATGTTGAGCCAAGCTACTTGTTAACTCCAGGTCCCATCCGTCCTGCCGAACCGCCAACTCCGTTCACTACTGAAATCCCCTATTCAAGAAGAAAGGTAGATTGTGGCTAAGACTAAGCCAAAGAGGTGTCCGTGGACAGCCCTGTCTTAGACACTGAACTGCCGCTGCATTCACTTCGTTCACTCCTATTACAGGTTCTAAGACGAGGAGATTGTGACTAACCCAAGGATAGAGGTATAGTTGACGAGGAGAGAGGACTGGTAACCAACCCGACTCTCTTCCTTCCATTACCGACAGCTAGGAGTGCTGCTCTTCGCGCTGTGCTTGATTAGCTGTGCGCCTGCTTCATACAAGGTAGGGTATCATTGACTTCACACCAATCAAATAGAAAGACGAAAGAGAAGATCAATGCAAGAAGGGCGAGGCATCCAATGTGGACAGTGAATAACAACCCCCCTTTTATCGGCTGACTTCGTCACCGCATTGTTTAATAATCAAGGGGCCGGGCCTTTTCAAAGCTTGCTAAAGGCGCGTTAAAGGCAACGGAAATGCCCTTCTCGTCGATCTGTGAGTGGAAGCTTAGCCAGCCCGTCCACCTGTGGACTGAGAACGGCTAACTTTACTCTTTACTGAACTGCTTGTGGACAAGAAGAAGGCGCGAAAGCCCTAAGGGAAAGTCTTTTGAGTACAGGTGTAAAGAAGAAAGCTCTCCATTCCACAGCAGGACTTGGTAGTCAATGATAGTCCTTGATTCCTTCGCTAACCCGAGCAAAGCACCTTCCTTCAACACCCCTTGCTGCTCTCGCTGCACCATCTGTTGCCCGCTGCTTGGCTTGCTCTCTGGCTATCGGGCTATGCTTGCCGCGCAGAAGGCAATTTCCTTGACTGTTTAGGAGTGCAATTCGGGGTTAGAAACCTAAGTCAGATTCAGATTGGCCCCCACCGGCCTGACTTCTCTTTCTGCTGATGAGAGAAGGCCAAGAACTAAAAAATCCGAGGGGTTGACCCTTCGTGAACGTCACAACCGATGACCTATAGCCTTTATTATTAAACTATATGGTAATTGAAAGACTACAGAACAAAGTATGAACGTCCAGGAAGTTAGTTGCAAAGGGAAAGGGATTTCCGAACAACCCTGCAATCATAGAGGACGTCAGGATAAGAGGTAAGGAATCGATAGCAGCCTTGAGATCAAAAGTTTTATCTTTCTTCTCAAGTACTGCAACGGTTGGGTCTGGTTATAGGTACCATCCATTCAACACCTTGCCAAAACCGTCATGGCCCAATCATGTATAGGCCGTACCAAGGTCTGATACAAGGGCGAGCCAATAGCGAATAACCTTTTCTCGGCAATTCATCCGGCGACCTTCACTCCCATCCTGCCAAGCTGAGGCAATGCATGGCATTGTATCGTTCCACACTGTGGCAAATCGATACAAGTAGCCTAAAGAGCTTGCTATACAAAGGCATCTCCGGCCGAACGGTTAGGCAAGCCGGAAGCGCCTGGGTCAAAATCCCGTATACCAAAGAAGACGTCGAGAGTGTCACTTAACCATTCCCCTCCTGGGAAAGAAAGAAAGGCAAGTTCAGAAAGAACTAGCAATCCAATCCAGCCTGACGACTAGTAGGGGAAAGGTCTTCCTCTTGCAGTGGAAGCGGGAGTGGTTGAGTAAGCTGCTCCACTGAAGCTCATAGGCCTTGATGCCTTTACTAGCTGGCCCGACTAGGTTAACCTCATTAAGAAGACTGGTCCACCCACCACTAAGGCTAAATCCTGGAGCTCGGTTCGGTGGCACGTGATGGAAGACCTTTGCTTTGGGGAAGATTCATCACAGACCGGAGAAGCTAGGAGTACGAGTACGTTAACTCACACTCACCCCGATCCGTACACACGTACACCATAGACAGATGCTCCGCCCTAGTGATCAGAAGATCTGGCAGGGTCCATTCTCCTAGTTCCGTCATCCATCTAGACAAGGCTCTCAGTCCGCACGGTCGTTCACAGGTGGTGGGAGGGGACTCTTTCAATCTCTGTTTGCTTTGCGGTCTGTTGATCGCCGAATGCCGTCGTCTTCGGATGTGCAATGACTAAGGTTCAGAAGGCTGACCCGGATGGATTTGGGGCTGGTGGGGCAACTTAGGATGAAAGGCTGTTAAGCCCGGTGATTTGGACAACTATTTTATGTAATTTATCAATATCTTTCCGGATCGATACTTTGTTGATCGGATAGGAGATGAACTAGGTTCTTAGGTAGATTAGAGAGATGGAAAGGAGGGTTCACCTAATAAGGCATCTGGGAAATCGGCTTGTGAAAGAGAGGTCTCAAATCAAGTAGATGTTTAAGCAGCAGCGCTTTCTACTCTTTCAAATGGGAAAGGATATGTTGTTTAACCGAAAGCAGCCTGGGTAACCTACCCCTCTCAAGCGGGGAATAATGGCTACATTTCCGAGCCAGACGCCACACCAACCCTTAAGCAGATGTGGCAGTTCAGCCAACAAAAGCAGCTCTAAAGCAAAACGGCTTTTTCAAAGCATCACGCATGTTCCGATCAAAGGTCACAGGTGTAAACCACCTAACGGATGCCACAGTCTCACTTCCCACAGACCTCGTCCTTGAGGATGCCAACCGCTCCTTGATCCCTGGATCAAAGACCTTGTGTGCAGAACACTTTGACCACAGTCCTGCTGACCCAGCTGCTAGTCCCAAGCCTTATTAGAGACCAGGTTAGGCTCCTCCCACCGCTACTGGTGCAAGAACATCAGTTGACTTTGAAGCTTCGATCGTAGGATCGTTTTCACCATTTTATGTTATTTCTTGATCGAAATGAAAATCCCCACCTACTGGTTCTCAATCTTATTAAGCATTAACAAATGGGACAGATCTGGCAGTTAAAACATTGGTACAGGCCCCACTTTCTCCTTACTCCACTCGATCGGGACAAAGAGCAGGTACTAGTAATCTTCCTACTTACCGCCCTGCTGATTCGAAAGAACTCCGCGACACGGACTTTGGGAAAAGAAGGGAAGGATTTATTGCCCCAGAAAGACTGGAGTACAACGTAACCAAAGTAGGACTATTCCAGCGGACTAGAAAGTTCTTCTATTACGATCTTTCCTATGATTACTCACAATGGATCTAGCATGAAGCTCGGATTTGTGTGAGTGGAAGTGGTGCCAGGCAAGGTTTCGGATAACCACGTGTCATTGACAACTTTTCTACTCTTTCCACTGGAAAGATAGGAGATGTTTTCTAGCCAGAAAGGGCTGTGGTTGGGTGGACTGCTCCACATCTTACTATACACTATACCTAAGAACCTAGTTCATATCGAGACTCGGAAAAGGATGATCCTTTATGATATTAAAAAACTCGTTCTTGAGAGGATGTGGCAGAAGAACCATAACCTGATAGATTGGCTTTCGGGTCCACTGCAGTAGAAAGCTTGGCTAGCGTAGATAGGGATCCTTAGAATCGACATCTTCAAAGATAGTGAGGAGTGAATCTCCGAACGAACGGAGTCGAAAACTTAAGTCTTTCTTACAGACTGTGGAGTAAGATCTCAATCGGCAAGTCAAAAGATCGATCTCTTAGCCGGTCTAAGGTTACCTCCCTCATTTCCCATGTAGTCGGTATTTTAGTAAAGGGCTTATGGGCCTGCCGCTTTCTCGAATATCGATTTTGAACTTTCCAATTCGCTAACTAACTTATTCCGCATTATAGATGATGGATATTAAGCGTTGGAAGATTTCGTCGATAGTGTCGAGTTCGGGAAAGGAGGAATGCATTAACGTAAGAAAGTCTTGGAATTAATCGGAATAGCCCGATTGTCCGCCTTGCCCAACTTTTTTTGTTGATCGGTGCGTGACTAAAGAGTCCGAACAGAGCAAGACTCGAAAGGCATGTCCACCCACTACTCCAACCTTCCTTTCTCTAGGATACAACGCCGCCTAGCCTGCTTTCCTAATTGGCTTCCCCCACGAGAGCCAAACATCCTAGCTTCCTCTAGGCTCCTCTTCCAGCTTTCTTGCTGTTCGGTTTTCCCCTTGAGGTGGTCTGCCGTTAGTAGCGATTTTTCAATTCTTTGGAATCTTCTTGTCGATCCGCCGTTTGGTATAGTCTTTGTTCAGCTCCCGTGTCAGCGGCTGTTGGTATCTCTTGATAAAAAAGCTATTGCGCTCGTCTCTCTGTCGAAGAAGTCCTTCGTTCACTTCCATTGATTGCTTTGGCAGGCGACTTACGACTCGGGAACAACCAAATAGGGCACTTCTTATTGGAATTCCGAAAAGATCTAAAAAAATGGTTATACCTCCTTTTATACCGGTATACTCCTCTTCCCGGCCTTCCTCTCGGTCCCCCTTGGGTTGACCGTAATCGGGACTTGTGTTTTGTGACAGGGCAACCTTTAGGGTTGTATTCCTCTTGGCCTTTATTCACTTTGTCCCACCACTTTGTTGTGTGGCTAGCGGCAGGTGAAACCTGGCATCCGATTTCGTGCTGTAGAATCGCTATTCTCGGTGATGATGTTGTAATCGGGGATAGGGAAGTTGCCTTGGCCTATCGCGACATTCTGGATAAGTTGGGGGTGACAATTTCCACCCAAAAGTCTATTATATTCCACACAGGGTGCTTTTTAATTTGCAAAGCGATTCTGTGTCAAACGAGTTAAATCGCAGCTACTAAGCCTATCTCTATGAAATGTTGCATGATGACAAGTCACTTGTATGGACAACTCTCCGTTGGTCAAAAGTATGGAGTGAAAAGATTCTCCACTTTAGTTAGACTACATGGGGGTGGTTATCGAGTGTTAGCATCATGGAAGAATAGTAGTTCCAAACATTGGGAACGGGTTAGAAAGATGGCTGAGAAGCCGGTGAAAGGTAGCAATTATCCTTTAGAGTTTTGGATGAGTAGGGGTTACCCGATGGGTCCATACTTGAGAGGGCTCTAAACAAGCGCCTATATAAGGGAACATATTAAACCTAAGGAACTCTAGTGGATTCCCGATGAGTTTACCTTTGATGGAGAGGTAGAGTTCCGTCAGAGGACCATGGTAAGAAACTGGGTTTGGTTAAAATATCTCTACTGGTATCATACAACCGCATGGAATGATGATGCGACCCTTGAAGAACTGTTCCAACCTCCCGTTGTAGAAGTAGATTGGAAGGCCAGAGACGTGAATTCGCAAGAGTTTCGGACTTTTGGTCTCCTTTGGAAGACCTACGATTTTATTAAAGGTAAGTGGTGGAATTGGTCACCTCCGTGTTTAACGGAGTTTCGTGATCCTCCACCTGAAACATGTTGGATATTCGGGGGTATCAGTGGCAGAGACTACTTGGTCAAGCCTGAGGAGATTACACAACAAAGGGCAGGTAAGTGGGTCATCAAAGTACCGCTTGCTAACGAAATTTGTCTAATAGCTCAAGTTCCGGTTACGGGGGGGCAAAAGAAAGAGAGGGAGGACCCCCCCGGGGGGCCCCCCCGGGGGGGGGGGGGGGGGGAAAGGGGGGGGGGGGGGGGGGGGGGGGGGGGGGGGCACCCCCCCCCCCGGGGGGGAGGCGGGGGGGGGGGGGAGGGGGGGGGGGGGGGGGGGGGGGGGGGGGGGGGGGGGGGGGGGGGGGGGGGGGGGGGGGGGGGGGGGGGGGGGGGGGGGGGGGGGGGGGGGGGGGGGGGGGGGGGGGGGGGGGGGGGGGGGGGGGGGGGGGGGGGGGGGGGGGGGGGGGGGGGAGGGGGGGGGGGGGGGGGGGGGTTGTTGGGTTGTGTTTTATTTATTTTTTATTTTTAAATATTTTAGGTTGGTTAAAATAATTTTAGTAAATTAATTTGAGGTAGGATGGGGGGGGGAGGGAGGAGGGAAAGGAAAAGAAAACACCCAGAGAGCTATGTGTTGAATTCATACCTACTGGTAACAAATCAATGGAGAATTATTGAGGTTCTATCAGCTCAAAACCTTTCAAATTCTTTAACATGTGGACCTCTAATCATTCTTTCCTTTCCACTGTCAATGATGCTTGGGCTAAGCCGGTCCCCTGCCATTCTCTCCCCCTTATTGCTTTTGCTCGTAAGCTCCAGAACACTAAGGATTCCCTCCGTTCTTGGAATGTCTCGTCCTTCAGGAATATTACCTCCAGAGTTTCCTTCTGTCGCTCCGATTTAGCTTGAGTAAAAATCCCCTCCAATTCGATCCCCTTAACTCCCCCCTTATTAAGGAAGAAAAATCTCTCTCCATTACCCCACTTCTCTGCCCTCCCAAGAAGAAAGTTTCCTTAGGTAGAAATCGCGTCTCAAACGGCTTAAGTTGGGTGACTATAACTTGGCCTTCTTTCATTGGTCCCTCAGAGCCCGATACAACCTTAACTCCATTCCCCTCCTCTCCAGATCCGGCTCCTGGATCTCGGATCCCCCCAGTATTGAGGTTGAGGTGATCTCTTTCTTCTCAAATCTTCTCTCCCCTTCCTCCCTCCCTCCCCACTCTTCCCCCCCCCCCTGATTAATAAAACAATTGATCCCCTCTCCTTGAGCTCTCTCTGCTCTATTCCTTCCCATGATGAGATCCTCTGTGCGATCTGTTCCCATAAAACCAACAGGGCCCCTGGCCCAGATGGTTATAATATGGGCTTCTTTACTACGGTCTGGGATTTCATCAAAGCCATCCGCAACTTCTTCTTCAAGCCCTCCCAGCTTTCTTCCATCAACCAAACCTTCCTTTGCCTTATTCCCTAAAAGCCTGGTGCTTCTTCTCTTTCTGATTTTCGTCCCATTTCTCGCTGCAACCTCCTTTACAAATTCATTGCAAAAATTTTGGCTAACTGCCTCAAATCTCTCATGCCCTCCTTGGTTAGCGCTAATCAATCTGCATTCATCTCCGGCCGTAGTATTGCGGATGATATTCTCCTTTGTGTAGAGATTGTTAGAGGATTCGATAGATCTGCTCACTCCTCTGCGGCCCTCCTTAAGGTTGATCTCCATAAAGCTTTTGACTCCATCCGTTGAGACTTCATTAGTGATGTCCTCTTGTCCATGGGTCCCCCCCTTTTGTTAATTGGATTGAAATATGTATCTCCACCCCTCATTTACCGATAATCACTAATGGGTCCCCTACGGGGTACTTACCCTCTCGTGTGGGTCTTCGTCAAAGCTGTCCCCTCTCCCCCTTCTTATTCTCTCCTGGTCTTTTGAGTCCTCTCCCATGTTTCCAATCCAAAACTGATCAATTCCTCATCTCTCCCATTCCTAAGTGCAAATCCCTAAAGTTCGCCCATTTAGCATTTGTAGATGACCTCATGATCTTCTCCAAAGCTGACTTCACCTCCATTTCTTTGATTTTCTCCTCTCTCTCTCTCTCTTTAAATCCCTTTTAGGTCTTCGAGTTAACTTGATAAATCCTCCCTTTTATTTGCTGGGGTCTCTGAATTTGTTCACTCCTCTCTTCTTTCCCTCACTCACTTTAACCTTGGATCCTTTCCAGTGGTTTATGATGAGCACATTTATGTGTGAAATCTTAGGGCATAAATCATGCGTTTTACACACTTTGAGTGGAGCTACCTTGGGTTTTATGTTGTTTTTGCAGATTTTATGAATTTTAAGGATTTAAGCAAATATTTGGAGTTTTGGGCTTGAATCATGCAATTTTACTCGTCAAGAAGTCCATTCAAATTCTCAAATGCGAAAATGGGCCTGATCTGGAGCATGATGGGCTAGAGGTGTGTGATTATGGGCCAACTCCGAAATATTGAAGAGACAAAAAAGGCAAATTTGATCTACAGCTGAGATTATAAATTATCAATCAAATCTACAGAGATATTATTGAGAGAGTCCAAATGGAGAAAAGAGTCCTTGCATACTTCAATATTTTATTTCCTATTTGGGATTTAATCAAAGAAAGAAAAAGAATTATATTTAGAGAAGGAAGAGGCAAAAATCCCGTTTTTGAATGTCTCTGTCCAGTTTCGATCAAGCCCTTCATCGAACGGTCATCTGATGTCCGATCATGCTGATTTTTGGAGGAGAGCTTCACGACTACTTAAACCTCAAATCCAACGGTGGAATTATGCATCTGATCTCTCTAAGTCGGCGCGATTAGTACGTCAAAACCCTAATTGGATGAGTCAGATAGGAACCCTGAGTTTTATTCAAATTCAGCCGTGCCTCATATCTCATGTAAACTCTATAAAAGGAGAGCATACTCCATCAAAGGCGAAGGTGTTTTAAAGCTTAGTAGAAGCATTTTTCTTCTCTCTTCAGTTTATTTAGGTTTTCTTTAGTTTTCTTTGCTTGCATTTGTGAGATTTTAAATTTCTAGATTGAATGTTTAGGTTTAATTTTTTTATGTAATGCAATTCAAGTTCAAGTTTCAAGTTTTTAGATTCGTTTTTCTCTGGGTCTAGCAATTGCAGATTTAAATCATTCTAGATCTAGATCTGGTTGTTAGGGTTGGTTGAGATTCGAATCGTTTGTTCAATTTGCAAGTAAGTAACCTTCTTTATTAATCTTCTCTCCTCCCTCCATTCCTGCTTCTATCTACCCCTCCATATTCTTAATTTAGGATTTACTTTCAGCATTTATTTATTGTTCTCCCTTCCCCTGGATCCTTGATTAGAGATGCCTACAGTCGTGCCTCTCTTTGGTTAAGGTTTCCATTTTACATTCTGCAATTTACTTTTAGCATTATTTATTGTTCTCCCTTCCTCTGGATCCTTTATCAGAGATGCCTATAGTCGTGCCTCTCTTTGATTAAGGCTTCCTTTTCCTTTTATTGCTTTGTTTATTGCTTTGTTATTTACTTTCTGACCGTTTTTTTTTTCTTTAATATATGTTCCCCCGATCGGTGGACTATAAGCTACGGCAAAGGATCCACGGTCAAAGTCATTATTATTATACTCCCCTTCCCTCGATCCAGAGCTGACACTCGGATCACTTCCCTTTTCTTTTTATTTTTATTTATCGCATTTTTTTATTTATGCTTTGATTGTGTTTGCTTTCTTTTTCGTTTTAATTCGATTGCATTAGATGCATGGATTAGGATCGTTTAGTTTAGTTAATTAGTTTAACAAAAATTGAATCATTCCACTCTCGCATTACTATTAAGAAGTTGAATTCTAAGTGGCATATCTCCTTGAGATCGACCCGTTAGCTACACGGTACCGTGCGCTTGCGGTTACTTTTAAATTTCACAAACAGTTTACCTCAGCCTTCCCCTTATTCCTAGTAGGCTCACCAACCACCATTGCACTCCCATGCTCGACCATATCCGGAAAAGCTTCAACTTTGGAAAGGAAAATTCTATCTTTTGCTGGTAGAGTGGTTCTCATCCGTTCTGTTCTCCAATCTTCCTACCTTTACTGGTGTGGCATTTTCTCCATTCCCAAAGTCACCATCTGTGCAATGGAATCCCTCTTCTATGCCTTCCTTTGAAAAGGCCAGGAATCCTCCCGCTTCCTCCATCCCATCAGTTGGTCGACTATCTGCCGGCCCAAATTTAAGGGTGGTCTAGGTATCCGTTGAATCCAGGATGTCATTTTGTCTTCTCTTCTTAAGCTAATCTGGAAAATTGCCTAAAAGCACGATTTTATTTGGATCAATTAGGTCTATTCCTATCTCTTCAAATCAGACTCCATATAGACGGTCCCGACTCCACCTAACCCTTCTTGGATTTGGAGGAAGCTCCTTACCCTCCGACCTTTTGCCCTCTCCTCTATCTCCATCCAAATTTCTTCTGGCACAACTGCTTCCTTCTGGCATCTCTACTTCCTTCTGGCATGACCCTTGGTATCTTGCAAGGTATTCTTTTCAATCTCTTAGGTCCTCACATAGTTTATAAGTCTCGCATCCTTAGGTCTACCCCCTTCTCCATGTTCATAGCTGTTGGTTCTTGGTCCCCCATCCCCCACCCTTCTCTTGCTCAAATTTGGATTTCCCTCCCCCCGCGCTCTAACTTCCCTCAGGACCTCACAATTTAGACCTTTACCCCATCCAAGAAATTCTCTATCTCCTCAGCCTAGAACCTCCTCCGCCCCCCCCCGGTCCCTTGGGCCCCCTGGTTTGGTTTAAGGGTTACATTCCTCGCCATTCCGTCACCCTCTAGAGAGCCCTCAACCTTGGCCTCCCCACCCAGAGCCTGCTTTCTAGCTGCCACATCCCAGTAAACCCCAATTGCATCCTTTGTTGGAGTGGTTTAGAGGACCTTGAGCATCTGTTCTTTACCTGGCCCTTTTCCTGCCTTCTTTGGGGAAAAGCCCTAGCCTCGTTGTGGCCCAGTTTGAGACGCTATTTTGGTTTCACTTAGGATTGGCATTGGATTTTAAGACTCTATTCAAGGTCATCCATTTGTGATTGGGTTGGTAGGTTGGTCTTTAGTGCTTCTATTCACCATCTGTGGTGGGAGCGTAATCTCAGGAGATGGACTTCCAAATCTCGCACCATTGACTTGATTTGGAAGCCATCTATTTTGATGTTTCTTCTAGGCTCCAGTCTATCCCCCATCCTCCGGTTATTGATACCCCAAGGAACAGGCTTATTGTTGTTACCTGGGGTCTTTCCTCCTCCTTTCAGCCTCTCTCTTGAAGATTGGAACCCCCCCTCTCTCCCCCCTGCCTTTGTTTCTCCTTGTTAGTTAATTATTTTTTATTCATAAAAAAAAATGTAATTTTTTAAATTTATTTTTTCCTGTTATGAGTCGTCGGAAGATGAGAGTCTATATTTATTTTAGTCTTTTAGATAGATTTAAAAGTCTGTTTTTAGTTTAGTTTCAGATTAGGAATGGGATCTTTCTTTTCCTTTTAAAAGGGCATCTACTCCCATTTTCGAATTTGAATGGCAATTCATAATTGAGACTGGTGGCTGCCATAAGCTGTGTGTTCTCCTCTCCTCTGATCTTTCTCTTTGCCTTATCTTTGATTTCTTCTTCCGAAATTCTCTGTCTCTTATCTCAACCTCAATCTCATTCCTAGTTTCCTTATTATCCTGAAATGGTTTCTAGTAATTTTTTTCCTCTGCTGGGCGGTACTAACAGGATTGTGAATAGTTTGCTGTCTATTAATCTTTCTTGTATGGTACTGAGAATTGAAATGAAGAAAGTCCAGGTAATTTTTGGCCCAAATTGGTCATTTCAATGTGAGCATCAAAACCAGAACCAGATGTCATTTCCTCATTGTCAGACTTGAGTTGCAGAAAATTTTCCTTTAATTCTTGATTGTATTTGGAGTTCTACTTATGTGGAACCGGTAGCATTGAGTTAGAGCTATGCCTTAAGTTTTAGAATCATCCGACAGTTGGGGGGGAGTCCTCTCCATTGAAGCTTCCTTGTTTTCTCCATTCAAATTTCTGGGTTTCTATTCCACCAAAGGTTGGCGAACATACATGTTTATGAAATGGCATTCACTCCTTATTTTTGGATAATCTCTTACCTTCATAGATATTATCTTGTTTATCCCACTTTAAGTAGTTTAGTTCCAAATGTACTCCCCCCCGGGCCCCCACAAGGACCCCCCCCTTTGGAGGGGGATTACACTCCCCCCCCCCCCCCCCCCCATTTATTTTTTTTTTTTTAATTACACTCCTGCCACCCTTATTATACTTTCTAATTATTTCAACTCTGCCCACTAGTTACCTAATCTTTTAAAATATTCACAGTGACGAAATAGGAATTGAAATGTTTGATTCTTCAGTGTCTTATTCAGAACTTTACAATCAATATATACACAACTGCTATCTATGAAATAGGAAAGAATATCCTACCTAGAAGATTAGAATAAATAAGAAATCTACCAAGAATAGAAGATTACAATCAATGAGAAATCTACCTAGAATAGAAGATTACAATCAATGAGAAATCTACCTAGAATAGAAGATTACAATCAATGAGAAATCTACCTAGAATAGAAGATTACAATCAATGAGTAATCTACCTAGAATAGAAGATTGCAATAATAAGAAAAATACCTGTAATAGAATATTACAATCTGATCTACTTAGATTAAAGATACTAATAAAATATTATGAGATGATTCTAAGATTTTCCACACTCCCCCTCAAGCTGGTGAATAGGCATTCTCCATTCCCAGCTTGGATATGCATTTTTGAAAGGCTGAGCTGCTCAATCCTTTAGTAAGTACATCAGCAAGTTGACTATGTGTAGACACATACGGCGTACAAATCAGTCCGCTATCCAGCTTCTCTTTGATGAAGTGTCTGTCAATCTCAATGTGCTTGGTTCGGTCATGTTGAACAAGGTTATGTGCTATACTGATTGCTGATTTGTTGTCACAGTAGAGTCTCATTGGTCCACCCCATTCAACCTTTAGGTCTTCTAAGATAATCTTCAACCAAAGTAATTCACATATTCCTTGAGCCATTGCACGAAATTCGGCTCACGCACTTGACCGAGCCACAACATTCTGCTTCTTGCTCCTTCATGTCACAAGATTGCCACCAAGAAATGTGCAATATCCTGTGGTCGACCTTCTATCTACTGTTGACCCTGCATAATTAGCATCAGTGTATGCTTCTAGTCTCATTCCTTTATTCCTTCTAAATAAAAGGCCTCTCCCTGGCGTCCCTTTTAAATATTGTAGCACACGGTGAGCTGCATGCAAGTGAATTTCCTTTGATTTGTGCATGAATTGGCTGATTACACTAACTCGCATATGCTATGTACGGCCTTGTGTGAGACAAGTAGATTAGTCTTCCTACTAGTCTTTGATACATCTCTCGGTCCACAACAACATATTCTTCTGCATTCCCAAGTTTACTGTTGGGATCTATTGGAGTGCTTGCTGGTTTACACGCGGCCATTCCTGTTTCTTTAAGGAGATCAGTGATATACTTTTGTTGAGAGATGAAAATGCCTTGTTGAGAGTGAGCAACTTCAATGCCAAGGAAGTATTTTAATCTTCCTAAAGCCTTGATCTCAAATTCCTTAGCCAAGCATTGAGTCAAATTTTGTTTCTCTTTTTCTTCATTTCCGTCACTATTATGTCATCAACATACACAAGTAGTGCCGTGACTCCCCCAGATGATGAGTGCTTGATGAACAATGTATGGTCTCCTTAACTTTGCTTGTAACCCATACTAATCATGACTTTAGTAAATCTGCCAAACCATGCCCGCGGTGACTGTTTGAGTCCATATAAGGCCTTTTTTAACTTGCATACAATATTAGCAGCTAAATCCTTCTCATAACCCGATGGAACCTCCATGTAAATTTCTTTCTTTAGTTCACCATGCAAGAATGCATTTTTAACATCAAATTGTTGCAAGTCCCAACCATAATTTGCCGCCAAGGATAGTAAGATTCTGACAGTATTCATTTTTGCAACTGGAGCAAATGTTTCAAGGTAGTCAATCCCGTAAGTCTGGGTGTAGCCCTTGGCTACCAACCTTGCTTTGTACCTTTCTAAAGATCCATCTGCTCGATACTTCAATGTATATACCCATTTGCACCCCACAGGTTTCTTCCCTTCTGGTAATCTTACAAGTTCCCATGTTCCATTGCTTTCTAATGCTTCCATCTCCACATTCATAGCTTGCTTCCACTCCTTATTGGATAAAGCCTCAGATAAGGTGTTAGGAATGGCAATGGTGTTTAAACTTACCAGAAAGGCTCTATGAGATGGGGAAAAATGTTTAAAGGACAAGAATTGGGCAAGAGGGTACATGGGTTTCGTTGTGCATTCTCTAGTGCCTTTCCTAATGGCAATAGGAAGGTCTAGTTCAAAACTATTTGTGGGCACATCGAATTCGGTTTGTAGTGAAGGATTAGTCATTTGTACCTCATTTCCAGAATTTGGATTGGAGTCTTGAACTTGCACTGATTCTGGAACAAGATTCTTCTTCCTTGAGTACACCTTTCCTTTGCCAAATCTCACATGCTCAATATCAGAAATAGGCTCATTCATTTCAAAGTTTGACATATGTTCATGTTGTTCACAGTTTGACACATGTTGTGAGTTGCACCGACACAAGTTTAGGTTGTTCACGGTTTGACTCAGGTGACATAGTGAAGTATTTGGGAGTGAACTCTAAGTCAAGTAAGGAATTCCCATTCTTATCTTCCATTATTGAATGCTCCCCCTGAAGATGAGGTGTGGAAAAATAAGACTTATGTTCATGAAAAGTGACATCAATGGAAACATAGAACCTTTTTGAAGGAGGGTGATAGCACTTATAGCCCTTTTGAGTGGAGGAATATCCTATAAATAAACATTTGAGTGCTCTAGGATCTAATTTACCCCGATGTGGTCCATGAATATGAACAAATGAGACACACCCAAAAATTCGAGGAACAAGGTTATTTGTCGTTTTTAGGTTTGGGTAGAACTGGGAAAGGACATCCATTGGACTCTTGAATCCTAAGACTCTCGAAGGCAACTGATTTATGAGATGAGTTGCTGTGAGGATTGCTTCCCCCCAAAATGACTTAGGCACATTGTATTGGAATAGGGAGGCTCTAGTTACATCAAGAAGGTGGCCATTTTTCCGTTCAGCTACTCCGTTTTGTTGTGGGGTATCAACGCACGATGACTCATGTATAATTCCCTCCCTTTGAAAGAATGGAGTTAGAATTTGATTGGTAGTCTCTGGCATTATCAGATCTAAATCTTTTTATGCTAACTCCAAATTGGTTTTTAACCATGGAATGGAAGTTGGGAAGAACACAACTAACATCGGATTTGTTTTTGAGTAGAAAAATCCATAAGACACGAGTGCAATCATCAATGAATGACACGAACCACCTAGCCCCAGACACATTAGGAATTCTAGAAGGACCCCAAATATCACTATGAATGAGATAAAAGGGGATGGAACTTCTTTTCTTGCTTAAAGGAAGTGGTACACACTTGTGTTTAGCAAGCTCACACACATCACAATGAAACTCATCGACATGTATGCCTTGAAACAAAGAAGGAAACAAAGACTGATTACCCTAAAGGAAGGATGTCCAAGTCTGTGATGGTGAAGCCAGATTTTTTCTTTATTGGTTTGAGAAGGACTACCATTAGTAGCATGTGATTGGCTTGGTGCCTCAAGGTAGTAGAGTCCATCCCTTTCTCTAGCATGTCCAATCGTCCTCCCCGAATCCTTATCCTGAAATATACAATGACTATGGTGAAAGACTACATTAGTACATTACAATGTAAATCTTGCGTGAGTTTCTTCACAGAAACGAGATTTATAGATAGTCTAAGAACATGTAGAACATTTTTCAAGGTGAGGGATGAGTTGAGCTCAATATTTCCAGTTCCAGCCACAGTAGTTAACGAGCCATCAGCAGTAGCTATCTTCCTACTACTTGGACAGGGAGAATATGTGGTGAAAAGATTTGGTGAGTGTGTCATGTGGTCAGTTGCACCTGAATCTATGATCCAAGGGCTTGGAAGAGAATTACTAGAGACATTTAATCCAATAGAAAGTGGAAACTCACTTGAATATGCCAAAGAACATGTACCTGGTTTTTTGTTAAGGTTGCTCAAAAGAGTTTTTACACGTTCTATGTCCTCCTGATTAAGGCTAGCAACCTCTTTATTAGTGACTTCAGGTTGCTGTGCAAATGTAACATGCGCCTGACCATTATTTCCAGATTGCTCTCCTTTGTGCCGCCACTCTCGGCTAGGAGGTTTACCATGAAGTTTCCAGCATCTTTCCCGTGTGTGACGAGCTTTCTTGCAGTAGGTACACCATAGATTGTCTCTGTTTTGCAATTCTCCATTCTGCAGATTTTTTATTTTCTGATCAAATGTAGTCCCGAAAGTAACCTCTCTTGGTTCTGACATACTCTTTGTAGGTGCTTAAAAATAGTATGTGAAATAGTAACCAAAGATGCAATAGAATGACAGATAAGGCGGAGAAATAATAAATCTGTTTTTTAGGTAAGGAAAAATAAACAGAACATAGCTGAATAAAGAATGGCGATAAAGGTCAAAGGAAGAATAATCTCTGTGTGGCGGAAACACAAGAGATTAAAGGCAACGAAGGCCTGAAAGCTGGACAGCAATCCCAAGATTGGTTGGCTCTTATACCATGACGAAATAGGAATTGAAATGTTTGATTCTTCAGTGTCTTATTCAGAACTTTACAATCAATATATACACAACTGCTATCTATGAAATAGGAAAGAATATCCTACCTAGAAGATTAGAATAAATAAGAAATCTACCTAGAATAGAAGATTACAATCAATGAGAAATTTACCTAGAATAGAAGATTACAATCAATGAGTAATCTACCTAGAATAGAAGATTGCAATAATAAGAAAAATACCTGTAATAGAATATTACAATCTGATCTACTTAGATTAAAGATACTAATAGAATATTATGATATGATTCTAAGATTTTCCACACACAGTTTTGCCGCTTGCCACTTGTGCTTATGATTTGGGATCTGTAAGACATAGGTGGGTCTGTAAATGGTTTAATAAGGGTATTCCCATCCAGACCCACATCACAAACATTGCAGAAATGTACAAAATGGTCTATATATATATGGCATACACTTTTAAAGCCAAAAATAAAAAGTAATATAGAACATATGCAAGTGGAAGTAGTAAAATGGAAAAGCTTTTTCAACAAACCAAGTGACTTTCAACAATTCGAGTACAAATCGTAGCAAATGATCAAGTTTGATGCATCAAGAAACTTAATGGGATAGTAAGCAGCACTTCCTTTGCTTCTTTCTGGAACTTACTAAAAGGTTGTTTATCTAAAATTGATTTATAGCAAAAAAAATGAGATAAAAACCTAGATTTTAACATGCCTCCCCCCCCCCCCCAATTGAAACATACCTTTTTCTGTGAAATCTCCTTTAAATCTATGATTTTAGAAGCAAAATCATAGTCTAATGGTCACGTGGGACTTTAATGGCTACGTTATTGTGCATCAGTTGGTACTGACCATATCATATCGTATCGGTTGATACCTCTCCCCATGTCACATGAAAACGCTACCTAAACCCAAGTATCCTATAGCACCAACCTATAAGCCAAACATCAAGAAACCTCACTCCATCCATCCCAGGGTATCCCTTAATTTGACTATAAATCCAATGTTGATCCATTTGAACCTACTTGTTCATGTTAGTTCCTGGAAGAAATTGTGACGCAGGACCTGGCAGAATTGAACCAGCTTTCATTGGACCAACTGTGCCAAGTCAAACTCATTTAGCATGATTTCTAGAAGGGCCAAAACCTTGTTCATGTTACTGTTCAGGTTCAGGTGAAGTGTCATAGCTAATCTTTGTCTCATTATTGAAGTGCTTTTTGAAGATTTATGGGGTGCATTGCTTTGGTAAACTGAAGACTTTATCTAGTTTCTGTTCTAGTTGTTTCCTAGGTTTCTAAAAGTTGGCTTCTATTTAGTATTCATTAGTGTGGCTGATATATAAAGCCTAGTTCCTAATTTAATTATTGTTATTATTATTATTTTTTTATTGCTGAGAGTATTTCCTAAATAACTTAGCAAGGTGTACTTTCTATTTTCGAGTGAGCACACCTTTGCTCTGTATCTATGAAAAGGGTTTGACCAGATTTTTTTTCCGGTGCTGGTTGCCAACTTGACGCACCAACCCTCCTCCTTTACCCGGGCTTGGGACTGGCAATGACTTTCTCCTTTACCTATTTGAGACATTTAACCTCAATTACGGAGAACCAATTTGGGTTATGCCAGGAAGATCTACAACAAAGGCTATTTACCCAATTAGGAGACTTATGGAAAGTATAGAGTGTGAGATCCCCTAAAATTCTAACCCGATAACCCAGTGCCTCAGGTCCGCATACCCAGAGTTCAGGAAGAGATCAACTTTGGACCATCCAAGTTGAATCAAAAGGTTTAGGGATCGAACCCATTGACTTGGATGATCGAGATGAAGACCCGGCCACCTTGCTTGACTTCACCAAGAGAGAGAAAATTACTCCTGAAGGCATTAAAGTGAGATTTTGGTATGCCCAAAAAGCTATGCAAGAGGACTTCAAATCTTAGGTAAAATATACTGTTGAGTAGGTAATTGTGTAAGGTACCTACCGTCCGAAGCCCATCATGATTGGCACTCGCATGATGGAGATATGGGGGCGGGCGGATAGGGGTGGTCAGACCATCCATCTGACTTGTCCCTGCCCAGAAAAGGGCAAAATGGTCTTTTTACCTCTTCAAATGCCTTTTAACCCTCGAACCTCACTCACAAACGAATTTTGAGTCGCTTTTGAAGAGAAAGCCCATGGGAGAGGAGAGAGAAGAGAGGAGGAGGCTTTAGGAAGAGGAGTTTGAGCAATTTGACTGTGCCGAATCATGATTTGGAGGTTTGATTGCGCAAAGAGGTAAGTCTGCTTCAACTCACCTACTTTTGGCCCAATTTCATGATGTTTTTGATTGGTAATTATATTTAAACATGAAATTGGAGGGCCTAGGTTGAGGGGAATGTTTTCCGACTCCGTAGAAAGATTCCCACGGCTGTTGTGCACGTCTATGTCTAATCTCGTGCAAAACCGAGCACTTTCAATCGAGTTGACTAGGTGAGCTACCTGCTGAGTTAACCGGGTCGATTGGGGTTGAGTTGACCCGCCTTGTTGGACTAGTATTGATACCCGTTAATCCACATTTGATCTATGTTCAAATTGAATGCCGATATAAATCTTAATTAGCCTATTTATTTGCTAGGTTAATTGAGTCTTAGGCATTCGTTAATATTGTGAATTTATGGGACTTTACGCGTGAGTTCTTGATTAACAGGTGAGGATAACATTTCACCTATTATGTAATTGCATTGTGTATTTAGATTGTGAATAATGTAGCATTGCATGATGATTGCTGCTACCTTATATAATCTCGACAATCCTGTTTGTCTTACTATGTTTCCAACTAAATGATTAAATGTGAATCGTATGTGATTATGTGATTGGTTATTTCACTTGATTGATGCATGTGGATGTATGTGACTGTGAAATGGGGATTACCTATCTTGGTAAGGAGTACCTGGCTCAAGTTGTCAGGGGCTGTGGTATGGGACATTGTCTTATGATGCCCCTAACGCTTTTCATAGCCAGTGTGTTGTCTAAATGCATTGGTTAGGAATCATGTGAGTGCTACTACCCTTTCGATAGGGATATTGAAGTTAAGTGACCCGTGATAACAGTGGATGGGGCTCTGTGTACGTCAAACGGACCCACAATTATCATGCAGTGGTATAGAGACGTGTTAGAATGGGACTCGTGATTGCGCAACAGACAACTTGAATGTCATGAGGGGACATGAGTGGCAACCACCCTAGCATATGTAGATGACTATAGGGTTATGGAATGGTAGACCAAAAGACGACGATTTGGTGGCGTGAGGAACACCATTCCTAGGTGAGAACGATATTGGACTAAAAGGGTGTATCTGCATGAGGAAAGGTATCTGGATCACACGTAGCACGAGATATAGTGACTTTGCATTGGGCTAGAGTAATCCTTGACACGTGCCAGCTCTCAGACCAATGGTGATGTGAGAGAGTGTTGACCTAATCCCCAACCATGGTTGATGTGGCCGGACCTAACTACCGCAGGGGACCCAATAGATGAGCTTAAGTGCCATGTAGGAGAGTGATGAGACCGCCAGAGGAGGCTGGTGTGTTATCTTAAAGCGTGTCTACTGTAAAGACTGCATAGTAAGAGTTAGATTAATGTTTTCATGTTTATTCTTTATTTCATCGACCGTATATGCTAATATGGGTGTGTGAGTATGATGAATGCATGATGTATGATATGTTAGGCTCATTGAGTTCTGTGGGACTCAACCTCTGTGAATATTGTCTTTTCTTAGATCCTATTGCTAGTTGTGAGGACTTGTGCTACTTGGAGGGCCCTCAGTCGGTAGAGTGGGACTGGTGTGCGAGGATATCAATATACATAACGCATCGTGCGTATTTGCCGACTATGCATACGGAGGCTGGTCTCTTTGAGGCTTGGGGGCTCTTTTGGGATTGGGGTATTTGTTTCTTTCTATTGTAGAACCTCGTATAACATAACTTCCATTGTATAACTCCTGTATATCTTTTCTCGTATCTTAGATTATCTTGTTATGTACTTTTATGAAGGACTGTAATAACTTTTGAATCACTCTTTTGTTTATCCTCGCTCTTAAATTATGCTATGTTGTATTTCTGTTATAGATTGAAACTCAAACTGGATCTTGTAGCGTTATCACCCTCAGGGGTATTTCGGGCGAGACCAGAACTGGCTGGGTGGGCTGTGACATAGAGTGTAGGAAAGACCTTCATATGGTATTTATTGACCTATAAAAAACTTATGATAAAGTTCCTTAAGTGTTAATTTGGCGAGTACTAGAGAAAAGAAGGGTCGCAAGTAAATTTGTGGACATAGTTAAGGATATGTATAATGGTTCAGTGACAAGTGTAAGAACATGGGGGACAAAGTAATGAATTCTCAATTACAGTTGAGCTACATCAAGGATCAACTTTAAGCTCATATCTATTTGCACTTATAATGGATGAATTAACCAAAGACATTTAAGACAAGGTTCCTTAGTGTATGCTTTTTGCTGATGATATTGTGTTGATACATGAGACTCAAGTAAGGATTAATACCAAGTTAGAATAATCGAGAGCAACTTTGGAATCAAGAGGCTTTAAACTAAGCAGAATAAAGACAAAATATCTAGTTTGTAACTTTAGTTATGATCAGGCAAACAATGATGTGAAACTTGACGATAAGTTGATTCCTTAGAGTGATTGTTTTAAGTACTTTGGTTCAATTATAAATAAAAGAGTTGATATAAAGGATAATGTTTCCCAAAGAATCAAAATAGGGTGGATGAAGTGGAGAAGTGCGTCCGTGGTCTTGTGTGATCGATGTATTCAATTAAAACTTAAAGAAAAATTCTATAGAACCGTCGTTTAACCAACTATAATGTAAAGTGTAGAGTGTTGGGCTGTTAAAAAGAATCATATAGATAAACTTAGTATAACAGAAATGAGGATGCTAAGATGGATGGGTGGAAAAACTAGGAAAGATAGAATAAGGAATGATCATATCAGAGTTAGTCTAGGGGTTGCCCCATAAGTGATATGAGAAAGTTGTTTGAGGTGGCACAACCACGTTCAACGGAGGCCTAAAAATGCCCCTGTATGGAGAAGTGATACAATCCAAATTGAAGGGACTAGAAGAGCTAGGGGCAAACCTAAGATAACCTTAAGAGAAGTGGTGAGAAAGGATATGCATAGCTTAGGCCTTCTATCTAGCAATGACCTTAAACAAAATTGATTGGAGGGCAAGAATCCATGTAGCTGACCCATTTAGTTGGGACAACGCTTATTGTTGTTGTTGTACACCTTTGCTCTGCATATATTATGAAATTGGCTGTTCTCAGCTACAGATTTTATGAAATTGATTAATGAAGCTCTTTTCTTTTCTTTTGCTTTACTTATAAGCATGATTTGAAATGTCATGGAATCTCGACCTCACCAAGATGAGATAGGGAGTTGAAAGGTTTTTGTACATAATTTCAGCTGAAATCTTGAAATTTTTTGTCCTTTTTTGAGATTTCAGTATTTGAAGAGGCATAAGTGAAAAAAGGGACAAAACCAAGGGCTTGCTCTAGCCATTTTTTTTCGAAAAAGCGTTTGATTGATACTTGTTCATTGGTGTTGAAATTGATATATGTTAAACATTGTGGGCCAACCTACATACAAACAATGTCGAATTTGCAATGTCTACTATTTTTTATTTTTATGGTTAAGAAGAATCTATTTTTCTACATAAAAAATGTAAAAAAGAGTATATGATAATTATAGTGTATGGTGATAGAATAAATAAATATTGAACACCATGGGCTGATATATGACATCATGTTGCTGAAATATTTTTCCACCGCATAATTATCTATTTTAACTTTTAAAAATTAGAATGATTATTTAAAAGGTGTTGAACTACGCTCCTCTATCAGCTCCTCTCATCAATTAAGTGGTGTAGGGTCTAAAGGGTAACCCTTGTTTCTTCCATATTTTGGACATGAAATCTGTTGTAAGTCATAAGTTGAGTTCAGTTAGGAGTTTGAGTCTAGTTGAGAGTTTGGTCTATTAGAGAGTCTTTATTGTTTATGTTTTTTAGTCCACATTGGGGAACATTGTACTTGCTCATTCATATCTATTATTATAAATAAAGCCCTACTATGTCACACAGGACATAAGTTAGGATTCTCTCAAGATTTCAATATGGTATCAAAGCTAATGGAGAATTAGAACCATCCAATAGGTAGAGCCCCTCCTTCTGTTTACCATTGCCAATCGTACGCCTCATCTCTAGGTTCTGAAAAATACAGTGAGTTGGAAAGAATGCTATTTTGTAGTTCATATCACGGGTTAGGCTTCTAATGGATAATAAATTAGCTGAAAATTTAGGAACATGCAAAACAGAGTAAAGGGTGAGGTTAAGTGAAAAGATGATGGAGCCCTTTCTATAAATAGGGGATAGAGATCAATCAGCTGTTCGAACGTTCTGAGCAGGTGGAATAAAAGAATAAGTGTGGAATAAAGAAGATGAGCCTGTCATGTGGTCGGTTGCCCCAGAGTCAATCATCTAGGAGGGATCAATAGAATTGACATTGTGACAACCGACATTACTTGTAGGAAGCTGGGAACCAGAGGTAGAGGCAACAATAGATGCAACACTCACATTGGGAGTCAAACCGGAAGAGGATCCATCAAGTCTGGTCATCATTTGACGAAAAAGATTTTGGATCTCATCTACGGAAGTAGGTGCTGGAGTACTCTTGTCTAGAATAGCCTAATTTGCAGCCCCTACTCCCACTCTTTTCTCCTCCACGAGAACTGGTTGGACATCCATGTAGTTTCCAACATTTATCCTTTGTATGGCGTTCCTTCCCAGTTCCCATAATACTCACACTTCACAGGAGGTCAAGAGTTACCAAAACTAGGCTTAGGATTACCAGAACCAACAACTAACGCAGACTTATAAGGAGTCTGTGTATGTACAATAGCTATCCATTGACTGTTCTTTGTATCTACCATGGCATAGGCTTGAGCAAGAGAAGGGAAAGGCTCTCTAGAAAGGATCTGTGTGTGAATTTGATCAACTATATTCAATCCTACTAAAAAATCATTAACTCTTTGTTTGTCTTCCCACTGTTGATAGGCAGTAGCATCTTCAACATTCTTTAGTGTAAACTTCCCATAGAAATCTAAAGTCTGGTAATATCCCCGAAGAGTGTTATAGTACTGAGAAAGAGTAAGGTCCTTCTAAGATACAAGCAGTGGGCTGGTTTCATTTGTGCAGATTGCTTTGCTATGCTGAATTTCTTTATATTTTTAATGCAGCTCACTCCTTAGTAGTAGTCTGAGTTGTTTCAGTTAAAATTCATCATTCTGTTCTCAATATTTGACAGTTATTTTACTTGTTAACATTTATCATTTCGTAGTAAGTCTCTCTACACTTTTTAAAACATTCAATTCTTAACTTTTGTTTCAATGGACTAATGATGGACTTTTGATTGTCAGTGCTATTAATTTATTTATCTAGTGTGTGGTTAAACTAACCACAAACATGGATATCAACCTGGTTATATTTGCTTTTGAAGTAAAAGCCAGGTCAACTTATGCAGGTTCTGAACTTGAATTTCAGGTTCTGTTTTGCATGCATTGATAATTGGGCTACCATCGCTGATGTCTGTCCAGTTTGCCTGAAGAAGTTTCAATCAATCACATGCATCCCAGTGAGTGATACTTGATTATATATAGAACTTATGGATTTGGAAATTTTAGTATATGTTTGGCATTTTTTCATTTTTCAATTCTTTTATAATGAGCCTTGCTATTTTCTTGTGTACTACCGTTTTTGCATTTTGACAACTTGTTTATATGTTGCCCTTGATCTCTGTTCCATTTTATCAATGCAAAAACTGTTTTTGCCTTTTGCTGGAGTTCTCTTGAAGCAGTAATTTATGGTTTATTCAGCTTCATGGCTGACACACATTATGATTTATTTGATAACTTCAGGTTTATGATACAACTCTAAGCAGCAAGGTTGAAAATGACTTATTCCTCAGGTACTAATTCATTTATAATTCTGCATACATGCACGTGGGTGCAGTTTTTGACTTCTGATTGATCAGAATGCTTGTACTGAAAACCTTGGAGTACATGAATATGTCATGTCCAGAGTTTCCCAGATAGCAATCCACAGGAAATATTGGGTGGCAATGTTTAAAATCCCATTTCATTTCAGTGTTTCAGTTAGACCAGAATATCCGAAACATCAATTCAGTGTTAAAATGTGGTACTTATCTGCCATATTTTGGTTGGTTTTAGGCTAAATCAAGGTTTCACACTTCACGAAAAGCTACATTTTAGGATACATAAACACATTTAAAAAATCATGTTGCAAATAGTTACTAACTTGGTGTTTTGGATCCACACCTTTGATTGATACTATTACACATTTACACATCGAGTACGAAAGACAAATAATAAGCAAATTAAACGATTAATGAAGTACATTAAAAAATAATGTTAAAGGTATGTAACACCTAAGTACATAACTTTCAAGGACATTCACATCAATAGCCTCCTAGAGTCCTAATATAATTGTTTAGTAATTAGAAAATACTAATGATAGCTATGGGTGGGAGCATCTGTTTTTGATTTGGGATGGTGACATGGCAATTCTAGCTGTTGAATCTTTTGGAAATATGTCTCAAGTCCTCTGGATCCAGGATATTGATGGCCCGAAATCCAGTGTACTGGATGTCAACTAGACAAAAATAGTGTTCCTTGACAAAAACCCCACAAGTAATTCCTTATTAGTAAGGATTAGGGTGTCATGAAGTAGCTGATGAAGGTCTGAGAGTTTCTTATGCAGCATGCTAGTATTGGAAGTTGAAGCCAGATAAACATTAGGAAGTCAAGCTGATCACTGCATTTCACGATGGCAAACACCTCTTGAAAGGCATGCATGATAAGGTAATGTCTCATACTTTGGTATAGATTTGATGGATGACTGGCAATATTAAATCTATACCAAAGTATAACAGGACTTGGACTGAAGTGGCAGTATTAAATCTATAAAGGATACAGTCGGATAAGTTAATGATAAGGAACATGGAATTGCACCAGTAGGTGATAACAGGGGTGCAAGTTGGTTGAAATTCTCAGGCATTTTCAATGGAGATCAGCAAGAATTTATATGGGATAACTTTGGTGGTGTTAAAAAGTCAAGGGGTAAGGATAACAGGACTTGGACTGAAGTGGCAGGGAACGTCATGAGTGCTCATGAATTGACATAAAAAATACAGCGGCCTTCTTAGACCATGTGATGAACTCAATTAGTTGGGGTTTGACTATGAATACGCCCCATCTTATTTCACTACTAATATTTTTCATTTCCAGGTACTCAGTTTTATTACTAAATACCCTAGCAATTTTTATCTATGCAGAGATGATGATTGTTGCATTCAGGGAAATTGGAACACTCTCATATTCCCATCAAACTGCATTGATGAAAATGTAACCTTCCTTTACATGTTATCTTTTAAAAGTTTCACTTCCTATATTCATGAAAATGTAATCTTCATTCATCTGTAGGTTTTAGTGCCATCTAATTCATGTAAATTCATCATTTTCTAGGCAATTAGTTGTCTGGATGGAGATGGCTGCAAGATGCGAAATGGACAGGCAGCAACCAAAGATGATTCAAATCTTAATCTAGTAATTGCGTGTGATTCATGTGGTCTATGGTATGCACTGTTCCTTCAATGCATAATTGTCACGGCATCTAGGCAATCCTAAGCACTGGAGGAGGGAAAAATCAAGGGGACACCAACAAGGTGTTGCCTTGACTACTCTGTTTCAATGTAAATGATTTAACTAGATCAACACCATCACTTGCATTAATTCACAGTGGTGATTCTTGCCGATAATACTTTGTTTACTGTGAAATCTTCTCAGTTAGAAACACCAGTGTCTCTGATACTGCCAGGAGATAATTGCTTTTAGGTGTTGTACTGAAAAGTGTCGCATAATTACCACCAAAAAAAACTTCAGAAAAAATGCATAAAATCCAGATATTGAGATATGAAGCCATCTGTCAACACTGTGCAGTTGTGCTCGTTTGATAATTTCTTTCTGAGTAGGAATTAAAGATAGGCCTGGTTATGAATAATTTCTGGGATGAAGAAAGAAAATGGCAGGGTTCCTGAAAATTTGAAGTTCATATTTTTATGAGTCCAAAACTTCCTTTGAACACAAGGTGATGTTAAACATGATTTCCATGACGATGGTAACTGAGTTGTTGCAAATGGACTTTGCAATTCTTATTAGTCTGTGAATGAAGGCCCCATTCATCTAATACTCCGGACAGTTCCGTATATAGCCAATTTATGAAAATACAGTATTCAATGAAGTAGAGGGTGGGTGGGCCTTGGTGCAATGGTAACATTGCTCCATCTGAGCAAGTGGTCAAGGTTTAAGCCTGGAAACAATGTCTCTGCAAAAGCAGTGGTAAAGCTGCATATATTATAACCCTCGGCAGACCCTGCAGTAGAAAACGTCATGCACTGGATACGGCCTTCATCATTTCAATCAATTAATACGAGTATTGCTTTTGTTAGTCCATACTCCATAACTATAATTTTTTTTTTGATATATAAATTTGGAACTCTACTAATGGTCCTCAACTTGTTTGGACAGGTACCATACCTATTGTGTAGGTTTCGTTCCTGAAAGTAGATCCAATGATTCATGGTCCTGTCCAAGGTTGTGCAGAACTTATCTTGCTAAGTTTGCATTTAGCTTCCCCTCCATCCTCTATGTACTTAGTTCATAACTATTGATCAGTATCAAATTTATCTTTTTGCTAGAATCCATGGTTTGAATAAGAAAAAAAAATGTACTTGGCCTTGAGAGGCTTAGATTTCCAGATTTATAACCTCAGTTTTCTGTTGTATAGGTGTAAAATTGAAGAAGTGCCACCGAAGGCTGATGGAATTTCAACAGAGAGGTCGGGCGACCACTTCAGTCCTGAAACTTCTGGTCGTGAATCTTCAATTGATTCTGCTTTTATGGGGAAAGTGTCAGTTACCCTCTCCGATCCTGGAGAGTCTGCTGTTGTTGTCTCAATGCTTGATAGAATGCAGTGGACAGAAGAATCAAGAGAGAACCTTTCAGCAGCATCAGAATCAGGTATGGATCCAGAGGCAGAGACTTTTCTATCTAATTCTAATGCCACTAGTTCCTTGATGGAAAGACAAACAAAGGAAACTGCTACCATACAATCAAACATTCCGGCTTGGGAATCATCACTAGGATTTTCCCTACCAAAAAATACATCATTTAATTTCCACTTGTCTTTGGTGTATAGTGAGTTGGAAGCAAAAAAGTGATGATAAAACAATTTCTGAGCCTAATGGCTCTGGTGAATCTGGTTTTAAACCTTCCATTAAACCCTGGATTCAGAATTTTCCATGAATCCTGTCTTGTTCTTCATCTTGCCAGAGTTGTTAGATCTTCCTTGTCAGGTAATGATGCAATTCTGGAATTTTCTGTGTGATGCCAAAGAAATGAGGCTAAACAAAAGTTTGGATTGATAAAGAGAAACTCTGTCTCTCAAAAGTGTCTGACAAGAAGAACAATATTCAGCTGCCTTCAAAAGAAGCACAAAACACGGTTTTGTAGGGTGCCAAGAAACCCTAAAAAGAAAATACAAAATTATGAAAATGCAACAGAAAATAGAGAATGCCCAAAAAGCCCTCAAATGACCTCATCATATTCTTCTAGTTGAGACTGTGACTGCCAATGCAACAGAAAACCAATTTGCTGGAAATCTGAGACTGTGGCTAACCAAACAATTAATTTTTTGAACCATGAATCCATAGATTTGAAATCCCATCTCATTTCAAATCCTTGGATTCATGTAACCAAACAGGCCAAGGTTCCCCATGTGCCACCCCTTATGCATCGTTGTGACTCTGCTCCAATCAAATGTTTGTTCTTTATGATAATAATAATAATATAAACAGTTATAACTTTAATGTGGTTGACATGTTCTGCCTCATCATGTTCTTCTGGTTGAGACTGTGAATGCCGATGCAACAGAAAACCAATTTGCTGGAAATCTGCAGAAGCACAATTCTGCAGAACCTTGTCTATCAGGTACCAAAGTCAGTGGTGAATGAAATCTGGTTCTCTGTTTCTTGTCATTCTTTTACTACAGATGCTTAATTATTTCTCTTGGTGAGGTGTTATGTAGTAGCTTAGGTGTAGCTTAGGTTTAAAAGAAAATCTTTAAACTAGTTTCAAAACCTGGACCAGACTGCTTCCATGGACTGACTGATTGGGACTTGGGCTACTACCGAATTGAATCTCAACCTGATAAACATTAGGACCAGTCTTATGGCTGAGCTAGTAGTTGAACTACCCAAACATGTGATGCTGAATCATTCTTTTGTGAGACACATAATAATTTCTATTATTCAGCCATTCATGCGAAGGTTCTATTCTGGTCTCTTCAAAGTCTTGTTACCCAAACCAGATTGTTCAATTGAACTGCCTGATTGTCGTCAGGGTCACTGAATGATCAAGTGTTGCATCTTATCCAATCAACATTATAACCAATCAGAATATTGATTGAACTAGAATTTAAAGTGCTTACATTAATCTTCAGCTTATTTATGAGTGCAAAAATGTTGTAGGTGAAAGTATGAGTTCCTATTTCCTTCTATATTCTTCATATCATATCTCATAGCCCCTATTTTCTCCCCATATTGCGTCAAGTTTGCAAGATGGAGCCTCATGGTAATGTAGATATTGTTGGACTTAGGGCATAAAGAGGAAGTGCATGAGCTCCAATGTAAGCAGTTGTTTCAGAAACATCTAGCTTTTCCTTATATCTATCTGTCGCTATTAATATTAATTGTCAGCCATATCAAATGTGTAAAATAATGTGGTCCAAAATACAGTCTAAGTGCAATTTTAGATGCTTAAAGTTTTCAGAACCAAGTAATTTTTATAGCAAAATTTCATCCCAAAAAAAAAAATTCTAGCAAAAGAGAAAGTGATCCCATAATCTCATTCGATGTCTTGCACTTCTATAGAGCTCATCATAGTGGCAATATGATACCAATTCCTTCTATCACAAATATTTGCAATTGTTATTAATATACAAACAATTTCTGTAGATGGATAGGCAGATTTAAAAAGGCCCTTTCTTAGTTTGAATGGAGAGAGACCAAGGGGAATTACTACCACGGTTCTAAATTTCGAGAAATTTTGCCATCTTGGAGGTTGGTGAATTGAAATTGCCAACAAAACCGAGAAGTTTCAGATTTTAGCGAGATTTTGACCATTGGGTGTAATCTCACAAGAGATTCCAAATTTCTCGAGATTTCGCCTGAAATTTCGCCTTTAAAAGCACCTGAAGGTCAAACTTTTGCTCATTTCGAGCAAAATTTCGAGCCTTCTTTCTAGTGCTTCTCTCTTTTATCCTACTTGATTCTTCCCTTGTTTGAGTCGATCTTCAACATCTATCACTTGTTCTTACGTGGTTCTTGCTGGAAAATGTGTGCATCACGTGGATCTAGCAGCATTTCACTTAGATCTTGGAGTTTTTCATCTCCGAGGTAACTATTCTTCTCTAAACTAGATTTTTACAAAATGCATGATAGAATATAGTCGGATGGTTGTGGATTTAGTATATGTTGAACACCGTGGGTTGAACTACAAACTCACCATGTCGAAATCTTTTTTTGCTAGTGGTTAATTTCTTATTTTCAGGTGTCAAAAATCTATTTTCCTACACAAAAATGTAAAAAATATATATGACATATGCTTTTATGGTGATGGAATAAGTATATATGTTGAACTCTATCAGCTGATCTACGGTGTCATCGAGTCGAAATATTTTTTCACCCAATAAATAATTATTTTATTTTTAAAAAAAATTTAAAAATTTTAAAAATATAAATAATAATGGACAAACAAGGAAAAATGTTTTGAAAATTATAGAAAATATGAAATGGCTTTTTGTGTGTTTTTGAAGTGTTGTATGCATGTTTTATTGCCGGTTTTGGTATGGGCAACTAATTTTTCTGACAAAATTCATTTTATATTTAAAACAAATATATGGGCAAGGTAAAAATTACTACCTAAGTACATGATTGTTTCTTTGTCTGAAAAAAAAATTATTTTGATGTTGTTTAGTGACTTATACAATCATTTTGTATGCAACAGTGATCATGGCTGAGAGTTTCAGTTTAGGTGGATCACAAGAGGGCCATGGTTCACAGCAGAGGCAGCGGGAGGGTGAAGAGCAGCCACAGGGGCAGGGGGAGGGTGGAGAGCAGGCACAAGCTGCTGCTTCTGCTCCTAGAGGAAGAAGGGATGACCTCGCATGGCAGTATTGCACGGCGATAGACGGTAACAAATCCAAGACACAATGTAATTTTTTGCGGCAAGAGGATTTTGGGAGGTGGCATTAGTAGGCTCAAAGCACACCTCACCGGCAGTTCGAAGGATGTTATAGCATGCACGAAGGTGTCAGTGGAGGTAGTGAATGCAGTGAGAGCATTAGAGAAGGGGGCAAGGAAGAAAAAGTAGAGAACTAGATCATACCTACAGAGTACAGAGCTGCAGTGGTCGACTACATCAATAACCATAGAGGAACATGTCACAGGATGTGTATATCTAGTGGTCCAAGGGGAGATTTAGACAGACACAGTACTACTTGACTCACGGGATGGATCTACCAAGGCACTCATATTGGTATTGAGTAAGTGTAATATGTAATTCATTTGGATATTGTTACGTTATATATTTGTACTGTTTTAGTATTGACTACTGACTTTTACACTTGTATAGTTGTACTTGACTACTTGTAGATTGAATTTTAGTTGTTGTCTTTTTTTCTTGCATTTTGATGAAGATCCTAGTGTTCTCTTGCATCATAGGCATATTTACATTGGTTAAAATTCATGTTCCAGACTTCCAATTTTGCCCGTATACAGACGGGCATGTGTTGATCAAGAACACCATTTTGGGTTAAGTTTTAGGCAAAAAGAACACTCCCTATGTGTCTATTGGCCTCAAATTAATCCGGACACTGAAAACCTCAATTTTTTTATTTATGAGATGACTGAGTTGGGTGAAATTTCTCATCATGATTACCCACTTGATCTTTCGGAATAGTTAGAGAGTTGAGTTCTTATGTATCATTTATTTTAAGTTTTGGATTTTTCTTTAGTAATTTTTAAGTCTAATAGACTTAAGAAGTTGCTTCTTGGTAGAAAATCATTTGGGTTGTTTAGCATTGCAACTGCATGTTGTGGCTGTGGTAGATGGAAACTGTTGGTGTCGTTCTTCAATTGCTGTTACTTGCATTTTGCTACTATAATGTCACAGTGAACATTATTTGGGAATGGGTTCCTCCCGACCAACCCCCCCCCCCCTCACCTTCTAAATGTTGGTTCTAGAATTTTGACAGGCTTCCTCCAACCCTCCCACCCCTGTTTTTCTCCTGGATCCAAATCCAAATAATTTGTGATGATGATGGGGATCCCCCCCCCTTTTTTTTGGCAGTTCATCCTCAAAGAACCTCTAGGTGGCAAACCTTTTCTGATGTTGCAATTTTACTGGTGGTTGGGGAATAGTCTGGGTTCAATACCAAATTTTAGGCACAAATTCATAAAATGGACTCTATGAATTGGCATTTTCTCTTGAAATTTCGGGGCCCATAGGCGTCCTACTGTAACACCAACCACATTCAATATAATAACAATAACCACTACTATGAAATTATTAGTAGTAGTAGTAGTTTTTTTTTTTTTTTTTTGGGGGGGGGGGGGGGGTGAATTCTACTACAGAAGTTCAACAGTGAATGTATTGTCTTTTCTCTTTAGCTTCTCTGATTTTTCTTTCTCCTTTTATTCTTTATGCTAGAAATCGTGTTGAGAGATGCAATTTGATTGGAAATGAAGATGGAGAATCTAAAGGTAATATAGAAACCAAGCTTTCTACAAAGAAAGTGAGACGGGAAAAAATCTGAAATGATTGCCCAGAAGGAACTAGTCGAAGAATCTGCTTTTAGAGATTTCCAGAAAATCTCCACTCTTTCTGCAATTATGCAAAATGATGAGTTGCAAGGCAATAGAGAGAAGGAAGCTGAAACTTTGGATACCATGAGTATAGTGAGTGAGCATCCATGCCCAAAATCTACTCACTCAGAAGTACAGAAAAGATAGAGAGAATGTTGCTGGATCAAGAGAGAAAAATATAATTCACAGTACCACAGAAGGCAAGGAGTCACCAGAAACTCCAAGAAGACGCAAAGGTCAATATTGCAGAAAGGGAATACACCGGAGAATTTAACAAAGAAAATATACGGAACACTAAAAGGGAGCAGAACACCTACATTGGACAGGAATTCAGGAACTGAGTTTTGGAAGCATCGGTATGTGAGAACCAAAAGGCATGAAACAGTTGAAACTCCGAAGTCAGTTCTGGACCCTTCAAACAATGGCTCAGAGATGGAGCGAGAGCCTGAGCTGGAGCATGCAAACCCCATTCTTTCCAGGTTGTAGTTAGCTGATGCATTGATAAGGTCGAGCCTCTCTCATTTCTTTCAGCTGTTGGTGACCAGAAAAATAATAGTAAAGGTAATTTAGTGGAAAGAGTTTCTCATCCAATTCATGATAATCATAGGGTCCAGACTTCACCTCTGTGACAAGCAAGTCAAGAATCAGCTTAGATTAGAAACCCTTACTTGGATAACAAAGGGAAAAGGAGTTGTGCTCCAACATTAAAGAGCCTATCTACTTGTCCAAATGTATATCCAAGTAATTCTTCAAACAGATTGACCTTCATTTCTTCATCGAAAAGGTCCAAAATACAATCCTATATTCAGAAGGAGATTGCTTCTAAATCTGATGACATGAAGATAGATAAAAGGAACTAGGGGCTGGAAGTTCCTGCAAGAAAGAGTGTGGAGGTAAACAGGGATATTGCAGTGCTCAAAGAAAACTATCCATTATTAGTATCTAAATATATTTCTTTTGTTGAAACAGACGACTTTCCTGTTCATCTCGCTGATTAACACCTTGCTGATGTATTTTTCTTCTCATTGATTTGTCTAGGCTCAATTACCATCAGACGTGAGACCAGCATTGGCACCCAGTAACCATAATAAAGTCCCTATTTCAGTTAGGCATGTAAGCAGTTCCTCATGCTATAGCAAACTGTGTCATACTTTCTATACATGAACAACTCAGTTCAATATCTGTAACAAAATTGAACTGCTTTCACTTTGGATCTCAAATAATTTTGTAATTGTTAAAGGCACACGTTTAATTTTGAAATCATCACAATTCTCATAAGCTCATTTTAATGTTAAATGATATTGAACTTCTTGTTTACAGAAGGGTCTTTGACTCCATATGAAAATCATATAGTAGTTGCTCTGATTCTGACTCTCTCTCTATGCTGCCCCTTTTCCCTTTTTCTAATTGTGAGTGGTACTTTGTTATGTTTTGACACCATTGTATTGTCTGGTTGGCTGTATCGTTAACCAAAAATTTGTCATACAGGCATAACTTTACCGCTTGAAGGAGCATCTCCTGACGCAATTAAGTCTCCCTGGTATCTGCAGAACTGCTAGAGTTGGCTGTTGCAAATGCTGTTAACATTGAAAAGGTGGTTGTTGATAGGTCAAACTGCATAGTAGCATATGCAAATCTCTGTTCTCTGATGTTATTGCTGCATGCAAATTACAAGAAAGCTAGTGGTGGTGTAGAACAACAGCTGACACTACTAGAGCTACAGAACCAACAGTTGGAAATGCTGTCTTGAACAGGCATTGAGAATTGCAGGGCTTTTGTCAGATCCCCCACCCAACGGTCCAAGTTGCCTGACCAAGAATCTTGTTGCTGATGACCCTACAGGAAAGGTCAGGGAAGAAGGATCTGAGAATGTGTTTGAATTTGATTGTCATTCAGAAGTAGACATATATGGTAATTGTGACTACAACTTGGATGAAGAAATTAGTACCAGTGGTATAAGTTTGTCAAAATTACAACCAGGATAAGTTGACCTGAAATTGAAGGCGATTCTACTTTTAACACTGAGATCACCAAAAATAAGCAAGATTCTAAAGGTACTGAGGTTGCACTGTTGAGGTCCTTTCTTGAATTACATTGTAACTCGTGTTAGAGATCAAACTATTTTTATCTGTACTTTTTTTCTTATTACAATAATCAAATTGTTTTAGTGTTTTAGTATTTTAGTTGCTGGTTCTTTTGTAGGTGGAAGCTGTTGTTAAAGAGCACATCGGGAAATTGTGCAAGAGTGGTGTAAGTGCAGCTGAACAATATGGATGGCAGTGCGCAAAACTACAGAGAAGGCTATGAAATTCCATTTGGAAGCAAAAGATGCAAATTTCCTCATCTTGAGGTAGCACTGCAGAAAGGAAGACTTGAAATGGCTATTATTTTGGAGACTGCTGCAATTTAGCTTCAGTTAAAAAATTTTACATCTTTCCTTTGCCCATCATTTCCCAGATAAGATATCTAAGTAAGACACCAACTCATGGTTTAATTTTAATCACAGCAATGGGAAAAAACAAACTATTTAAATACGTTGACAATGTACTCTGGATTGGATGGATCTCCTTAGATGTATGTGGAGATTATTGTAGAATGCTGGTGCTTTGCAATATGAATCCAGTTAATTTTTTTTTCTTTTCAAGTAATAGAGTTGAGTTAGTTCACCCAGCAACTAACAGAGTTTCACTGCGTTTCAATATCGTTAATGATATTACTGGATGAAGAGCAATCATATATCAAGAATTTTCTTTTGTCACCTTCTTTTGTCTTTAAATGTTCAGTTTATCAAGTATGACCATCTACTCAAGGCTCAGTTTGTTTCAGCAATACATAACTATTCTCTCTTGGGTCAGAGGCCAGAAAAACTTAGGAATTGATTACAGGTTCTGAAAGGTGTTTCAGTAAAACTCTGGATTCAATGAAATATACATTTTCCCCAGGTTCTCAAATGAGTAGGAGGGGTTCTTTTCTTTGAATTTTCGGGGAACGTCGAAAAATAGGGTGGGTGGGCGGGATCAGAACTCCAAAACATAAAATATCTTTGGTTCTCCTCCCCAATTTTCAGGGTTCCAACCTATTCTGTCAGTTCATTGTAGATATCTTGGGTTCAGGCCGATTATGACTGAAACAATATCAAAGGGCCCTCATGTCACTGCTGATTTCATTTTCAAAAACCCTGATGCCATTCAACATTTGAGTCCGAGTTGGAGGGCAGACCTGGATAGGAATTGATTGCTACCTTGATTTCGACCAACTTGATGGGACTTAATTATATGGCTTTAGTCAACGATGCTAATTTTTCACTTTTTCTTTTTAAGTAAGAAATTGATCATTGAGATATACTTGTTCCAAGTTCTGACACCTCTACTGCTGGCTGCTCATTACTTCCTTGGTCACACTTCCTTTGCGTCACCCTGTCAAGGTTGAGGGCACTTGCAGATACATACATCTCATGAGCGAAGGTGATGCCACAGGCACGAACTATCAAAGTTATTACTGCTATATGTTAGAAAAGAGGGTCTTGTATAATTCATTTAAATGTACTCTTGATGGAATACCAGCAAGTTTTACAAGTAACCACGCTGCAGTCACAACTTCAGGACTTCCACTGCCTGATTTATACAATTGTTCTCCTATAATAGAAGTCAGAACTGCATTTGCCGTAGATTTAAATACAAAATATAGTACCAAGGAGAGTCTCAACCAAATGAAAATGAGTTTAATCCAAGCTACTACAGAATAAACCTCCAACATCCATATATCTTTCAAATTCCCCAGTATCTTGTACATAATTAAGTTAATAGGAAAGTTGACACACATACAAACATGCACAGAGAGAGACAGAGACAGAGAAAGACGAGAACTTCGGAACTTGGACGCAGTTGACCAAGAACCAGCAAAAAACTTTGGTCCCATGAGTCTCAAAACTACAACGAAAATGGTCTGCACACCCAACATGATACAACATGAGTTTCAGCTACAAAGATTAGGAATACACACCCCAGCATCTGGGTTCTGTTGTTCCTTCCAGATACGCCCCGTAACTCGTAGTTTCAATTCCTTCCTGTCACCACCAGAGAAGAAAAGTGCGATGTTCCGCTGGATAATGAGGCCATCATGACTGTCCCTGACCTTCCTGTGGCTATCACGGATGCTCCTTGGGGTGCCCTCCCATATGAGTTTACGGCCATTTGTCCCTACCTCTAAACTGTAGCAATAGTTCCGTGCCTCATTTTCATCTCCCATAAAACGGAGAAATGCCATGTACACAGGAGCCATTCCAAGCTGGAAGGCTTCAAAGTGTAGACAGAAGTACTGGCCAAAACAGTTGAAGACCTACAACAAGAGAGACATGCCCATCAGAATCACTTTACGACAGAGACCAGAATCTAGAATGCAACTAAGACAACTGTGTCTCTTCGGACAACCAATAGAATACAACTAAAACAACTCTCTTCCGACAACCAACAGATTGAGCATAACAACTGTTTCATAGTTCCATCTCTGGCAAACTATCCATGCTTGGTGCTGTATAATTCATTTCGATACGCATTTATTGTTTCTCAACAGTGGAACCGTAGAGCCACATCTCCAAATCTGCACTATGGAGTGAATGAAAAGATGGAGGTGGGGTGTGTGAGAAGCCACAAAAGCTTCTTCCCTAGAACTTCTATCCTTAACAAACAATAGATGGTATGATAAAATTGGTCTACACAAATTTCTGTCAACATTTCTGAAATCTAAACTGATCGTTAAAAAGAACACCATACTTACAGTAAGCATCCAGGTGGCATTTTCAACTTCACGGGGATTAGACTTGACATATCGATGGTTGAATGTGCATCCAGTGTGCATGTCAACCTTGTGGTCATCCCTCAGATGGGCAACTAGAAAGGGGATATCCCCCATGACAGAGCACTCAGATCCAGCATATGGGCAGTTGTATGGTCTAAAGTTACACTGTGCTTCATGCTTGAGCTTGCTGTAGTAAGGGAAGATCTCTGGGCAGCCGAGGGAGCAGTATTTGCAGGGTAGTTCAAGCGACTCAGCCACCTTCTCTAAAGCTAAACACCTGATGTCTCCGAGTTCCTGTCTACAAGTGGGGCATCGATTGTGGACCCTTGTTTTACAGGTAGAACACAGCGTGTGGCCATTGTGGCACTGCAAAGACATTATTTTGTGAGAATGCTAATTAAATGTTTCCTTACCAAGCCATGAAGAGCAGAAAGTACATCAAAGAGTATGATTACAATATAAAAACCATATCTAATAAGACACCTTCAAGTTAGCAATCCACACACCCACACCTATTCACCTCACATTAGGGGTCTTCATCTTCACTGAAATCACTAGTTAACAATTAACAATAATTTGAGTTGAATTTTTATTCTCAACAATTGAGAGGTCAGTGAAGAGTGTGATAATAATCCAAGTTATAATCAGAGATATGAGAAAGATGTAATCAGCCACTTCTGATTTACAGGATATATCCAAATTAGCTTAATGATATGTTCCAATAATCCCTGTGAGATACCTCCGTTGGACATTAGTGAGCTGCCATCACCATTTAAACAAATATGGATTTCTTAATCAAAAATGTGTTTTGAGAACCAACAAGACCACCTTCCCCATTTAATAAGCAGTTTAAGTTTTCTACCATGATTTCTACCAAAAGTTCTCATACCAAAAGTTCTCATACACAGCATTCTTGAAGATGGCCAGTAGATGGGAACTCATACATTGATGGAACCTAACCCTCCAAGCAAAGTCGGTCGCAAGCTCTCTCATGTTAGGATTTAGGAATCCCACCCAAACTAGATGTAACAAAAACTAGATCCAGCTGCGGAAATGTCACACGTCTTTGTCCAACCTGGAAGTCCTGGACCCCATCCAAATAATGGACAAGATGGGTATGTTTGTGTCTGATGTGATTTGTCTGAACTGTTGTATTTAACGTTTGTCCTGAAGGATAACTACTAATGAGGTGATAAGACAGCCAGATCAAAATTACCATCTTCTCAAACAGAAAAAAGTTGCACACTTTTTTTTGGGGTGATTTCCGCAATCGAGAGTATCAACTTCTAAAGCCAATGGGACCACACATGTTGAAAGCCTAGAGAAGGCAACAATCACTGTTCCCGAATTGTTCCTTAAACGCTCAAAATCAACAGTCCTAGATTACAAAGAGAAAATCATCAATGTCTCCGTGTGGTTCTCCACAACCTAGTAACCATAAAGGGAGAAATAGGTAAGTCAAAGACTGACAATGATATGAACCAAAATTATAGTAAAGTCTGACCAAAACATGGTGAGTAGGCAGGCTCATCACACTACTATATGTTAATAATATCTCAGATGGAATGCTTTGCATTTTAGAAATAAGAACTCATGGATACAGGACAAGATTTTTGGACAATTTTTTTGCAGTGAAGGGGAATTGCAATTTCATGAGACATTAATCATACAAGGAGGCAAGCCCTTTTACCAAACTTAAGAGGTCCCTAAGTGCCGGTGGCACTATCCAATGGGATAAAATCGACCTTAGGGTGGCTATAGAGGTTCTACAAACGACCAGGTTTGGCTCTTATACCAATAAACAGAATCTGAAAATCATGATTGTGGATCCCAAATGCAGGCACATAGTGATCAGATCTGAGATAGAGGAAGCAACTGTTTTGTATAGAATAAGAAAATATTGATCATCTTGTGAGGAAGAAGAAAAGAGAAGAGAAGAAATTAGGTTTAGGATGCCAATCCCATATGCACCACTAACGTCACTAAAACTCTCTGATCAAATCGTCTTTATTGAATGGAAGCTGCATTGCATATATAAATAGCTATTGAATTCCTAGAATGACGCACAAACTCAATGAAGCATACTACAAATGGAACTTTATATATTAAGTATTCTAATCCTGTGTACTAACTACATACCTACTTTATGTGCCTCCTAAGCTTGAGCAAAGACCTCCCATATGAGATTAATGTCTAATGCAGTATCATCAATGTCTCTCAGTTATATATATATATATATATATATATATATATATATATATATATATATATATATATATATATATATATATATATATATATATATATATATATATATATATAAAATAAAAAAAAAACCAACAACAAGAAGAAGAAGAAAGAACTTCACAGTGAGATGAATAGATGATCTTCAACACAATCACAAATATTCTCTTTGACCAAAAAGTCAACAATCAAATTTAATTGGTTCAATCAAGACATCAACCATTGAAAGTTTTTCAAACAATAATTGGAGCTAATTAGTCTTCTGCCCTGAGTGGCTCATCTTCTTGTTCTTCCACCCACTGTCAACAACTGGGATCAATTTATGAACACATATGATCAGATGTGATCAACAATTTATTCTTAAATTCTTAAACTATATAAGTTGTCAATAAGTTTCTTCGATGATCGTTTCAACCAATTCTAAGTTCACTTTCATTAGTTAATGTTGATGGTGACTAGCAAAAATGAAGGTAGGATCCATGGTCCTAATAGCCAGGTCGAGCTCTGATACAAATTGATGCAATCTGAAAATGCACGTCATGGATCTTTAGATGGATGCAATCTCAATGATCAAATATATTATCATATATGAAATAAAAGAAGCAACTGTGTTATTTCAGGAAGAAGTAGGATCAATGGTATTGAAGAAGGGAAGAAATCAGATAGATAGAAGGCAAGGAGAAAAGATAAGATACAGAAGAGAAGAAATAAGGTTTGAGATACCAACCCAGTATGCACCCCTCCTCTAAAGCACTCATATTCTTTACTCAAATCCTCTTTAACTCATGCGGGTGTATTACATATATAAAGACCTTCAAATTCCTACTCAATCACTTAACTAATCCCATGAATGGAATTTGTTGCCACTTGATGGGCTTATAGACTAGGCCCATCAGAATGACACCCAAAATTAAAAGGCCTAACCTATAATGTAATTACTCAAATGTTACTTCCACCCATTAGACTGCCACTAGCACCATATGGTCCCTCCAAAGTTTGAGCAATGATCTTTGTATATGTGATAAATGTCTAATGAGACTCCTTCACTGAGTTGAGGAATTATGTTAAAGAAATGCCACAGGATTCAAACCGAAAAGCAAGCTCAATTGGGAAGCAATCGCATGCCAGAACAACCAATAGATAATTTAACAACTAGACAAAATATCATTTATTTACACTTAATCAAAAATAGATTGATAATTAACTAACCCTCTGATCAACATCACTGATTATGCTGGACAGACCTAAGCATATATCAATCAATTGATAACTTGACCAAACACAAAATACTTAAACTCAACATATCTCATGCAGTGAAAATTTTGAGCCATGGTTTCTGAATAGCCCTGAAGGAGTATCAGTCACATTACATCTTAAGCGAGGTACATGAATTAAGAGACGAGGAGGTTATCATTTCACCAAACATCAAACAGGTTTGGAAAAACTAAACAACAAAAGGACCAGAAAATTTTCAAAATGCACCCATATATTTGAGTGAGCATTTTTATCTAGCCAATTCCAGGTAATATTAAGTTAAAGATACTGCAATTCTCCTTCCCTCTCCAATAACTTATGCTATGAATCCAAATGGACCATAGAATTTATCATGGATACTCCACCGTTGCAGACAATGAGAAAGGTGAATGGGCAAAATCAAAACCTTACGATATGTACCCCAAGTCAAAACTTCATCTAGAATAGGTAGGACATTTACCCTCCATGGAATCAGAAAAACAGGGGTTTCGTGGGGGATGAAATATTGAATAAAATATCTAATAACTGAGCAACAAGCACCCATCACAAAGAGCCCAGGATTGTGAAGTAACAGGCTTGAGACCTACTTCTCTTTCAACCCATATGACATTCGAATCCCAGGGCCATATGCCAGAAAAGCCAAACAATCAAATACCGGAGTGGAGCATAAACTAATCTTAGTGGAAATAATCATCAAACCCACGTCCCTTTTCTACCGAATTTCGCCACAAATATATGAAGTTGGACAATCAATACTCCAGTCCCGACCAGAGTTAGCAGGCGGCTAGAGTTTTAAAACCAAATTGAAGCAAGATCCAACCTTTAATCAAAATAATTCTTTCAAACACGGTTGTCACAATCAGATCAAACACAATACCACAAGTGCAATCTTAGAAACAGTAAACCACAAAGAGAAAGATACACTAAGAGAAGAAACTCATTTGCCAAAATGAAAGAAAGAAACAGACCTGATGGATGGGTGGGTACATAGAATTTGTGCAAACAGGGCACTCGAGCAACTCATGGACGCTGGTGGCAGGAGAAATCGCCGGAGAGACGATATTGTTATGGGGCTTTGTCGAGAAAGGGTGATGATGGATCTCTTCCTCGTCGGTCCCATCCAAAGAGGAGATACATTCAATGCTGTCCAACTCCATTCATACAAAGGGATAATGCAGGAAGGGTTAAAGAACTATAAAACAATGGCCGAATCGTTGACTCGTTCTTCTAGATTTCTTCTTTTTCCTTTTGATCCTTCCCCCTCTGTTTCACTCCTTCCTTCGATTTTCTTGGAAGATGATGAACACCAGCAGCAAACAAGAGAAGAATAAAAGGAAGAGGAAAAAGAGGGGGAAGAGGGGTCAGGGTGGAAATCGAAGCGATTCAAGCGAAATGAAGAGCTCGATCACAATCGAAAAACTAAAACCGACCCCTCTTCCCTCTTGAGAGAGGTGCCTTTTCTAGTTGAATCTGCCTGGTTTTGCAAGATTTCAGAGATGAATCGCTCGCCGTCGGAACTTGAACTAGATTAATCAAAATCGAACGGATTTCAGACATGAGAAAGCAAGCGAATGAGATCCCATTTGAAACTTTCGATATAAGAACCCTTTATCATGGACACTAAAAACAACTGCTAGGAATTCAATTAATTTTTTTTTCTTTTCCCGTTGTAATTAACAAAAGAAAAAGAATATACTTCTGAAAGACTGTGATAAAGTCATATACGGCTGGCTGTATAAAAATACAGTATTTATACACAAGGTAGAATTATAATAATACTTAAAAAGTGGTGAATTACATGTATGTCCTTTGAAATTGTATAAGTTACATATATTCCCATGTGAAAGAAAGAAAGAAAAAAATATTTAAGAACCATCTTTATCTTTGGCTTATGTATTAGCATTTTACCTTTTCTCACTTTTATTTTCTTCTGTGTGGGGTCTGTTCTCTTAACTCTATATTCTTTAAACCTTTTCGACTGGACAAGCTTCTTTCTAATTTCTGGACCCTACATGATAGTTTATTAATTAACATACAAAAGGCCTCCCATGAATCATCTAGAAACATTCCATAGAAAAAGAAGAAAAAAAAGAGGAAAAAGAACCATTAGAAGCGTATAACTCTAATGAACTTGTCATAATTCATGATAAAAATATTTTATTTTTTCTTAGATCCATTGTCCTGTTTTTAAAAAACGTATAGTTCTGTATCGAGTATTCTATCGTTTTGGCTCATGTATTTTAGCATAATTCAATGGAGAGACGTATAGAGATGTATCGTATCAGTTTGATCAAATATGGATACGTATTGACTAGTATCGTATAGCATCATAGAATACTTTAAACCTTACTCTCACTAAAGACAAGACAGTAAAGATCACTAATCCTAGGATATGCATAATCAAACTCAGGACTTCACACTTTCATAAACGATCATCTCTTGTCAATTCAATTACTTTTTCAAAAATTTTTCAAAATAAGATGTCTTTAGAGAAGTTTCCATCATGGATAACTAGCGATGATCAGGTGTTTGAGCTCAAAGATACGCTACAGAGGTCATACTTCATAGCTAACCATGACATACAGACTAAATAAGGTTCTTAACCCCCCCCCCCCTTTTTATATACATAGAAACTCCCTTATTAACTGCAAGTGTAATTTTTCAAAGATATATATCTGAACAAAAGTTTTATGCTATGTTGACAAAATTAGAAGAAATTTGTCATTTAAAACCATAAGATGCATTTCTAGAATCTTTTAATTGATCCTAGTCTTGTACTTAACAATCAACTTATGTAAATCTTCTTCAAAGTATACATCAGATTAAGAGAGGACTTTTCATTAAAATAAATACTTTAATTTCATCAAAAAGAGACTAATCCTTTCCTCGTACTTACCACCCACATTGGGGGATACTACACATTGTTGAGAATATTTTTCACTTGAAATCTTTGTTTTAGGAGTATATTTTGGTGCATTGTGTTAGGGAGACTAATAGGTGCGCGGATTTTTTAGCCGATTGACAACGTCGGACCAAGAAACTTTGTTGGATCCTCTCTCTTTGCCTGCTCAGCTCTCTTAATACGTTGTAGAAGAGCGACAGGGTCGTAGGTTCTTTATAACCTAATCCTGTATTATTGTTTGTATTCTATTAATATAAAGTCTCCTTTTCTTCAAAAAAAATAAGTAAATAAGAGACTAAGAGAGGACCAATCCAGATGAAAACAAAAATACAGAACTAGGTCATGCTTTTCTTCTTTTCTTTTTTTAAATTGGTTTGACCAAGTACATGGTATTCAAATTAGTAACGTTGACACAGAAGTAATATAGTACCATATTTGGTATGGATGGGTATTTTATTTGAAATTTGTAACGTTAACGTTGATTTGATCTGATATGGTACCAATACTTTGAACAATGAGTTTGACTCCCCTTTGTCTAGTTTCAATAAGCAGAAATGAAGTATTATTATAGAACACTATTCTCCATCTTTGTAATGGAAGAATGAACATATTACTTTAAAGCCACAAGTCTAATTTCTCCTTCTAATGATGAAAAATACAAGAATTAAATTCCTCCAACTCTTGAATGAATTGTGTTGCTCCAAAAACTTATCTGTCATATAAGTCAAACTAACTTATAAAACAGTCAGGGAACGCCTCCAACGAGCAAGTTAGTAGAAGCTCACAGAGTAGAATAAAAAGGACTGCAAAGCTCTGAAAGTAGATTAAAATATGTGTACTTGATATTGCGAGTTAATGAGGTTTATATAGGTGTTCGGTAATTAACTTAGCCGCCCAATCACCCCCTGCAAAGTGCTTGCTGACCATCAAATCTAGGGTATTCCTATCTTTGACAATAGTTGAGTCCTTTTGGGACACGATGACCAACCCTGCTTTCCCTGCTCTTCTGGAAGTCCACTCCGGAATTCTAGGAGTAATCAATTACAACTTTGCCAAGGCTTTTCCTTTTCGTCGACCTGACAAATTCCTTGGATCCACCGGATCTGGTCCAGTTTGGCCCGACCATTCTCTGGTCTGACCTTATCAAATTGGAATCACCCAAGCTTGAAAATGCTTTTCTTTCTATATTTGTTTTGGCTTTGTCAAACCCTAAGTCCCCAAGGTTCAACAATAAGGGAAGGGAAGAAGGATCAAACATGGTTGGAGCAACTTTTGCAATTGTCCATCTGTTGCTTCTCTCTCTTTTCTTTGATTAAAATATTTAACCTCAAAGGATTGGCTGAGTTGGCACCCTCTAATATGTTACCACTCCTCGAGTTGGGAGGAGAACAAGAACCTCTTATGCTCGTACATCATATATAATTTTCCAATATGACAAGTAAGAAATTGCGGCTAATCTAGCCCCACCTAGGTACCAACAATCTCAATCTCCAACAACAACCCTGAACTCAACCAACCAAAATTTATGCAAATGAGACTAGAAACCAGAAAGATTTTAACCCACCCACCAAGCCTTTCATTAAGAATGGGTAGGAGAGGTAGAGGAACATAGCTCCCTCAATCACTTAGTGGAAAGTGGCCATACTTTCCGGCCAAAATCGAAAGGGCTTTCCTGGCTAAGAGATCTGCCATAGTGTTGGAACTCCTAGGTACATAAGAAGGTAAACAACATTCAACATTTTCACCAATAAACAAGATGTCTTGAACCAGCAGCTCCATGGAAGTCGGCAGTGGCTGCTCTCCCTTAATGTATCAAATGAGCTGGTTGCAATCAGACTCAATTAAAATGGAATCAAACCCATTCGATAACGCTTCCAAAAGACCAAATCTAAATGCCACCGTTTCTCCTTCCTTTGCAGAATTAAATTTCCCAAGGATCAATGCCACCCAAAGGGAAGTTCCTTCATGATCCCATATGATAATTCCTTCTCCTCCCTTCTTCGACCTCTCCATCCATGTAGCATCTGTATTAATTTTAATACATCCTTGAGGTGGAGGTTCCCATTGGTATTGGGCTTCATCTTCTTGTAGTTCTGTAGTAGTGGATGACATTCTTTTTTCCCTTTGACTCAGCCAATACTTTGTTGCTGCCATATTTGTTGCCTCAATAATCTTTGTTGGCTTCCAGATTCTTTCTCCTACCACCTAGTCATTCCTTCCCTTCCAAAGCCACCATGTGATGAAAGAACTCTAGCTCTTCCCAACTGTGGAGTTTTGATGATGAGGGGTTTTCCTTTTCCCCTATTTTTTTTCGTAGCACTTGAATTTTGTAGGCTTCCTTAACAGAAAAATTACTTGTTTTGTCCCCTCCCCTCATACTAGAACATCAGGCAATGGGAATAATGCCAACCTAATGCTAAGGATTGCTATAGCTTCTGCCAGTGAGAACCATATGAGAATATCATTGCTCTTTCAAGTTTTAGTCTCTTGGTCCACCAAATCACCCACCTTAGAGTCCTACAATCCTCATGTTTCTAAGAACAGATCTTGAAAATTTTCAATCCGGGCATCCATGGATCCTTCCAAGCATCAATGTGATCCCCTATACTTATCTTTCATATTAGCCCTTGTTTTAGCACCTCCCCACCTTCAAGAATACTCCTCTAAGCCCATGATGGATTGTTCCCTACTTTAGCTTCAAGATAAAGAAGAATTAGGGAAGTATATCTTCTTTGAAAATTTTGCCCATTGAACCTCGTTACTTCAAGAATTAGAGCTGTATTACTTGATCCTTCAACCCAATAAAACACAATAAAGTCCAGCCTATTCTAGATCTTAATGGTGGCACTGCACGCTTCCACCGGTGGAATGAGTGTCATCGGGTTTGCATTAATACCCAACTTAATTATTTTCCTTTCAACTAAAAACTCCTAGACTATCATTTATGCATACACCCATAGATTCATGAAAAAGGTTACTAGTTGGTTACTTGCTCCATCCTTCCCATGGCCAAGTTTGGAATCTTCTATCCGTCTAGGTAGAGATTTGTATTCCTTTCACACGTTTCCATCACTTATTGGAAGGGAGGCCCACCTCTGAATTCTAACAAGATGAATTAAAGGTAGGATATCAGTGAACCCCTTCTTATTGTGTGGTGAAAAGACGTGAGTGGAGGATAGACCTCTATCTGTTAGGGTAGAACATCAAACTCTCTCACGGCTTGCTGGCAACAAGTGGGTGCCAATTACCTCCAAATGAACAACACTAGAAAATTAGTTTTTGTCAATTCAACCTAAGACCCAATTACAAGGTAAAAACACTGCCATGTACCAACTTAACTTAACCACTAAACTTCAAGATAATTTATTGCCATGTGTCATAATCCTAATGGTTAATCGTAGAAAATTACAGTATTGGTAATTCTAGAATATGTGAATCTTGAGCTTTAACCTCGTGGAGCTTCAAAATGCAAATCCTCTCCACGCAAGTAGTTCTTTTGCCATCCCTTGCCCCTCTGCATGGCCTACTAGTGGTTGCTTGGTACATGGGTAAGCCATTTGTCACCCATCTGAAGAGTAGGCGATGGACGAACGAGATTTTTGTTTGTGCTTGCACGAATATTTGTCAACGAAGGCGTGTTATTATGACACTTGTCACTAAGTAATCTCAGGGCATATATTTGTCAACGAAGGCGTGTTATTATGACACTTGTCACTAAGTAATCTGAGGGCTAAGATGCTAAGGTGTTTTGGTAATCACAGATGTTAAACAAACAAACTCTTATAAGTTACAACAAATCAACAATTCACCTCCAATTAAATGAAATTAAAAAAAAAAAAAAAAAAAACCCTTCTTTCACAATTTTTGGAAAACATGACAACAAGTGAAGCCTACCTTGCTTCTATTCCTTCATCATCTCTAATGCCTAATGAGTAAACCCATCTTCTTCATCTTGGTTGTTGATCAATCGAACAAACCCTAGTTCTATTACTAAGATGGATCTTGTATGGGCAAGTCTTAAAATCCAGAGAAAATAGAGTAACGTGGGTTTTCTTGTTTATGAGTGACGAGGCGGTTGGCCAGGGGAAGGAAATTACCTAGGATGCGAGATAGGGAATTCTTAAGTTGTTTGATAAGGGAAATGGTAGGGGGGGTTTTGGGAAAGAGAAGACCCTTTTGAATGTAATGTGTGGAAATCCTGGATATATCCCATGGATTCAACTGTTGATTGTGTTCTTCTGAAATGCTCTCTGGTTTTGATGGAGCATCTTATGTGATAAACAAACTAATAGGGTGATATAGCCAGTCAATGCCTATGCTTGTCTTCTATGTTAGTGTGAATATTTTCTAGGGTTTAGGGAGCTCCCTAAAATTTTCCCAATAAGCACCATTACAAGGGACATAAAGAAGCAATTATAATTGTTTTTCCTAAGAGTAAATAAATGATTATTGCAAAGAGAAAAAATAATAGATTGACTCCAAACTATTGAATTGAGTGACTACGACTAAACAATCTCGAGTTAACATGATAATCTTATATCATTCTTGTTCAGCAAGAAACAATCGCTACAATCAAAATCATCTCTAGTTATCTCATTTAATGCGATTCCCACTTAATCAAGTAATCTCTAAGAACAAGATGATGAGAATATCGTCCAAGAGTTCTAGGCTAAGAGCATTGAGCTATGATCCACTCAAAAATACTTATGACTTGAAGAATTTTGTGTACATCAACCAAATTTTTATTTTTTATTTTTTAATTTTTGGTGAAAGGCTTTGAAGAAGATGGATTCGTCGAAAGGATTTGCAAAAATGAAAATAACAGGTATAAAGAAATGACGAAGAATAAAGCCAAGGTTAGGGTTTAGTTGAATATCTTATTCCCCACAAAAGAAGCCCTCTTTTGTGAATTTGATTTAATTGGATATATATATATATATATAATATATATATATATATATATATATATATATATATATATATATATATATATATATATATATATATATATATATATATATATATATATATATATATATATATATATATATATATATATATATAAAAAAATATATATATGTGCTGTTGGTAGAGTTTGACCCCGCACCCCTCCACTAAGAAATGATGCTCTTAATCATCTTACTAATTTTCCATTTGTGTAATTGAATGTGACTTATTATATAATAATTTAAACAAATTATACCGACACCCCAAAATAAAGACCTTAAAGCAGTGATACTCTATTTTATGTTTGAAAAACACAAACGCTTCAAAATTGAATTTTCATTGGACACATTAAGTTAATTTGCCATTGAAATGGTTAAATTATTGATTATTTTTTTAAAAAATTTAAAAAATCTCTACCAAAATAAAAATTTTAAAAATCAATGATTAAACGGTTTTCAAGACAAATTGGATTAATGTTTTCAATAGGAGGCCGGCACCCCACACCCCCAACACACAAAAAAAAAAAAAAAAAACGCCCCCCAAGTTATCTTTGGGTAAATGGAATGCGAATATAAGCGGCGGAGATAATAAAAAATATAAATATTTATTTTTTCAAACATAAAATAGGATGTCAATGTCCATTTTGGCGTGTTGGTTCAATTTAAAGTTTGTATGTTTTTTATTAAAAAAAAAAAATTTTGTATGTTTAATTACCAAATTACTTAGGAACAGTTGTCACGACAACACGCGCGCGGACGATTTCCTCGCATGCGCGAATAAAAACCAGGCGAACAGGGTGCCCGGCGGAGAGAATATTTACTAGTGAGACATGCGTACATGGGGGGCCCATCTTATCCTTTTAAATGCACGCGCCTGTCTTCTTTTTCGTGTGTCATTGGTGCACCAAGTTCACTACTAAACACTCCAAATTAAATAAATGCCCCAGCCACTGCATGCTTTCTTTCCATAGTTACAAAACCCCGTCAGATTTGCTTATTTTCTAGGGATCCAGAGAGGCTCGACTGAGAGTGCCAAAGCGTTGCAGCACTCTACTGAGGTCATTCTCATTCTCGGGGTGTGGGTGTGGGTGTGTTTGCGTGTGTCTCTCATTTCCCTCCATAGATACTCAGAATGGTTCTGGGTTTCTGTAATTATCCATTCATGGAATCAAAGCTGAAAGTATTTACCGTCTTTGTGTTCCTTGTAGTCACTTGCATTGCAGTCGGTTCTGCAAATTCGCTTCACTACCAAACCCTAGTAGTAGAGACTCTTTGGAGAGCTCGTACTCAAAGTCACGATCTCTCATGGAGCGAATCTTCATTGTCCCAACTTGAAGCCTTTGAAACAAGCATGGAAAACCTAACTGTTCGCTTAGAGCATAGAGACGCTTTATCCTTCAATGCAGCACCAGAAGATCTCTTTAAGCTGAGGTTGGAAAGAGATTTGGCTAGGGTCGAAACCCTCTCGACCATGGCAGCTGCAGCTGGATCGAGGAATGCCACCGGCGTTCACGGCAAGGACTTCAGCAGCTCCATTATTTCCGGCTTCACTCAAGGTAGTGGAGAGTACTTCACGCGTTTAGGTGTAGGTACTCCTCCCAAGTACCTCTACATGGTGCTCGACACTGGCAGCGACATCATTTGGATCCAATGTAAACCTTGCCGTAAATGCTATAACCAAACAGATCCAATCTTCGATCCCAAGAAATCTGGTTCTTATGCTGTCGTACCTTGTTCGTCGCCTCTCTGCCGGCGACTTGATGCTCCCGGTTGCAGTCAGCGGCGGTTTTGCCTCTACGAGGTCTCCTACGGCGACGGATCTTTCACTGTCGGCGTTTTCTCTACTGAAACCCTAACCTTTCATGGAGCTAAAGTGGAAAATGTAGCTCTGGGATGCGGCCACGATAACGAGGGTTTGTTCGTCGGTGCTGCAGGTTTGCTAGGGCTCGGTCGAGGAAGAATGTCCTTTCCTACTCAGACTGGGAGTCGCTTTGGTCAGAAATTTTCTTATTGTCTTGCAGATCGCCAGTCGTCGGCGTCGAAACCCTCATCGGCTATTTTTGGTGAATCCTCGGTGCCAAAATCGGCCGTCTTCGCTCCTATGCTCACGAATCCCAAGCTCGACACGTTCTACTACATCGAACTCACCGGAATCAGCGTCGGTGGTTCGCCGGTGCCGGAGATGAAGGCTTCGATGTTCAGGCTTGACGCCATGGGCAACGGTGGCGTTATCATCGACTCGGGCACCTCCGTGACTCGGTTGACTCGCCCGGCTTACATAGCGCTCCGAAATGCATTCCGACGCGGAACACAGTTAAAACCTGGGCCTGCGTTCTCGTTGTTCGACACGTGTTATGATCTGTCTGGTAAGTCGGTTGTAAAGGTTCCAACGGTGGAGATGCATTTTGGAGGTGGGACCAATTTGGTATTGCCGGCCTCGAATTATCTGATACCAGTAGATAATAACGGTACATTTTGTTTCGCGTTTGCGGGGACAACCACTGGGTTGTCGATAATCGGCAATATACAGCAACAAGGTTTTCGGGTAGTGTTTGATGTGGCGGGTTCTCGGATCGGGTTTTCTCCCAATGAGTGCTCTTAGACATAACACACGTGGCCCTTCATGTGTATCATCTGGTTGAGGAAAGATTACCTTTTTACCCTCATGAATGAAGTTTAAAATTTTGGAGATGAGGTTCTTACTTGTTAGCAAACAATGGGAAAAACTGTGCAGAAGAAAAGGTGTGCCGTATGGGATTAATTTTGGAGTGTAAGACTGTAGAAGAGTGATTTACTTATGAAAATGGTTTGATTTGCAGAAATTTCTGCAGAATACGAATCCAGGAATGGTTGTTTGTGTGTTAGTTTTTCGGCAGGGTTCTGAATTCTGATGCAATGTCTATAAAGCAGGAAGAAGACCAGGTGATGGGAGATATGGCTAGTGTTGCAGGTATGTTGAAGAGTTTAGGGGTTCTGTGTGTTTTTCTCATACATTATGGGCTATTGACTAGGGATGATGTTGAAGTTAAGGGTTGAAATTTTTGGGAGAAGTTGGATTCGTTTGTATTAGAGTGTGCTTGTATTAGTTCTGTCGATATATTGATCGAACACTTTTCTTGAGTATGCTTATTATCAAATTGCCCTTATTGAACCACCACTATAATTAAGAGGTAAGTTTTGTAAATTCATTTTTTTTTTTAATATAGTTAGAATCCAGAAATTTCTTGAATAATCTTTTGATTCATTGAGTGTATTTAAGATTCATAATTTATATTTCGGTCACATTTTTGTAGGACTCAACTGTGGAACAAGAAAAGTTACACTGCTTAATGGGTGGAAAGGATATTATGCATCTACATGAGCTGTTCTGGATGCAACACAAAGCCATATGAATGTGATTTCATCAACGAAAGGTCACTTCCAGTGATTAGCCGTTTATGGCTTTAATGCTGATTACTAGAAGTGCGCTCTTAGCTCTTGGGAATTCTTCACTGGGTATAGTTCTTCCAGCCTCTGTCCTGTAGTGTTAGCACTAGTTTTTGTTTACATTACTAAAATCTTTCTCCGATGGGATGGTGAACACTAGGAAAGGCATACATTGCCATAAGCCAACTAGCCAAGGGTTATTTTTATCAAGAACCATGAGTGTATGGTTTTCCAATTGTGTGTGCAAACTACACACACCCTGAGATTCATGCTTTGCTATAGATGCATTTGCAGATGTTTTGTACGGAAGCGTTTCTCTAATAGGCATGATTTAATGTGGATGAATGGAATGCATAATGGCTTCTTAGCTACATGGATGTATGATGTAGCTGTATCCTTTAGGGATCTTTCCCGAGTGAATCATCAATTGGCTATTCCATTTTACCATTGATATGGATAGAGGCTTTTCAAGCCTCCAGGTTCATGGGAACACACCAGTTGATGGATGATGTATACTGTTATGAATGTAATTTTAGGAGATTAGCAGAGAAGGGAGTTAGAATTTAACTTCTTGTAAAACTCTTACTCTTTTCTATTTAAATATAATGAAACCTCACCTCAGAAGTAAGTTGATTGGGGTTTTTTTGCTGTGGATGTAGGCTTCACAATGAATGTCGAACCACATTAATTCTTGAGTTCTTGTGTGAATGTTTATGATAAATTCAACATGGTATCAGAGCAAGATTCGATAGATTGTTGTCGAGTTATGTGGAGATCTAGAATCGTGAGAAAATATGTGGCAGGAGAACAATGAAGGTTTTGATTGATTGGTCAAAGGTACGATTTTAAATACTAGAATCGTGACGTTTATTTTATTTATTTTCCTTTCTTTTCTTTGTGCTTTGTTAGATCAGATAAAAAAAAATTTGCTTTTTAATCGTTAAAATAAAAAAAAAAGAAGGACGGAAGAAGAGATGCCTGTTTTTGGATATTGTTTTTGAATTTTTTTTAAAAGAAGGTTGTAATGATTAATTTTATGTAATCCATATTTTTTGTGTGAGTGGAAGGAACGTGGGAAGAGAAGTGATGAAAAAAAAAATTCGATGGAAGGGGAAAAAAAAAAAAAAAGGAAAGAAAGATATTTTATTTTATTCAAATTGGTATTATACAAGTTGTTTCCATAGGATTTTGTGTGAATGTGTTTTGCTCTATTGGTATATGATATTATGGGTTCTTACAGAGATCTTCTCATGGCAAGTTCTTTAGCAATACAATACTATCTTGGAAAAATTATATCTTTACTGTAAAATTTCATTCAGTCTCATGTTACTACTCTTGCTCTATTTACTTTTCAGAATTTATTTATAGTAGATTCGGGGCAAATTGACAATATGTGTCGATCTACCACTCTTTTGTCTGATTTGAGCACTGATAAGTTACAATCTTATCCTCCTATTACTGTTGCCAATGGTACTACTGTCTCAATCCAAGGTCAAGGAACATTGAACTTATTTTCAACCAAGACTGATTCATTATTTGTGCCATCATTATCTGGTGAATTTGTTATCGTTAGTAAAATTATTTAGAGTTTAAATTGTAATTTGATTTTTTCAATGGACAAAGTAGTGTTCCAAGACAATTTAACAAGGACAATGATTGGTGAAGGTAGACTGCAAAATGGACTCTATATGTTAGATCCTACAACTAGTGCATTGACTTCTATGAATAATCAAGAGAAATCTCAACTTTGGCATTGGCGTATGGGTCACCCTTTTGATAGGATTTTACGATCTTTAAATCCTGATTTATTTTTAATTATACTGGTTGTGATGCCTGCCATTTTTCCAAGCAACACAGAATGTCGTTTCCACATAGTATTAATGTTTCAAATGCATTATTTGATCTAGTGCATTTTGATGTTTGGCATTCTCCTATAGACTCTAGAGATGGATTCAGATATTTTGTTTCATTTGTTGATGATAAATCTCGGGCTACATGGTTGTATTTATTGTCTTCCAAAAATGAAGTACTACAGATGTTTCAAGAATTTTACCAGATGGTTTTGACTCAGTATCAAACTCGCATTAAAGTTTTGCGAACACATAATGGGACAGAATACACCAATAGGCCATTTCAATCATATCTCAAAAGTTTGGGAATCTTACATCAAACTTCATGCGCAGGCACTCCTCAACAAAATGGGATTGCTAAGCGCAAAAACAGGCATTTACTTGAGGTGACTCGATCTTTGTTATTTCAAGACTTATTGGTCAGATGCTGTAAGCACGAGTTGTTATTTAATCAACCGTCTACCCAGTACAGTTTTGAACTTTAAGATACCTTTAGAGATTCTATATGATCGTCCTATCGTGATGTCTCATCTTCAAGTTTTTTGTTGCATTGTTTATGTTCATGCCCAGAGGTGGTGATAAACTTGATCATCGTGCTCGCAAATGTGTGTTTTTGGGATACTCCTCTACTAAAAAGGGTTACAAATGCTTTGACCCATCTACTGGTAAACTTTTTATTTCACGGGATGTGTCTTTTGATGAAACTCAAATGTTCATCTCTAACAGAAATCAAACTCAAGGGGAGCTAGATTACTGTGAATTTGTTCCTATCCCATTACCAATTATTTCAGACAACATGTCTGTAAGGGGTGATGCTAATGAAGACAATGTTATGGGCGACACCACTGAAGGTAGCACTATTATAGGTGATGTCACTGAAGATACTGACGAGAATCAACATGGTGAAGCAATTACAAATGTACCTATTGTAGAAAATGATACAGTTGAAACTATAGCGCAATTACCAATTCGCAGATCTACTCGGGTCTCTTAGCCTTCAGTAAGATTGCGTGAGTTTACCACTTATCATACAGTTAAGTATCCAATCCAATCTCATATAAGTTATGATAATATCGCCCCTCAATATTTTGCATATTTTTCGGCCATTGAAGACTATAAGGAGCCGACCAATTTTATTGAAGCTAAAAATTCATCTAAATGGGTGAAAGCTATGAATGAGGAACTAGAAGCTCTTCATAAAAATAAAACATGGGATATAGTACAACTCCCAAGTGGCAAACATCCAGTTGGATGTCGTTGGGTCTATAAGACCAAGTTCAAGAGTGATGGGACTCTAGAGAGATATAAGGCAAGGTTTGTTGCCAAAGGATATACTCAAACATATGGAGTTGATTATAGAGAGACATTTGCTCCTGTAGTTAAAATGAATACTGTAAGAGTGTTGATGTCAGTTGCCATTAATTGTGAATGACTACTTTTGCAAATGGATGTGAAGAATGTCTTTTTACAGGGAGACTTACAAGAATAAATTTATATGAAAATTCCTTTAGGCCACCCATTAGAAAAACAAGATGGATTTGCTTGTAAATTAAAGAAAGCAATATATGGCCTAAAGCAATCACCACGAGCATGGTATGAAAGTTAAGTACAGCTCTTATTAGATTTGGATTCACTAGAAGTGGATCAGATTCCTCCATGTTTGAGAAGAAAACCTCTACTGGCACAATAGTAATTCTGGTATACGTGGATGACATTGTAATCACTGGAGATAATCATGAAGGAATCAATACCCTCAAAGAATATTTGAACAAAACCTTTGACATCAAGGACTTGGGACAACTACGATACTTTTTTGGAATTGAAGTTGCTAGGTCTAGTAAATGATTATTCATCTCTCAAAGGAAATATATTCTTGACTTGTTGAAGGAAACTGGCAAATTGGGTGTGAAACCAGCCAACACACCTATGAATTACACTTGTAAGTTTACTAATGATGATTCTCCATTGCAGGATAATAATTGTTTTCAAAGGATGGTTGGAAAATTGATTTACTTGATCATTACTAGACCTGACATTGCATATGCAGTGAGCTATGTCAGTCAATTTATGCATAATCCTACCAAATGGCACATGGAATTGGTTAATCATATACTACGTTATCTGAAGTCTTCTCCAGGAAGGGGCATTTGCATGAAGAATAATGGACACACAAACATTGAAGGATATGCCGATGCAAATTGGGCTGGCAATCCTACTGATCGAAGATCAACTACTGGCTTTTGTGTATTAGTAGGAGAAAATTTAGTTTCTTGGAGAAGTAAAAAACAAATGTTGTCGCTCGTTCTAGTGCAGAATCAGAGTACAGAGCAATGACGTCTGCCACTAGTGAATTAGTCTGGATTGGTGCCCTACTTCAAGAATTGGGGGTGTAAGGTTCTAAAAAACCCATGAAGTTGTTCTGCGACAATCAAGCGGCTACACACATTGCCTCTAATCCGGTGTTTCATGAAAGAACTAAACACATTGAAGTTGATTGTCATTTTGTTCTTGAAAAGGTTCAGGATGGAACTATAGAAACCCCTTATGTAAGAACTGAAAATCAGTTTGCAGATGTATTCACCAAAGCCTTGTCAAAGGGATTGTTTCAAATTGCATTGAGCAAGTTGACCTCAAATGATGTTCTCGATCCAACTTGAGGGGGAGTGTTATGAATGTAACTTGCTAGTCTCCCAACTCTATAAGGAGACTAGCGAGAGGGGGGAGTTAGAATTTAACTTCTTGTAAAACTCCTACTCCTTTCTATTTAAAGATAATGAAACCTCGCCCCAGAAGTAAGTTGATTGAGGTTTTCTTGCCTTGGATGTAGGCTTCGGATGTAGGCTTCACAATGAATGCCGAACCACGTTAATTCTTGAGTTCTTGTGTGAATGTTTATGATAAATTCAACATATACTGAAGCACTATTATGCGCACTATTGCGCTCAAGCACTACTACGTCAATTGTGCATCTCAGGTAATATGTCACTCGGGCTAATCTTCCATGTCCAATGATAGGTTAGTAAAGCGGTTAAAGGCCCAACCTCCCACAGGAAGGGTGCGTGCAAGCTGGCCCGGATGAACCTCATATCCAAAAAAAAAAAATCCAAGCTATTGTTTTAGTTTGGTAAGGTACACGAGCATTATACTTTGTTGCAGGCAAAATTAATATCTGAGGAATGAAAAAGAGCAAATAAAAGTGTAATTTCTATGGCCAAATCTAGGTTTTCCGCATAGGAAACGGTGAGGACTATGCTTCCACATCTCCTCTGGCAACATAGATGCTCAATCTAATGGCAGCATATTTTTTTGATTATGGGTTTTCTTCTTCTAGGTACTTTCTGCTTCAGAAATAGTGTGGTAATTTTTTTTTTTTGGTAAACAACAATCTTATTCAAGGCGGGTGGGGGGGTGGGGGTGAACATAATGCCACCAACCACTCAGTGGAAATCGGCCATTCTTTCGGGCCCGAAACCGAAAGGGCCTTCCTGGCTAAGAGATCTGCTATTACATTAGAACTCCTAGGAATAAAGGCAGGAATACAATGCAGAAAGTTATCCATTAAATAATAGATATCTTGGATCAAGGGTTCCACTATCATCGGGGGATAAATCTCACCTTACAGTGCGGTAATTGGCAGATGCAACAACGTAAATATGGTGTATATCCTCCAGTTGAAATCATTTCAGCAGTAGGGAATCATCTAGAGTTTCAAATAATGTGATACATCACCCATTTCATAAACCCCTTACTACTATTGTCACTGCAAAACTACTAGACATGATATCCTTCAATTGATATCATTTCAGTAGCATAAAATCATCATATGGGGTTTTACCGGTTAGAGAAGTTTGGTTTTGCTGTCAACTTCAGATCAAGACGACCCCCCCCCCCACTAGGGTTTCTAGTCTTATTTTGTGATCGAATAAATTCTTCTTTGGGATAATTATTGTTGCCCCGGTTATAATTGAATGTTTAATGTCTATTATGCCCTTTTATAATTAAGAATGCCAAAGATAATATTATCCTCATTTAGCAAAAAAATCATATGAAATAATTTTACACAGTAAATACAGGCAAAGTTGGAGGTTGAGTTAGTAATTTCAAAAAGTATCGGGGATGAAGTAGTAATTAAGCTATAGTACAAGGGGGCAATAGTAATTATCCCTTCTTCTTTTTAATGTTGAACCATTGTTTGTGGTAAACTAGTACATCCAATTCTAAAGTTTTGAACTAATCCATTGAACTATGACAAATTGCAGCACGTAAGTCTAGCCAATTTCTTTATCCTATTACAAACAACTATTTATAAACCTAAAACCCCCAAAAATAAAATGATAGAAAATAGAAAATAAACAATTACATCTTCATTACTTTGTCCCTCCACTGTTCTTACACTTGTCACTTAACCATCATACATATCCTTAACTATGTCTACGTATTTACTTGCGACCCTTCTTTTCTGTGGTACTCGCCAAATTAACGCTCTAGGAACTCTATTATAAGCTTTTTCTAAGCCAATAAATATCATATAAAGGTCTTTCTTACACTCTCTATACCTTTCTATAAGTATCTTAATTAGGTAAATAACCTTCGTTGAAGACCTTCTCGACATAAACCCATGCTAGTTGTCTGTAATTGTGGTTCAATGTCTCAAACAGATTTCAATTATTTTCTCCCATAATTTCATTATATCGCCTATCGTTTAATGCTCCTACCAGTTATTACAACTTTGGATATCTCATATATTTTTGTAAATTGAAATCACGATACTTCTTCTCCATTTATTTGGCATTTTCCCTATACTCATAATCTTATTAAACAACTTAGTTAACCAAACTAGCTCGTGGGTTTCTAAGCTCTTCTATACTTCTATTGGAATTTCATCAGGACCTTGTGTCTTGCCTAGTTTCATCCTTCTTAGTCATCAAACTCAAGAGCAAGTTATGTCCATCGAACCTAAGGTCTTAAAGTTCAAGGTCTAAGGCAATTACAAATAAGGTTAACCCCCCTTCCTCTTAAGGCCTTTCTCTCCAATGCCTTCTCTAGTGCTCTTGGTCTCTCTTAAAAACAATTTCCTTCTTGGTTATCGAGAGGGACACTTACACAACACTTTACATAGAGTGCTATTATAAATAAAGAAGAGAATCTGGAGGGAAGTTGTCTTTAGGAGAGATGAAGAGCACTAGAGAAGATATTGGAGAGAAAGGCAATGATGCCTTAAGAGGGGAGGGGGATACCTTTGTTTATGGTTACTTCGGACCTTCGAGACCTTTGGAATCCACAGGCTTTACTTACTCTTGAATCCAACTGTTGACGTCATGAACAATGGTTGTTGACATTTAAGTTTATTAATTTGGACTAATAAATGATTAGCCACAAAAATTTCTTTTCTTACTTTTCTTTTGTAAAGGCAAAAAAAGGTATTTCATTTTCTCTTTTATTGTACAACAATGAAAAATCAAATTATCATTATATTTATTATTTTTTTTAGTTCTTCCAAGCGCAAGATAACCACAAGAAGTTGAGTTTTTTCCACCAATTAGGGCCTTCCCTTCACCACTCCCATGGGGATTGTCTACGGGATTCATAACTACTTCTCTTACTACACAACGCTTGCCTAACTAACACTTAGATCCGGCTCTTCCTTAATTTTTCTGACTTACCCCGACATTAGCCACTTTTTTGAATGTTACTAAGCATGCTTCCATCACAATGTCTATATTCTGGGTCATCACGGAATCCATAGAATTTGGTGATGATACCAATTCATTAAAATTTTCTCTCTTTCGTGATGGCATGCATGATTAATGCACTATCTATACGTAGGCTTGAAGGTTGTTTTCAAGTTATATCCCTTCTTGCCCCATCATGAAATAGAACTAACTAATCTAAAGACAAAGAGTCGAAAAACTCAACACCACTATTCCAAAACTTTACGAGGACAGAAATAAACTATCCATTTCTCTCTAGATGAAGGACACATGTTCATCAATACAACTAAAGGTTGAGATAAGATTTAGAAGATAGAAAAAATAGAAAAGTTAGAAAAATGTATACACACGCTTATCAGGACTTTGTTACTATGCCATCGGTTGCTTCTATTTTTTCTACCTTGGTTTTTTTTTCATATTTGAGTTTCTTTTCGTAAATATCCATTGTAATCTTTTCAATCTCTTTTTAATGGTAAAATATTTTTTCTATCTTAAACTCAGCTTCTCTTGCTCATTTCCACTTCGCCCTCGTCTTGGTCACTTTTATACCTTGGAAGTGCAACATATTTAGAATTCATGAACAGAATTGTACAACATATTTAGCCATATGGTGAGACAGCAGGTATCTCATAAATAAGCTTGCTTGTTGGAAGTCCTTGAGTTGTTGAGTGTTGAAGTTGAGGCTCCTCTCTAGTATTTGTATCTTTAGGATCTAGAGAAACTGAAGCGGCAAAGAACAAGATCTTTAGCGCACCGATCACTTGGGATCTCCATCCAGATCCAGGCATTCAGAAAAGTCTTCCAGCTATAAAAGATGTACACAATAATCAACAGATATTTGAGAAACAAACAAAATAAAGCAAATGCTGCTGAACTCAAATTTTCCCCCCTAAATCGCAGTTCGTCTTTTTGAATGTAGAAGCAAGATCAAGAAGGTATGCATTTGCATGGAAAGGCACATTTCATTGTTTCATGCTTCCGTAGCTGGTCAGTACTCTTTCAAGCAACTCCTTCCTTCCGCATGATCCGAAACAACTACACTAGACGATACTGAAGTGAAAAAAACCAGTAAAAAGAAAGACACCTCAATTCCAGCTTTTGTTGCAGCAGAATTAACAGTTCATCTAGGGGTGCTTCTATCTTGTCCTGCTGGTACTTGGTTCTGCAAGTGGAAAGGGATGTACTCATCAAATAATATAAGATCATGTAACTTGCAGGGAATAGTTGAATCATCATAGAGAACAAGAAGTCATGCCAATTTAATCAGAGCATACGGCAAGGAATACTTTGATCGACAAAAGAATAGATAGGTGTGACCATTCAGACAGAAGAAAAAACAAAATTTGTATGACCAATAAGGTTTTTTGGTCCAAAAATTTTCTCTAATTCATATCTAAAATTTCTTTCTGACTTCTCATTGTACTTCTAATAAAAAAAGATGTAGATAGAAGAAGTGGAAATTCAGATAAGCTGATCAGTTCGCACGAAAAGCACTCCGACATAGATATCATTGCTACTTAATGCCATCCTAATATATCTTCACCATGATGGAACATAAATCATATCTTACACTACAAGTTCAACACTACATGATTTTGGGATAGGCAACCAGTTACAAAACTTGCTTCAGAGTTGAAGAAGAGCCTTTCTGAAGACACATAACCATGCTCTACTCATTCCAAACTGGACCTATAACTCTAAGCCGTTTATCTCCACCTTTGACAGGACATAGACACTCCATTCTCTCATCTATTATTTCTTTTCTGGGCCATTTTTCCAGCTTCAGAATGTTATCAATTGTGAGGTGTTAAAAGTTCATGGATCTGGGATCAGCATGCAGAATAAATCCCCCGAAAGTCTCCTCGGGCTTTCTGCTGCATTGATTGGTTTCTTTCATTTCTAATTTCTCTATAGCAACTGTACATTTTTTTCCATCTATTTTTCGCATCTCTTTTTCTTTATATAAATCCTGAGCATCTAATATTGCAAGTTTAGCAATTGTATTATTTGCTGAAGTTTAATAATCCCATATCAACTTTTAAGTATAAAGATTGGAATCAGATAAAGCTATGGAGTCACTCTTCAAAGAAATACCAGTTGCCCAAGAACCGATGTTCCAGAGTAAGGCAACTACATGTTGCATGCAAGAAATAATTACATGCTGATTTTTCTCTGATACATAAGAACCAAAAGTCAACTTTTGAAGTTCATTTGCACAAGGAGAGTTTGGTATTGTAAAATTTCAACATTACAACCCAAGAAATTTCTCATTATAGTTATGCAAAAACTTTAGCCAAAATCCCATTAATTTAAAGGAAAAAGAACTGCTGTAGGAGAGCCAGACTGAAGGATGGTAAAATACTCTCTTATTTTTCATGACTTAATGATAGATTTACTGCAAAAGAATGGAAGACAAGCAAAACAGAGAAACCAAAAGGCCTTGATCAAGAAGAGACATGCAACAAGAAAAGAAAATAACCACATGACCACTAACCCAGAAAAGAAAAACATGACATAAATTTCAGTGTAATGCTAGAAGAAATAAAAGAAAATCCTAGCAATTTAGGTTTAGTGTTTGAAGAAATATTTAAAATCTTGTAATTGGCATACCTGCAATGCATTTGAGCTTTCAGCCAGGAACTTGACAAATTCCTGCTTCTTTAATTCATAGCTGCGCTTCATATTAATCAATTGTGTCTGCTCTCTTTGCAAATCTTCAAGAAGCCTCTCTTTCTCCCATTTCATTTCCTTGATCCTATTCTCCTCAGCTTGCACGTAATTCAGTAGATTTGTTTTTCTGGAGCTAATAGGGAATCTCACCTCATTGTCTTTCCTTAAATAAGATAAAGATCATTATCACAAGATGTTGCACAATAAACAAACTAGATCAAATAGAAATTAGACCAAACATCTCAAACAGCCCATGAATGTAATGCTCAGACTTTGTACACTGGAGTTTCGTTTTATAACAAATAAAAGTCACCCTACAAATGGAGGCTCACTGCATGCAAACTTCCATAACCTATAAAGTGACGCAGTTTGGCTGCCTAAGAAAGCCTCAGGCATAGGGAATCCCTACACAGCACCATAGAGTAGGATAGGAACAGAGGTCCTCCCTACATGTACAGAAAAATTGTTGCCATAGGTTTACGTGGTTTTAAATTTTAATTAGCCCATCAGTTGTTATACAGTCATTGTTTGAAGTAATAATACCAAAAGGAACTCTAACGTTACAGTTCAAGTGAACAGTAACCCTATGAGTCCTAGTTTGTGTCATTCTATTAGCCATTGTAGCCATAAATATAGATGTAATTGCTCAGTTGAATCAAAATTCAGCCTTCCACTTTTGGATTCCTCTTTCCATAGAATCAAATCTGACTGTCAGCCTTTGTAGAGCTTGAAATAGATCATTGTAAGAAATTGGAGCATGGCTAGGGTTGTTAGAAGTTAAAACTATTCTTTTCCACCATGGGTCTGATACCAAATAATATAGAGTTAAGATCAAGGATGACTTTGAAAGTCAACCTAGAAGGGGGTGAATAGGTTGAGACTAGTGATATGGATTTGTCTTAGCAATTAATTAATAATTAAAATTTAAAGCAAATAAGTGACACAAATAGAGACAAGACACCAAATATATAGTAGTTCAATTCCAATGAATCTACGTCCACTACCTAATGACCTCCAGAAAGATATACTAGTATGCCCCTTATGGTTCAGTGGGTGGGGACACCACCCCTTACAGTTCTCCTAGTCAAGGCAATAGCATCGTTATACAATTGTTGATTCTGGGCAAGAACACCCAAAAGTAAATAACGAACAAATTAAATGAAATGAAATGCAATCACTAACAAATACCTAAGGGGTTGCAGTTCGGTTCATATGAAATGAATGTAATGAGTGGTCTGCCTCAACTCTCCAAGCACTACCTTGAGATCTACACTTTACCTTCTTTGAGAAAAGGGAATGAATCTCTAAAGGGATTTGGATACGAGGGAGGCTAAATGGATAGAGCAATGGCACAATTAAGAGAGCTGTTAACACCTTGGAATTCATTCTTAGGGTTTCATAATGACTCCATTTCATAGCCAAAAGGTTGAGTCAAAATGGGAACAGATAGAAAATGCTCGTACTTTTGAACTGATATTCAACCGGCTTATCCTAGGCATTGGAAGACCGATTGGCTTCCCAATCTATTGATGGTCAACTGGGACCATCAACTATGGGCTGGTGGGATCTGACGGTTGACCAAAGGGCCTTCATGGTTCACACCCTGAGTTCTCTGGGGTGCTGTCAATCAATCAGGCTTATTTAGCCCATGGCAGCCAGTAGACACACTGTGGACTTTTTTAGGGCTTTTTCTAAAAAATAATTTTGTGATTCCATCTATACCCCCAGGGACTGACTCAATATTCCTTTTGCCATCTAATTAGTTTTATAAAACTCTTTAACTTAAAAAATGCATAGAATTACATGTGCCACTTTCCTAATCTATTCTTCATTCTTGGGTCTTTGACTAGTACTTACACATAGGAATGTCCACTTGCTGGTCTTTGATGCCTTGAATCCTTAAAATTTCATGTCAGTTAACTGGTTTCATACAACGCATGCTCTCTGCTTGGGTGTTTCACTTTGTATAGCATTTGGCCTATCTAAAACACACAAGTAGAATGTTAGATCTCTATTATGTATTTGTAATCATCAAAACCTTACTAGGAAAGTTGGATCATTTTACCTAACACACTTAGCTCCAATTAAATCCACAAATACAGAAACATAATTATTGACAGATATTAGTAGCTCAAAATCACTCCCAGCAATGAAGGTGGACTGGTTCGAATTATAGACTTTAGCAGGTAGATAACTCTCAAAGTAGCAGCAGCTGATTCTTGTCTTGAAATCACGTTGAGCTTGAACAAGAGAAGTATAGAAGAAATAGGGGGGGGGGGGGAAATAGCAAATAAAGGGATAAAGGTGGTTCAGTTCTCTCATATAAGTTCCTTGACCCTAGGTATTTAGCTCTCAAGTCTCAACAGCAAGGTGATGTAACCAGGGTAATCGCCCCCACCTTCCAGAGAAGCCCCAGGAGCATAAGGAAAGAAGGAAAAACAGCCCAAAAACATCTGGCCCTATAGGTTGGCAAAACCTCATGGGGGCAATTTGGTCATTTAACCCCCTCCCCCCCCCCCTTTTTTTCTTTTCTTCTTTCACTTGAATCCTAATTAGTCTTGTTTTCATCTTACTTTTAGGAGTCCAGATCTACTTTTTTGTTTTGAGGTTGAGTTCGAACTTCTAAGTATTCTTTTATTTTGTGGATCCTATTTTAATTTCCTTGCAAGAGGTTATAAATATAGCCCCACTCAGCTGTAACAGATTAGACTTAATGATAATTGAATGAATTGAGACTTGAAGGAAGAGCTGGAGTTGTGGGTTCCAAGGAATCACGGCCGTGAGATCATTAATTTCCTGCAAATTCAGACTTCTCCCCCCCTTCTTCAAGCTTGCAGCATTCCCAACCACAGCAAGTAACAAGAACCCGAACCCCAACCCTAACCCCTTCCTTCACCTTTGCGTAGACCTTCCCCTCCCTCCCTCTTGCATGCAGCACCCCTCCCCATCCCCAATCCCTAATTCAACTCTATCTAAGCCCCTACTCCATCGCAAGCCTTCCTCTTTCCTTTAGAACCCTAAGGCAGTAATCCCTCCCCTCCCTCCTGTCCCCTCTATTTCCCATCCCCATCTCTGATTCTTTTCGTCTTCTTCTTCTCTTCCTTCTAGCAGCAGTTTAGAAACCCAGAAAATTCTTAGAACCCTAAACCCTAATTAGGTTTTCCATTCATAACCCCTCATCCCAACCCCATCCATTCTAGGATCAACATCCCCTTCCCCTACCATATACTCTACCTTAACCCTAACCCTTACCCTACCCTGGAAACCTCAGAAAATACAAAACCCTAATTTTAGGAACCTTAACCTTGAGGAATAATTATGCAATTAAGAAAGATGTTAAACATAATTTTTTTCTTCAATTTCCAGACCCAAAACAGCCTGGCCTAATCCTAAAATCCTTCCCAATTATTCCCCCACTTAGCCCAAGACCCCCTAACCCTAGATCCAAGGTTTGGAAGTCAAATACCCTTAACTGCAAGACATAATTGTTCATATACAGTGCTGCCCAATAAAAATTGACTCAGATTAGACCTAGAACAGTAAGATTAAACCCTAAACCACTGCTGGTTCTCTAGAAGAGGATCCTGAAGAATGGCCCCTGACTTGGGTTTACTTGACAAGGTCCTCACCCTTCCCATCACTCAAGGAAGAGACATGAGAATACTTGCTCCAAGTTATACTAGAGTACATAGAAACAACTGAGCCAAATCGAGCAACTTGGCCAAATCCTCTCGGTTGGCACTCACAAAATGCCTAAGTATATCTCCAATAATCCATTTGCCCATCTGTTTGGGGAAGGAAGCTTGTTGAGTGCTGTGGTGTTGTGCCCAACAACTTGAATAACTCCATCCAAACCCTACCCATGAAGCGAGGGTCACAATCACTTATGATTGATCGAGGCATTCCCTAATATTTCACGATATTCTTTCGGAATAGCCTCACCGCCTCTTCCGCTGTGCAATGTGTGCCATACTTTGAAAATCTGTCGACCACCACCATAATCGACCCACAACCCTCAGACATAGGTTAAGTGCTTATGAAGTCCATGGAAACACTTTCCCAAACTCAACTAGGTGTGTGAAGTGGCTCCAACAAACCCCTTGGTGGTTGTTGCTCCACCTTGTCTTGTTGGCACACAAGACATGTTCTCACATAGACCTCAATGTCATCTCCCATATGAGGTCAATAGTATGCTACCTCCAATAGTGCACGAGTGCGTTGTTGTCCCATGTGTCTAGCCCACTTGGTGTCGTGGCATTCTTGAATGAAATTCCTCCTTAAATTGTTCCACTTAGGAACATAGATCCTCCTCTTCTTGGCGTATAGCAACCCATCCTTCTCTAAAAATCTCCTTTTGCCCTCTTTGGCTAGGGCAGTAGACTCTTGGCCACAAGATCCCGCTCAAACCCTCCTTGATCAAGCTTAGTAGTTCCCCTTCCGATTGGCTAAGAGATGCTAACTCCGCTTCCTACTTAGTGTGTCGGCCACCTCATTAGCTTTGCTCAGCTTGTACTCAAAGATGAAGTCAAACTCTGCCAAGAAGTCTTGCCACCTAGCTTGCTTCAAACTCAATTTCTTTTGGGTTTAAAAGTAACTAGTGGCCACGTTATCCGTCTTCACCATAAACCTTGCCTCCAGTAGGTAGTGTCACCACATCCTTGGGCGATGCACCACCATGGTCATCTCCTTTTTGTGGACAATGTAGAGCCACTCGCATCATTGAGCTTACGGCTCTCATAAGCAATAGGATGCCTCCCATTCCCACACCCCCAGCAAGGGAGAAACAGTATGCACCCAGTGCGCTTGCCATAGTCCAACAAGGAAAGCATTGGTTCCTCCATGATTGCCTTCTTCAAATCATCCAAGGCGTCTTGGCATGAGTGGGACCACTCCCACGCCTTGTTCTCCTTTAATAGGCCCGTAATTGGAGCTGCCCTCTTGGAATACACCGCTATAAACAGCCTGTAGTAGTTCACGAGGCCAAGAAATGACCTCAACTTGGTGACTTTCGTGGGTGCTTCCCATTCCCGAATGGCTCGTACCTTGGTCTCATCCATCCTTAACGTTCAATAGGTCCGTAAGTGGAACTGCCCTCTTGAAATACCCCACTATAAACCGCTTGTGGTAGTTTACGAGGCCAAGAAATGACCTCAACTTGTTGACCTTGGTGGGCTCTTCCCATTCCCAAATGGCCTGTACCTTGTTCTCGTCCATCCTTAACATTCCACCCCCTACCTTGTGGCCCAAGAATGTTACCTCCTCTTGCGCAAACAAGCACTTCTCTTTCTTGATATAGAGTTGGTTCTCCTTTCGTGTTTAGAGAACCCTTAGGTGTTGAACATGCTCCTCTAAAGGTGATACTATAGATGACAATGTCATCCAAGTACACCACAGCAAACTTATTGAGGTAGGGATGGGAAATCTTGTTCATTAAAGTACAAAACGTGGCCAATGCATTGGTGAGGCCAAAGGGCATAAGTAGGAACTCATATGACCCATATCGAGTGACACATGCGGTCTTTGGCTCGTTACCTTCCGCAATACGAACTCGGTAGTACCCCGACCACAAGTCCAACTTGGTGAAGTATTGTGCACCACCAAGCCTATCAAACAAATCTTTAATCTTGATGCAAAAAAAAAAAAAAAAAAAAAACATAAAAGTAAAAATTAGAAAGAAAAAAATCTTCAATCATTGGAATAGGGTATTTGTTTTTTATTGTTACTTTGTTCAACGTGCAATGGTCAATGCATTGGTGTAACAACCCATCATGTTTCCTTTGGAACAATACCGGTGCACTATAGGGAGCCTTTGAAGGTCTTATGAAGCTTGCATCGAGTAGCTCCTTAAGTTGTTTCCTCAACTCCTCCGACTCCAGCAAGGACATCCAATATGGTGCCAATAGCTGGTGGTTTGGCACTGAGCTCCAACTCAATTGCGTGGTCCACCTCTCTCCTAGGAGGTATCCTCTTCAGTAGCTTTGGGGCATCACGTCCTTGATCTCTTCAGAAGTCTCCTGAATCTCCGTAGGCAACACCATCTTCAGAGCATCCTCCTTGTCTTCCAATGGCGCCGCCAAGTAAGTGACTTCTCCCCTCTTGACTCCTTCCTCCAATTATATGGCAAAAAGGAGCTTTGATCCTTCCTTAGTCCCTTGTACCGTCAGGATCATTCATGGTGCGCCTTCCTCCATGGTGCACACCGTGCTAATGAATGGCATTGGTATGACCTTGACATGCCTTAAGAACTCCATACCCAACACCACTTGAAAGTTGCCTATTGGCACCACCATCAAATCTACGATGCCTTTCCATACCCCCAATGGACATTTCGAGCCCTCAAGCAACACCATTGATAGGACAAGCTTGAGAATTGACGGCCTTAAGTCATCCTCCCTCCTTGGTCATCTTAAGACCTAATCTTTTTGCCTCCTCCGTGGAGACAAAGTTGTGTGTCACCTTGTGTCAACTATCGCCCTCATCAACTTGCTGTTGACAATTGCCTTTACGTACATCAACCCCTTTTATGATGTAGAGGCCTCAACCTCCATCGCTTTGGCCTCCTTCGCCTTTGCCTTGATAGCCTCTTGAGAATATTTTGCTGATCTAGTTAATATTCTCAGCAACAGAAAAATGGAAACCTACTAAAATTTAAAAAACTATAATATTGGTTTCATAAATCACCCACATACATGAATACTAAAATAGAAACTAAGTTTTAGAAGCCCATGAACACCAAAATAGAAACTAAATAAAATATAAAGCCTCCAGTCTTCAGTGTTTATAATAGATCTTCACATAATCTACTCTTGGGCCCCACAAAACCTGTAAATAATATCCCTTCAAGGCTAAAAAAGGGTTGTGACATTGTTCACGTCACTGTTTACGTGAACAGTGTTTTGCCCTCTTTTTGGTCCTTTTAGAGAACCAGCTGGGCTGATTTGACTGGGCCCAGTTGTCCTGATGAAAACCAGTTGGATACAGCCCAGGTTATATGTCACATCTATTAAGTTGTGAACTTCAAACTCGAAACAAGGGAGGAGGGGGGTGCACGCGTGCAGGTTTGTATTTCCTCGGTATCAAGCTGTAAAGTAGTGATCCCAGAAGCATGGCCATGGCAGACAAGAGAAGTTCTTGAGCTGAACTCAAAGTAAATAATCAGCCCTTCAGACCAAAAATTTGTAGCATCCATGACTAAGACACTACATAAACATCACTGGGAACATAACAATTATGTTTTCTGCTGACTTTTAGAAATTCCTGAGGAAATAAAAATCAACTGCTCATTAGTTGCAGCGGGAATTATATGTTCACTTACTTTTTAGTAAAAAAACCAGAAACCATAAGAATGTTGACCTCAAAGAACTAAGCTGTACCAATACATTAATTTTCAAGAGATGCAAGCAAACTTGAATGCAAATAGGTTTCCTATAATTTATATGGAAGTTGGAGATTACCTCTTGCCTAGCAAAAAGATACCATTACTTCTAATAATTCCACCATCCAATGAGACAGCACCATCACTGATAAGAGGGGAAGCTATTAGCATTTCTGCTCTTGTTCTATATACTTGCAAACGTGAGAAAAGGCTATAGAATAGAGTCTCCCTAAGGCCATGTCCACTAGCTGTGAAAGAATATAAGTTTTGACTGTCCAAATCAATCATATTCACAGCAAACCCAAGAAATCCAGCCGGACACTCCCCATTTGGCAATTTTGGTTTAATGAGAGAAATCTTCCTTTGCAGATCATCAGCTATAAACCCACCAGCATATGGCCTGCATGGAAAAGCAAATTTAGAATATTGATAGGCATACTTGCAACAATGGAACAAGTGATTCTTGCCTTAAATCTTCAAGACAAATTACTAGATATCGGCCATCCATAGGCCTTCCCATTAATGATCCAAGTCCATGAAGACCAGTACTCTTATTGATCCCGCCTTCCCTCTCATATAACTCCAGAGCTTTGACGCCTTCATATGTCTTGCATACAATTGCCAGCATAGTCTCTACACCTAAATACTCTGACAGAACTCTGAATCAAAATCAATGTCAGAATGGAGTCAAAAACCAACAATTAGAAAATAGATGGAATTTTATAATGCTCCTGTTTTCATCAGCTCCTATTTACGTCTACGAGAGACAGGTTTCCTGGACTACATTGACCATCTGAAAGATCAAATGAATATGATTCTTTCAGAAGATCTACTCTTTACAGCAGTCGCACACATACTGAGGAAAACTTATTTCTTTTTCTCTGCTCTTTACATCTGTCAAGCACATACTGAGGAAGCATTCAGAGAAGAAGAAAAAAAGGAGGGGGGAGGGAGGGAAGGACTGGCTGATGCACAACCCTCAGTTCTAAAACCCTGATCAGGGTCAATATAGATCCAATTGAGCAAATATAAATTCAATTATACAGAAGGAATGGTAATTCTGTAAATAATGGAGGCTCAGAACCTCTCTAGGATTTAGGATGAGTTAACAAGTGGAAAAGCTGGTGCCGAAGGCTTCTACACAAGCAGAGTCCAGAGGGCAATTTTCCTACACAGCCTTACCCAAGCAATTTTTGCTAAGAGCATGGTTGTCAAAGCGTCCTCCTAGGCAGCAAAGCGGTTTTTCAACCGCCTTGTTTTGAACCGCTTTATTAACATGGAGTTTTTTTCTACTTTTTCACCTAATTGCTACCACTTTGTCACCTTTGTGTGCCTTATTGCTGCCAAAACGGTCACCTTTTTGACATTTGTACATTGATAATATTTTTTCTTTATTCTACAAAGCCATATACAAGCTTAATAGTTAATCATTTTGGAATTGGGCATCAATGAATCATTAAATGGATAAGGCACTTCTTTGGTATCACACTATCATAGAGGTAAGTAAAAATGTAAAATTACTACTTTCATTTTCATACATATAATTTGATATAGTTTATAGTCATATGTTATGATGCTTGATGAGATAAACTTATGTTTGTGTTCATTTTTGAATAATCTTTCATAATTATGATTCTTGAATGCTTGTTTTTTTTAGATGAATGTGATTCTTGCATAGAAGAAAATTCGACTGAAATTGTCGAAATTTCAGTTGAAATGTCTGCATTTTTCAAACACGAAACGAAATTCTACTTATTGTGGAAAAGTGTAAAATTTAGACCAAAATTTCGGATATTTCGACCATTTCGGAGGTTTCGACTAAAATTTCGACCATTTCAACATTCCAACTTGTTTTTCCTTAGTTTTTGATGATTTCTATCCCATTTTCACCTAACTTTCATGACTCCTTTGCTTTCAAACACCTCTGTTGCTCATTTTTTGCATCCAAACACCTCCTAAGCCACAACAGCTACAAAGAAAAGCGGCAACAATAGAATGTGAAGCATAAGCCATACCCAACAATTCCAAACTTCCCCTTTTTTTATTTTTGTTTTGTTCATGCCTTAAATGATCTTGTATTGCCTTAAAATTAATATATGTTTAGCCTAAGACTATGATCCATAATTGTGTTTTGTTAAACTTATATTTTTACTATTTGCTACCATTTTTTCATTTTTTAATTTTAATAATTATTTTCTAAAATTATGTATTTTTATTTTATGTATATATGATATATAAGCTTCAATTTAATATATGTGAGACACCATTACTTGATCTAGTTGGTCATTTTAGTTTGTTGACTTGTTGTACATGTAATCATTCAACCAAACAATTCATGTATGCTGATAATTCTATGCATGTATGCAATACAGTTTGCACTTGTCAAAACCAGTCATTTGTTAGTATACTTGAATGATAAATTTTCAATGGTTTTTTTTTTTTGGCAAAATACTAGTTCCATTGTGTTTATTCTGCTTGAAATAGTTTGTATACAAGAATCCAAATCATTTTGAGTTCATATAAAGCCCGAAATTGAAGTTCGAATTTCTAGAAAAAAGTGTCCAGTTTCGACCGAAACATCAAAATTTCAGCCTTTTGCAAGGTCGAAATTCCTGTTTCAGTCGCATTTTCTTCTTTGGATTCTTGAATGTTTGTTTAGCTTATAATAGAAATTATCAGCATAAAAGTAGTTTTATTGAAAGAATTTGACGCAACCGCTTTGGTTGCCTTATTGCCGCCTAGGCGCCGCTTTCTCGCCTAGGCGGAGCCCCAAATCACTTTGGTCGCCTTGACAGCCATGGCTAAGAGGCTGTTTCAATACTTTGACCTAATGCTACAACTGTGGCCCACCAATCATGGCGCCAAGGCCTGTCCCTAATGCCAAATAATGTAGTAGTCATCCAATTAAGAAGCATCTACAATAAGAACAATGATAGACAACCAATAGGTTTCAGAACCAGTGAACCCTCTTTGAATGATAATCTCCAGTTTAAATATCTAGACAGCACCAGCAATGAAGCTTAGTTTGTATTTCAAGCGTAGTTAGTCAAGGAACAATGAAAGTAAGAACTAAATAGAAAAAGTTTGTTGCACAAATCAATGTTCAAATTCTTTCTATATACACTCTAAATCATCAGCCAATCAATACAGCCACCTTCCTTTATTTAAAATAATGCATGGTACATATAGTAATTAACGACCAGCTTGGGGAGGATAATTGCTTGTTTCCCTGGGGATCACAGCCAATATATATTTATTTATTTAAACTAAACGGCAATACAAAACTAGATGTATTCCTTAGGATAGAAAACCCTTTGAGAAATACCCAGAATAACACAAATACAAGTTTACAACAATCCCCTTTCAGCTATTGGAAAGGACAACAAAATATAAACCCACAGAAAATAGAAACTAAATCTAACTATAAAAAGGAAGCAAAGGATTACGAGAGAGAAACTTCTAAATAAATGTGAAGCCTGCATTACTTTCTAAATTTGAAATTAGATCTTATATCCAGCTATTACATGGAAGTAGAGATAATTACAAAGAGAAGGTAGCTGAAAATAAATAGTAAATCTTGTCCCCAAGGAAATCAATATTCTCGAGTTTCAACTGCATTGCCCTACAAGATGCTCCATCAAACCAGCAAATCTATCAAATCATCAGACCAGGGTGGCAACAACGGTTGAATCCCATGAACTACATTGGGATGGTTTCGGGCCTTGTTCCTGCGGCTACCAATTGACCTGCGATCTACATCAATGGGCAACTTGAAAAAGTACCCACAACTCCACAACCATTGAAGGTAACTCAAACCAACTTCATCCCATCTCTAATCATGTCAGTTACACATGCATACACATTAGGATAAAAGACTCTGAATCAAAACTTGAAACTGATTAAATCCAGGAAATTGAAAAAATCTAAAAAATTCCTATGTAATATACCCCTAGATACAACAAAATAAAGTTAAAGATTGTAGCATACCCACTACTGACTGCTACCCCCAGTACTGAGATCCAGTTTTTGGACCTGATCATCCCACTCTGGCTTTTCAGATCAAGTTCCTAGCAGTCCAGCTAATTATTCAGTACGGTGCACAAAAAGTGAGTACTTCGCAGTCACAACACAGTAACATGCAGTATATCTACGCCACTTCAAACCTTGAAATAGAATAAAAAGGGACTTTGTAATGCAGTAACAAACCTGCTAAGGTTATCATTTTCTACTTTGCCCAGGGTGGCTTTAATGCTAGATTTGGTGCCTGAGTACCATGACGGGTTTTCAGCTGGTATAATATGCCAGCTGCAGATCTATCCTAGCATAGTATCTGTTCAGTTGTGTCCTCCTCAGTTTGACAGTGATTCCTATTTTCATTTCTAGTCTTAGCCTCACCAGATGAGAGGTGATTCCCCAGAGAATCTGAAAAAATCTTAATGTTAGTAGAAGTATATTTAAAGCCGAAGCAATGGTAGGGTTCACCTATTGTTTTCAAGCATGGATCCTTTACCCGTCAAGATAGAAGTCTGTACTCACACTTGTCCACCACACAATAGGAACCCATGAGTATTGAATTATATCAATTAAAGGTGGGATTCCCACTGAACCTCACAAGGGCTCCACCTCTATTGAATGGTGAAGAAATGTAAAGAAAGCATAGACCTCTGCCCTGATGGGTAAAGATCCAAACGCTTGCATTTCAAGTGGCTGTCCAGCGTGTCCTAGATTCATAGTGAACTGTGCCATGGAAGGAAAGACAAAATGAGAGTCTATGTTTTTCTCTTTTTTCTGGTAGAACACATAGTTAATGTCACGGATTGCATAGATGATGCTCTCTGAAATTATTTATTTTTAACAAAAGATTCTCTCAAGAATTTACACTTTGCATCTTCTTGTTATATAGTCACATGCTAATGGTTTGATCTCAGCTCACTCTGTTTAATCTCCAGCTAAACCTAGCCTCTCTCATTTACTGGTTTCATCCCAGACATTTGTCTTCCCTAGATGAAAGTTTTGATTCCATTAATGATCTTCATATTTACCACTATCCACATCTTTCAAAGCATACTTATTTGAGAGTGCCTCCCAAATCATATAAGCATAATCATATCCATTATGCTATTGCACTACTGATGCAAAAGTGAATTCAGGATCTGATTCTTACACTGATTGCATCCATCCAAGTCATCCTCTTTGCTTCCCGAACCAGATTCTCAGTCTACTCTGATTTCGCTTTCGTCAAGGCAAAAGCAACCCCAATTTATGTCAAGGCAAGTGTACTGTACTGCTACTGTTATCTTTTAATGACCTATATTCATATGGATAATGCTGATTCTTATTATGACACCTCATGCAATTGTCTATATCTCATCTCCTATTTTACAGTCCTTATTTGTGTGAATAGGATTAGGAAATTCTATCCCCATGGTTGTATATTCCATCTTTGTAATAAAAATATTAGGAAGCTCCCTCTGTATATCTTGCCCATGAAGGCTTAATACAAAACAGCATTGCATCAAATCATCCCTTTTCTTAAGTTGTTAACATGGTAACAACAGTCTAGCATCGATTCTAGTCCCTTCATCATGGATCCCGATCCATTGTCACTCATTATTGGCTCTATCCACGGGTACTTCTACTTTAATATCTTTTCCACATTCATTCATCCCTTTCGATAACCCTCCAGTGCTCAATCTTGCTGGTAAGAATTCTTGTTTAATTCGCTTAGTACCTGGATCTTGTATTCTGAAGTTACTCGCTATAGCCAGTAGTTCAATGACATGTCATCAGGCAACTAAATCAAAATCACAATATGCACATAGTTGTAAGGTGGAAGAATACGAGAAATGAAGACCTTGCCCAATCGTAGCCTTAAGGTAGGGAAGGAGCCAAAGCATCATCAAGATGACTGCAATGGTTGTTGGTGCATGAACTGACTTCAGATATTGACGACATAGGCAATGTCAAGACATGTAACAACCATGGCAGAGCATCTCAATGTTGCTCATCGGCTCGTTCCGCTACCTTACGGCTACAGCTGACAGGGTCTTCATTTCTCGTGTTCTTCCACCTTACAATTACATGCCTATTGTGATTCTCATTGGGCTAGTTGCCTGATGGCGCGCATTCTACTATCAACTATTGCATCCTTTTGGGAGATGGTCTCGTCTCATGGAAGAGCAAGAAACAACATACAATATCACGCTCTTCAACAAAGGCAGAATATCGTGCTATGGCTATGGCTACTTGTGAAGTCACTTGGTTGACATCTCTACTCCATATTTTGACTTGCCTGCCAGGCACCAATACCATTATATTGTGATAATCAAGCAACACTACACATTGCAGCCAACCTCATTTTTCATGAGGACAAAGCACATTGAAACCGGTTGCCATCTTGTTCATGAAAAGTTACAACACAGTATCATGGCCTTAGTACACAACTAAGCCAACCATGCCGCTACCTAGCACCCTGCTAGTACTAGGTCAGCCTTCAACACCTTCAAAGAGTGAGGAGGAGACAATCGGAAGAGAGTTTGAGAGAATGAAGGCCTTCTATCAATTGGGAACTTGCTTACAAGCTTTGAACTCAATTGCTTGATGTTTGTACACAATGAGACCTCTCCTATTTATGGGCATCCTAATATACAATGAATGGTTATAATATGTACAAGTGTCCTCCATCCAATGGTGGAGAACCTTCTAGATTTTAGGTATCTTTAGGGAAGAATTCTAGAAGCTAGATATTTTACAAGGAGTTAGATGTTTCTAGACTTTTACCTTGGTGTAGGATCTTATAGATAATGGGCTAGTCCTAGCCCAATAGGAACTTCCTTGGACTAGCCCATGTGAGGCCCTGACAAACTAGGCTCGTGGACCCATATGGGCGGTAGGGATGTCAATGTTGGGTCAAGACAACTAGAACTGAGCCGACTTGAATCGTTAAAAAGGGTCCCAAACTAGCCCAATTCATAAGCGAGGCATGCTAGTCCTAGTTTCACAACTCAGCCTGTCGGTCAGCTCAAGTGACCGGACCAAGTACAAGACCAATAGACCCTTAGAAGGAAACCCAAACTGGAAAGAAAAAAACTTCTAAATAACAAATACATCAATCTCCACATAAATCAAAAATCAATATCCAGTTTCATTAAAGCAATGACAAAAAAAAAAAAAAAACAAAGCTTACATAGTACCATAGAAAAAAAATTCGAGGGAAACTAAATTTTGACTAGCTGAAAATGGGAAACCTAGGTGGGAACTGGAAATTTTCGAGGAAACGTAGTACTTTTTTGTGCAAGTTTCGACATAAGTTTCGACAAGTTTTAAGGAGTATTTTAGGGTGGGACTCTGCATTTAAGCTAATTAGAGTATAAAGAACATATTGGTTGTATTTTGCTAAAAAATTCAATGTAGATATGTCATTTAATGTACATAACATCAATATAGAGTTGTCCAAGAAGTACACTATAAACTTAACTACTTAAGTACATAACATTCAATATATAATTTCTAACCTCAAAACATCAAATACAAAGTAAATGACAATAAAAGGAAAGTATAACTTAGTGCCAAGAGAAGTGTCTCGGTGGATCCATCCTGTGAGCTAAGTAGTACTATGCATGTGACATCCTCTACTTCAACCAATGAACATAAACATCCCATAACATTTTATGCCTATGATTGTCAAGGTAATTGACAACTGTAACTTTATAAGTTTGGTCATCAACATGCCTAAGATAACCAGTTTGAGGGAATACACAATTTGGATAGGAAAGTCCTGATGGAGGGAGTATTTGAGGAAACATGAAAGAAACAAAAAAATTGAAAATATGGAAAAGCTACGAAACTTGCAAGAAAAAGTTCCAGGTTTCCTCGAAATTTCCCATGTTTCCCACGAAATTTAGGAATTTTTTTTCCTCATGAACCAACTGGTCTAGCTTGGTGAACCAGGTTTCGAGGTTTCGACAAGTTTCAACGGTTTCGATCAAAACTTGGGATTTTTTTCGGTCCCCTAGTTTTTTAGTTTTTAGTTTCGAGGTTCCAAAAATGGAAAATTTCGGTGGAAATTTCGCAAGTTTCAACGGAATTTTGTTCTATGCATAGTACATTCGCAAATGGAAACTCAACTAAACCGTAATAACTAAAGCAGATATGTTTTTAATTGGATCGAAAGAATTGTTGCACAGATAATGAAAAAGGTTCCAATTTCGTACAAAGAACCGAAATCTTTATAAATTGTGGGAGTCCCAATGGCAATAGCACGAAATTGCAGAAAAAAAGAAAAATGAAAAGCTAAACTAAAACACCACAAAATGCTTCAATCATTTTTGGTAGGAAACTTCTCTATTCAGGGGGCAAAACTGAGGCAGGGGAGCAAAGGTCCACCAACCAAGGAGAGGAACAAGGCCACTCAGTCAAGCGAACAATCAACTAGGTGCTCTCCGAGCTAGGACATGAGCAATTACATTGTGAGACCTAGGAACAGAGGCAAATTTACACTCCATGAAATATGGCATCAGATGCCTAATATCAGCTAAAATGCGTTCCAAATCCATTGATGGGCTGCGCAAAGGATGTTGAAGGAGCCCAATCAGTTCATTGCAATCAAGCTCAAAGATGGCGCATTCAATACATTCCCCAAGGGCTTCCCGCATTATAGCCAGTAGTACTAACGCTTCACCCACAATCACCAAGTCGAAAGAAGCCTCCTTAAAGACCCCCTTAATGATGTGGCCCCGCCAATTTCAAACTAGAAAGACCAAGCCCATTAGGTCTTAATCTGGGTTAAAGATGCTTCACTATTAATTCGGTACCAGCCTGGTTCTAGTGGAGACTCGTGGGCCAAATGGACTTGTTGGGTTTAGGTTTGGTTGCAGATTGTTGAAGCCCATCCCTTGGCTGCAATGGGGGCCCCTAGTTGTTAACTGCCCAAAATTCCCGATGTAATTTTCCCGATTTGTTAGCTACTTCTAATGGGGTCCAAAACCCTCTTTTGAAAATTGAATCGTTCCTTGCAAACCACAGTTCCCAATAAACAAAAAAGCAGAGGCTCACGAACTTCCTCCCCTCCCATTTTCCTTGTGGTGCCGCCCGGCAGAGATTGTCAACCCACTCATCAACTCTAAAAGAGGGCAAATCCAGCAGCCAGTACGATAGGGTACTCACGAACCAGATTGCTCAAGCAAAGGTACATCCAAACAAAATATGGCCTGCATCTTCTTCCAGTGCTCATCCTCTTTTACATATTGGGTCTACAATCAGCTGCCGTCAGCACAACATTAGGCTTCAATCAAGGAAAAGAAATTTTAAAATTAAGAAAAAAAGAGTAAAGATTACCATAGGCTTTCATTTCCGGTAACAAATAACTGCTTACCATGAAGAGAATTATGGGAGATTGATTGAATCAACACCCCTCCACCCTCAGTGTTCTAATGTTTTGTGGTGAATCTCTACTCTTGCAGATTTTGCTTCAATCCAAACAAAGGAAAGAAGTTCTAATAGAAAATCACAGGTTAGGTGCCCAGTCAACCCTCATCCATTTTTCAATTTGTTATTTATCTTTTTATTTGCTTTTATGTCATCTGTTTCCTAATCTACAAGGTAACCCATCTAAGGGAGAGAGCCTCAGTCACCAAAATTTACTGCCCAATTAAGCTCGATTAGAAGCTCGTAGGCCTGAGTTAAACAAGCTTGATTACAGTCCAGACCAACACATGGCCCAACATGAAGTGAGACCGAATCAAAAGAAATTTTAAATAGATCATAGAGGGTCCAGCTTTTTTGTACCAATTGGCCTGGTTAGGCTCGACCGAGGCCCGCCCCACCCAACCAATTGATATGATAGCCTTAATGAGCGGGCTGTGACCATGGGCTCATTCAACCAAAGAAGATTTTGACATTTGCTTAATTGGTCGACTTATTCGTGAAGGCTCTTGGCTATAACCAACTTTGTCTCCTACTGTGCAAGTTGAGCATTCAAAATCTTCGAGCTCCAACTTGAGGGGGAGTCTTATCATAACACTTTAAGCAATTTTATCATGACATCTCATGCGATTGTGTATATGCACATCTCCTATTGGACAGTACTTAATTTGTGTAAATAAGATTAGGAAATTCTATCCCCATAGTTGTATATTCCATCTTTGTAATAATCATATCAGGAAACTCCCTTTGTATATCTTGCCCATTGTACCTCAATACAAAACACAAATCCATTGTAACAAATCTTCCTGGTATTTATTTTGTTAACACTTAATGTCGCTAAGTAATTATTATATTTTACCATGTGTATGGAAGAAGATTACAGTGAAAATCTCTCAAATCACCAAATTGGTGTTACAAAACTCTCAGCCAAAACAACCCTTAAAATCTCACAATGACTGCAGGAGAACTCATTGGTGTTACAATGACTCTACAAGAGAACTTAAATCTCACAATGACTCTTCATTTGCAATTTGTTATTTATATTTATTTATAATAAAGGCAATACAAAACTAGAAGTATACCTTAGGATAGAAAACCCTTCGGGAAATACCCAGAGTAACACAATTAAAACAATCCCTTTTCAGCTATTGTAAAGGACTACAAAATACAAATCAAAAGAAAATAGAAACTAATCTAACTATAAAATGGAAGCGGAGGATTACAAAACAGAAACTTCTAAGGCTCTCTTTGGGATCATTTTCATTTTTTATTTTTACCTATTTTTCAAAAATCTATAGTGAAAACTCTTTTTCTCAAAAATACAAAAATTGTTTGGAAACTAATGGACATGATATGATGTGAATGAGAAACCCAAGAATGGAAAATAGATTCTCTATTCACCCATCTGCTACTTCATTCTTTTGGAGAACTACAACAAAAAACTGTTGTTCTACATGGCTTGTTTCTTTGCTACTTCTTTAAAATAAACAAACACAAAGGGAAAGCTTTCTGATCTCTCAATTTTCTTCCTTCCTTCCCCTCAGGTAACTCCCTAAGGGTCTTTATTTTTCCCTCTCTGATTGAACTAGAACAGCTTTATTAAACAAGCAAAGTGTTATGAGTTTGGAAAGCATCCAGAAAGCATTCCTTTACTTTTTAGCCTTGGATGCAAGGGCATTCATACCAGACCAGGTTTTATTTCACACCCTAAATAGGAGGATAGGGATTCTTTTTCCAATTCGTTTTCATCTGGACATTCAGTTTCTAGGGTTCATCTTGTTCTTCACCAGACCGCAGAACCCACGAGGTCGCTCTACCAGCGCTGACTCACCATCCTCTCTTTAGAATAGAAGTATGAAATCAATAGAAAGAAACCAAAAATAAGAGAGAGGGTTCCAACCAGGAAGATCAAAAATAAGTTTTGAAGAAAATCCAAAAGTCTGCGAGACGAAGGAGAAAGAGATGAGGAAGAAAGAGGGGTGGAACAACTGAACGAGGGTGAAAATACAGAAGTAAATCTTATAAAAATCTGTGCATTTACAGTTTTGCCCTCATGCTTTCACGCAGATTTATAAACCCTCCGCAAAAAGAGTTGAAAGCCGAAAATCAAAAATAGCTACCCATCTATTTTTAATTTTTGTATTTTACAGCCTGTTTTAAATAGAAATAGGTCTAATAAACTGTACCAAACACAGTAGAAAATGACTCTTTGGATAAAAATCATCCCAAAGACGCCCTAAATAAATGCAAAGCCTACATTACTTTCTAAATTTGAAAATAGATCTTATATCCAACTATTACATAGAAGTAGAAATAATCACAAAGAGAAGGTAGCTAAAAATAAAAAGTAAATGTAGTCCTCGAAGCAAATCAATATTCTCGAGTTTCGACTGCATTGCCCTATGAGATGTTCCATCAAACCATCAGACCAAGGTGCCACCCACAACAGTTGGATCCCATGAACCACATTGGGATGGTTTTGGGGCTTGTTCCTGTGTCTACAAATTGATCTGTGATCTAGATCGACGAGCAACTTGAAAAGTACCCACAACTCCATAACCATGAAGTTAACTCAAACCAACTTCATCCCATCTCTAATCATGTTGGTTCCATTCATATAAATTAGGATAAAAGACTCCACCCAAAACAAAAACTAGAAATTGACAAAATGAAAAATAGTTCCTATGTAATCATACCCCTAGATACAACAAAAAAGTAAAAGATCGTAGCATACCCACTACTGACCCCCCCCCAGACTGAGGTCCAGTTTTTGGACCCGTTCTTCTCAGTCTGACTTTTCAGATTAAGTTCCTACCAGTCCAGTTAATCTCAGGGTTATTCAGTACAGTGCACAAAAAGTGATTACTTAGCAGTCACAACATGGTAACATGCAGTATATCTATGAATATTGTGCCACTTCAAACCTTCAAATAGAATAAAAAGGAATTTCACAGAGCAGTAACAAACCTGCTAAGGTTATCATTTTCTACTTTGCCCAGTGTGGCTACAATACCCAACACATCCTTTGTTAATCCTAGATTTGGTGCCTGAGTACCATGACGGGTTTTCAACTGGTATAATATGCCAGCCGCAGATCTATCCTGGCGCAGTATCTGTTCAATTGTGTCCTCCTCAGTTTGACGGTGGTTGCTATTTTCGTTTCCAGTCTTAGCCTCACCAGATAAGAGGTGTTTCCCCAGAGAATCTGATAAATTCTTGATGTTAGTAGAAGTATATTTAAAGCCAAAGCATCTAACAACAGCTGCCTAGCACATTTGATGATGCTGTGTTGCACTAAGCCCACACTCACCCTGAGGTCTCAAGGACAAACCTCCTGCTGTTACCTTACCCCCCCCCCCCCCCCCAAAAAAAAAAAAAAGGCAAAAAGTACCTTGAGTATCACGAATTGATTCATCTAATCTGTTTGTGCAGCTCTCCAAAAACTTAATATTCTCCTCATGGTGTTTGATTCTTAGCCCTAACTTTTGTAAATCATCCTGAAGTTTCTGTAAAAATCAAATCGATGAGACTTTAGTTCTGGTTGAACTGCACTGATTCCAAGGACACTAAATCAAAGTAATGATATATTAGCATGGGTTGGATCATAACTAGAACTGCAGGACAGGAAATAAATGATGATGAAGTCATACTTTTTCTGATATATGCATTAAAGAACAGGAACTCCAAGGAAGTTTCAGAATTTGGACTTGACTAACCTTGGAATTTGTTACAAGAGCCTCCACCTTATGGAATTCTTCATCTTGTGTTTCATTCCCAGCCACCACAGAGGGATCATTCCAGTTCACCGGACTGAACATTGATGACTCGCGGGTAGATAATGCTCTCGGGGAAATCAAGAGCTACAAAAAGACCAATATATACTGGAAAATATCAGCCAAAAAAACGGCAATGCAATCCCTAATATGTGAGCACACACATCATCCAAAATCCATCAGCATATAATGGAAGAACTATTTTTCACAAAATGAAAGCAAAATATTATGTGATTGCATTTCTGACGCCCACTCCTAATGTGGAGGGATACGAGACGGTTTACAGAGCAACCATGAAAATTGTCTTCAACAAACACTACATAGTCCAAGTAAGTTCGATACATACTAGACTATAACTTGATTCCTACATGTCTCTCCACACTTTCGAGTACTGTTAAATTCCTCAAATCCCACCTACTCATTTCACCGTTCTCTACCGGAGACGATGAAATCATACGCGTTGGAGTTCCAGTTGCAGAACTACTTCCATAGGTAGGTAAGTGCTCCTGCATTTCATCTAAACCCATCTATTCTAAACTACGCAAGAAGGAAACGCCTAAACCGAACACTAATTTACCCTAAAAGCACGCAAGTTACATCGTATTTTGAACATAATTTAGACCCCTAGAAAAGGAAAATAAAATAAAATCACGGAATTGATAGAGACATCCAACAATGCCAAAACAAGCCGTGATGGTAAACCCTAAATTCGTTTTCTTTTCTTTTCTCTGCAGGAAGCACAAAGGTCAGATAGCGTATATGAAAACCTGGTTGTTAGACTGAAACATGGGAGTATAATGAGACGTCAAGCTCTCTGCTCCGCCTACTTCCCACTTTCCTCGATCGCCGGAGATGAAGAAGATAAGGCAGCAAGGGAGAATATCGCTGAACAGCTACAGAGATTTACAAGTCATAAGTGAATAGATTAATACGAAAACAGAGAGTGGATTAGCGGATTATATCGGTAAGAATAAGAGATTGTCGACGACATGAAAAGCGAACAGAGTACTTTTCCACGTGGATGACGCTTTTGAACCATACAATTGAGGTGCCACTGAAATTCCACTCTCAAGAGTTTTAAATCTGAAATTCCATGGAAATTATTTGAATGTGCAGGAATGCCAAGCGAAATAGGATTGGAAAATTTGCATAAATAGGATTAGAAAATTTTATCTCCATGGCTTTATATTCCATCTTTGTAATGGATTAGGAAGCTCCCTCTGATATATCTTTGCCCATTAAGGCTTAATTCAAAACAAGTAGATGCAATGCTTCAAATCTTTATTTTTATTTTATGTTGTTAATATGGTATCAAGAGTCTACCATAGATTTTGGTCCTTTCACCATGGATTGCGATCCATTGTGGCTCGGCTCTTTCTCCAAGGGTAAGAATTATTGTTTTAATTCGGTTGGTACCTAGTTCTCGTATGTTGGAGCTATTGACTATAGCTAGTACCAGAGCGACATGTCATACAGCAACTAGACTAATCAAAATTACAATATGCAAACATTAAGGTGGAATAACACGAGAAATGAAGATCCAACCCAACTATAACCTTAAGATAGCGAAGGAGCCAATGAGCAATGTTAAGATTGGATGCCATGGTTTATGCATGAACTGACTTAAAATATTGACGGCATAGGTAATGTCAGGACATGTAACAACCACTACAGCCGATTTTGATGTTGCTCATCTAGCCCCTTTTGCTGCCTTAAGGTTATAGTTGGGAAGGGTCTTCATTTCTTGTGTTCTTCCACCTTACATCTACATGCCTATTATGGTTCTAATTGGCTTAATTGCCAGATGGCAAGCCATTCTACTACTAGTTGTTGCATCATTTTAGGAGATAGTCTTGTCTCTTATAAGACTATGAAACAACATATCGTATCAGGCTCTTCAACAAAGGCATATTATCATGCTACCAAGCCCAACCGAGTCATTAAAAACTGTCCTGAATTGGCCCGATTAGTAAGCGGGGTTGGTTCAAAAACCGGTATGAATAGAACATGCTGGTCCTGGTTTCACAAGTTAACCCATCGGTCAGCCCGACCGACTAAACCAAGTACAAGACCGATGGACCTTTAGAAGGAAACCTGGACAGGGAAAAAAACATTTCTGAATACATCAGATATAAACTACAGGAAATCCAATAACTGAAGCATGGAATTGAAGGAGGAGAAAAAAATGAGAAGCCAAAATAAAACTCCATATAAGGCTTCAATTAAGAAAGAGAAAATTCAAAATTATGAAAAAGAGTAAAGGTTACCAATTGCTTTCATCTCCAGTTGCAAAATAATTGCTTACCCTGAAGAGAATTATGGGAGATTGATTGAATCAACACGCCTCTGCCCTCACTGTTCTAATGTTTTGTGGTGAGTCTCTACTCTTGCTGCTTCTGTTTCGATCCAAACGAAGGAAAGAAGTTCTAATAAAAAATCACAGATTAAGTGTCTAGTCAGCCCTCCCCCATTTGCAATTTGCTTTTATGTCACCACATTTAACTCCTAATCTATGGGGTAACCCATATAAGGGAGGGAGCCTCTCAACCAGGCCCAGCTCCACCAATTGACATCCCTAATGGGTAAGCTCAGATCATCAGCCCGTTAGGCCTGAGTTCAACTGGTTTGTTCCAGCCCAAAAATGGCATGGGCCCGACACTGGAAAGATAGCAAATCAAAAGAAAAATTAAACCCTCCCATTAGTAGCGGGCCCCCTTTTTTTGTGGTACCAGTTGGCCTGGTGAGGCACAAAGTGACTCTCGGACCGGCTGCGATCCAATGGACCCCCTAATGGGCGAACTATGACAATGGGCTCATTCAATCAATGAAGATTTTGACATTTGCTCAATTGGTTGATTTATTTACGAAGGCTCTTGATTCTGACCGACTTGGTCTTCTATAGTTTAAGTTGGGAATTCGGAATCTTCACTCTCTCAAAAGTTTGAGGGGGAGTATTATCATAACCCTCATGCGATCTTATCATGACACCTCATGCGATTGTGTATATCCACATCTCCTATTATACATTATTTATTTGTGTAAATAAGATTAGGAAATTCTATCATCATGGTTGCATATTCTTTCTTTGTAACAATCGTATTAGGAACTCCCTTTATATATCTGTCCCATAGAAGTTTAATACAAAACACACAAATGCATTGCTTCAAATCTTTCTAGTATTTATTTTGTCAACATTTATGTCACCAAGTAACTATTTATATTTCTCTAAAAAATAAAAATAAAAATAAAAAAAAAAAATTATTATAAAGTTACTATATGTATGGAAGAAGATTACAACGAAAATTTTTAAATCACCAAATTGGTATTTCAAAACTCTCACAACCCTAAAGTCTCATGATGGTTCTACAAGAGAAGTTGAAGTACATGTAAAGAGAGTTTAAGTTAGGTAAATGGGTTGACTCATCATATCAAATTGTACAGTCGATCGAAGCCCCCAAGCCCACTTTTCCCATCACAAATATTAAAAAAATAGATCATTCGAGTCACCAACCGAATGATTATTATTAATACCTCAGCTAGCTCTAGACAATGATGAATGAAGAGGAGGAAGACAGTGCAACGTAGGAGTAGGAGTGTTACGATCATCTCTTGTATAATTAGGGATAACTTTCGAAATTAAAATAACTCTAATAGCGATTTAATGGAAAACACTAATAGGGTGGACTAATATATCTAATGTAAGTCTAACTTTAGGGTGTTTGTGAAACGCAAAACAAGGTGTTGGTGCATTAAGACCTCTTTTTGGGGATGTCTAACCAATTTACCCGGAGCATCTGAATAATCAACCCCTTTACCAAGTAAAGTCCCACAAAATCTTCCTTCTTTACCTTCAATTACATTTGAAACGAGTTGTAAACTTTATGATGAAAATCCCTCATAGCTTGTCCATGAATTCCATTATATAAAATAAACTCTGTTGGCTCCATCGACTTGGTTCAATTGGCGAAGGTCAACGCCTATGAGATCAAGAGTTCAAATCTCTCTAAGAGCGCCTCTACTCTCCCTAAAATGCTACCGGTTCCAAGAAAAGAAAGAACCCAATTGCTATGAAAATTTACGGAAAAAAATGTCATCAAACATGATTGAAGAGAGAGTACTAGGATTCCATCCTCTCTTCTATGCCATGGATCCAACCAAGATTATGAGGATAACAGAACCAAGGGACTAAAGAGTTGCTTAATTTGGTTGTTCAAAGTTGCTAAAACATGAGATTAAGAGTGTTATTCACTAAACTATATACACAAAAACATCAGAAGCCCATCAATAATTGGGTAAGCTATTAATGCCATATATGCTATTTGTGACCTTCCATGGGCAACTTACATACACTAGAAATGATGGGTCTTCTACTCATACCCCAAGGAACCCCTTTGCATCGCTTTGGTGTGGCATTGGCAGAGCTAGCTGCACTCCTCATCTTCTCAATCAAAGCCTCTGTGTTCACCTGTTCAGACAAGATCTCTCCCAGTTCCTTTGTATCTATCATCAGTTTCACTCTCCAAACACCTTTCCCCGGCGATGGCAAGACTTCAAGTGCTGGTCTGGTGACGGCGGCGGCGGCAGATCCTACCGATGAATTTCTTGCAGATTTGCTTTCAGTGCCAAACTTCATGTCTATATCTCCCATACCCATCTTCTTATCATCCTTCTTGAGTGGAAGAAGATAGTAAGACTGCCCATTGAGAAGCTTATCATGGTGGAACAACGGCGAAGAAACCTGACCTCGCCGGAAAACACCATATCCGGGGAAGTCATTGACAACTTTGTGGACTTGAAGAGGTCCTTTCAACTCCATTACTCCACCGGAATCCGTCATGATTCTGATGGGTTCGCCATTACTTTTTCCTATAGCTCCTTTGTTTGAGCAGTTTCCCATTGTCTCTCTCGATCCTTTCAAGCCCTCTTTGGGTTTGTGCTCTTCTGAGTTTCTCTAGTATTTATTGGTAAGTTCTAGGCAAGAGAATCTCATTGAAGTCACATTTAACATTATTAGCCATTAGGTGCCCGTGGAGAACTGGTTACAGGAGTCAGTAGGAAGGTTCATAATTAATTAACTACTCGTTAGAAATTAGAACTCTTTCTTTTTCAAAATTTAAACGACTTGATTCTACAATTAGACCGTTGGAAAAACATCAATTTAGTGAACAGTGATTGATCCAAGACAAATTGCTATTAATTATATGCAGGACCAAGTTGTCATTCAATGAATAACGTACTCCAAGTTGGTTTTGGTTTTAACTTTAACTTCTCAGATTTGAATATAAAAAATCGGAAGGATCGATCTGGGTCAATTGATTCCTGTAGGAAAATTTTGGGCCTGTTCCCAAGTGGCATCCACTGATTCTGAATTTCTAATCTGATGAGACAGGTCAAGATCCTGATGATCACGGGTTCTAAAACGAATAAAACCTCGAAGAACACCACGATACCGATATCATCTCGGTTGGATCGAAGAGTATCTGATAATATAATATCGGTATCGGATGGACTGGTACCTAATACTTTTTGGTCTGTTCTGCTTGTTGGATTGTAGTGTCCGTGAGTAGAGCTGTAGAGATGCTCAACTGCAAATAAGTCCATACATATCTGCATTGCTCATTCCGTGATTCAACATTTGTATTTCCTTTCCTTCTTTTTAATCACCTAACATGTGACTTGGGCTTCTTTCTGATCTGGTGTCAAGAATGCCTAAAAGGGAATTTGTGCTTTTGAGACTTTTTGGATTTTGTCTGGATCTTCTATCTGTCAGGTGAATGGTAAAGTGGCCTATTGAGTTCTTATTTTCGATTCATTTTGTCAGCACTCAGAGGTGAGTCATATCCCTAATGTGTGGTGAAGAAGTATGAGAAAAGCATAGACTTCTACCCTACTAGGTAGAAAATCCAGAGTTGGAAATTAGGGGTAGAGTTAGAAGTTTCATGAAGAGTGAAGTCTATATCTTTTAAATGAGATATCTTCGAGTATGTATGTTGCATGTGATGGATGTAGTATTTTATGTAACTGATTGTCAAAGAAATCATATGATTAGGGTCAAGTTATGCTTCTCCCATGAATCAAATCTCATTTCTTTGAGTCAAGATAAGGATGGAATTTGTGAACCCAAGAACAGTGATGAAATATTATCAATATATTGAGTAAAAATTTCTCCATATAATATTTGATGTGTTTAACTATCCATATAATCTCAATCCCTAATTAAGAAATTAGTAAGCTTAATTTTGGATCTGTTACCTCCAATGGGGGAAGAGAGACCGCTTCACATCACATCCAGGGTAGGAATTCCATTTATAAGGCTATGCATAGTGTGGAACTATCCCCTCCCTTGAGGTTAGGTGATTTAAGCGAGCTACTTTTTGATTTCTTTAGATTGAAACAAAACATTACTACAAACAGACACACACTATTTTTGTATTCACCCTTTGTCTCTTAGCCATAAAAATATGCTTATGTAAGTTGAATTTGAGAAGCTCAATTTGTCCTAGTATCAGTCATTAGATTCTAGATCAAGTGCTTCACAATTTAAAAGCTTTTATCAAAATGAGATGAAAGAGACGAGGGAGGGAAGAAGCGGAGAGGATAGGATGAAATTGTGCTTAAATAAAGAAGGGGAAAAATATTGCAAGGAGGTTGACAGTCCACAAAAACATATATTATTGTCTTTGAATACTAAAGAATGATGGTATATAGAGGGACAGTTATCATTATTATCATAAAAACAAATTATATATGTATCCCTAAGTTCGCAAAATATTATATTTGCACTCTTTATATTTCAAATTATATATCAAATGCCCCCTATTGCAAGAACATAGAGTTAAAAAGATAACTCAGCATCTATTATATTTTTGAAAATTCCCAAATTGTCTCCCCTCTCTTCAAACCCGTTCGACGTTAAAAGAAAAGAAAAAGAAAAAGGAAGACACAGAGGGAGAAAAACAACCATGACTGACATTTTTTTCTTTCTTTCTCTCACTTGTCGAAAGACTCACCAAGGAAAAATATGTCTTTACACATGCACCTAATATGTCCGATGGGATATGAATGAATATTTGTGTAGAGGATAGATAGTTCCCCATCATACATTGGCAAGATTCCAAATCTAAGATATTTAACATTTGCATTATTTGAACCATGTTCTTCTCCTGTCTTTTTATTTTTTATGACTGGGAGAGAAGAGGGGACCAAGGGTTTTTTCTTTTTCTAGTTTATTGGGGACCAAAGGTTGAAGCCATGTTAAATGTACCAAAAGGCACTATATTTATAGAGATTGCCAATCATATGCAAGCTAGCTTGTTTTTTTTTCTCCCCCCCCCCCTTTTTCTAGTAAAGCTGAGATTTTCTTAATTCCAAGGGCTTGCAACAGCTTTACAGGTGCCCTTGTTTGGAGGGCCATATTTCATGTTGTGTGAGATGCCCTTACTACTTTCTAGGAGGGCTAAATCTCATGCCTGTGAGATGTTTTAAACCCATTTTAAGTACTTGATCAGTGTGCCAAAAGTTTCAAAGTTGGTGTAACGAGCTGAGTCAGGCTTTTTAATTTATTCCATACTAAATTTACTAATCTAACATCCATAAACTAGGTGATGGATGCAAATTAGACTGAGACGCTTCGTGGGCTTGCAAATTAGAACTCGCCCCCTGCTGAATGGAAGAAGATGAACCTTTGTGCTGTTGAAATTCTGAGAATGCTCGATTAACATTGATAATAAGCACTAAAGGAGAAATATTTGTATGAGCATGTACCAAATGACATCGTGCCAACCAGAGATTCTAGAGAACAAATGACGTAGAAGAACAGAAGGTACGAAATTGCTCCTTATTGTTGCATCTAAGATCATTCCATCTTATAATGAAATCCTTCAAACTCCGTGATGTACCTAGAGGTGGGGAGAAACCAAGAGTTGATCCCTACCAAACTACTCGTGCAAAGGAACACCCAAGAAGAATATGATTTATAGTTTTCAGATCTCCATAACAAGGACAATGTGGATCTACTGGTATATGACACCAGAGAAGTGAGTAACCCGTTGCCAAAGCTCCAACGCTTCCACGCCATAAGAATCTAGAGATCTTGGGTAAGTTTTACAACGCCAAATTGTTTTCTATAGGATAGAAGAAGTGGTATTAAGGGAACTTACTCTTGACGTTGTAGGATGTTGAGAGATGGAAGAATCCTTGTGGACTTTGAGAAGATGATAACAGCTTAGAACAAAATATTGACCACTCCGAGTAGCACTCCAAAATTGTCGATCCTCTTTTGGATAAATCCACAAATTTATTTTTAGAATTCTACTTACATCCATCGGATCCACAAAATTCTACAGAACATCAAGTTTCCAAGTAATAGTATGTTGATCTATAAAATTAGAAACTAAAAGATTATCTGGTGCATTTAGCAGTGGTCTAGTTGGTTCCATACCAATGTCACATTGTAGCCATTCATCTCTCCATGTACCGATCAGGTTTCTTCTTCCAATCGACCAACCAAGACCTTCCACCAGAGCCTCCCTTCCCCATAGTATACTTCTCCATTTCCAACTTGGCTGATGGCCGAAGAAGCCTCCAAGAAAGATGATCTATGGTAAAAGTTTAACTCGAGATGGTATAACAGGAGGCATTGGTCATGCTATAATTTCTCCAACAAAGGAGGTCCTGGTGGTAGTTTCTTTACATTTACCTTTCCACGATGTGATCTTTGGTGAAGCACTTGCGATCCGTCAAGCCTTGCAGGATGTTATTGATCGAGGTTATCATCAATCTTTGTGTCATTACCGATAACCAATCTATGGCTTCTTTTTTGGTTTCTAAGAGTGGAAATCTTCTTGTAGAGGTTGAGGGTATTTTGGAGGATTCATTACTTTTATCCTCCACTTGTGTTTCTTGTAATTTTTTTTTATGTTTGTCGGAATGCCAATGATTTAGCCAATTCCCTAGCTAGGAAGGCTCTGTCTCTTCCGAGTGAGACAATTTGGTTGTTATCCGATTATTGGTTGTGTAATGTTTTGCCAACTGGGTGGTTTACTCAATAGTTCTTCTGTTTTCTAATAAAATATCTATTTACCCAAAAAATCTATAAACTAAGTTTGGCCTCCTTAAAACACAAAACAACCTATGTCCACTTCATGAATCCAAGATCTTTGTAATGAATGGCTATTTCATACCAAACTGCTTAATCTAACATTCATACAACAAATTGGGCCCCATTGAGACATATAACAGCCATATCCATTTCATAAATCCAAGATCTTTGTAATGAATGGCTGTTCCGTGCTCTCCTCAATGAATGAAAAATAAAGAAAGAAAGAAAGAAGAAGATACCGACAAATAAAAGGCTTGGTGCCCGTTGAACAACATTTTTGACTTGGAGACCACACATATTAAAGATGGCAATAAACGAGTGAAAGGGTCATAAGACTGATAGGTGGTGTTAGTTGGGGCAAGTTGAAGCCTTGAAGGTCATCTAATTACCAACCTAAACGAAAACGTGTAGTTAGATGTTACAAAAACGAGCCAAAGAGCAACGATTTGTCTGAGAGGCTTCAGACCAAGCCCGGCCCAATCCCAGACCCAGAAATCTCAGCTCTAATGCCCAGCCTAGGCCCTACCAGGCTAATTCGGGCTTGCTGGGCCCAATTTGTGAGTCTTGCTGGGCTCAATTTCTATCGACAAAGAGAGGGTCTCTCTCTATTTCTCTCTCTTAGAGAAGAAGTCACGGGTTTAACGCTCCATGTGGCATATGTAATAGTCCCCGCCCAAAAAAAAAACTGTTAAAACTCCACCGACAAGACTACCTTTCCCAAGGTTTGCAATTGTATTACCAGATCTTAGAATGTAGAAAAACTCAAAAGATTTAAAATGAGATTTTGAGCCTACAGATATCACGGACAATATGTTGAATCTCAAAATCTGACGAAGAAGACTGAATCTACTTGATCAACTCTTGATTAGTTGCCCAACACAGGGTTGGTAGAATAGTAAAGACTCATACTTCTTAATGAAGAGGTTATGGGTTCGTCGCTTGCACATATTTGTAAAACTAACCTGCTTCAGGAAAAACATCTCTCTCAATCAGTTGATTCAGCAATCAGACTTTCGACTTCAGATTGAAAAGCTGAGGCTTCAGGTATGAAGGCTAAAGTACATGAAATTCCCCACATGAGAGAAAGTAGATGCTGGTTCAGCTCTTCTCATACCTTCACAAGTGGGTCTTTTTCAATTTGAGAAGAGTTTTTAGCATATGAATCGTCCAGTTCTTATCATACCTTGACAATTACAACATATAATGTTCATGACGACCCATTTTGAATCAATCTTATGGTTCACCAAATTAAAAATAAAACTAACCTTATGGTTACAGTTCTTTTGAATTTTATTTTAATGTTTTTAACCTCCCATGCATCACTTGAGTCCTTCAAAGAGGAAAAAAATTAAAAAGAAGGGACAAGATCTATACTAGTAGTCCATGCGAAAAACAGACAAGGACGTCTGATCTTTGTATTTTAACAAACCCAGGAGGCTAGGACACCGAATACTTATCTTTATTAAGGTGGTAAACTCCTTTTCGTACATTTTCCTTCTAAGTTTTCTGTCCAAGAGATACCTCAGACACAAACCTTTATAGAAAGAAAGAATATGTTTAAAGGGAAAGGCTGGGAATGATGAAAATCTAGCATGAGTACTTGTACTGCCCTGTGCAAGAACAGATACCTTAAACACTTCCTTTATAGAAAGAAAGATTTAAAGGGTAAGATTGTTTCTGGGAATTAACAAAATGTACTATTGCTACTCTCAACCACCTAAAATATGACATATCACATATCCCATCAGTTACCAGATAGGTAGCTTAACATTTACCAAAAAAAAAAAAAAACCAGATAGCCAGCTTCCGTTGTGTCACTTTCACATTTGGAACGAAGAAAGCAGATTATTACTTATTAGAGAGGTAAAGTCGTAAAGACATAAAGATATTGTTGTACCTGATAGGATAGAAGGGTCCATCACATTCGTTAAACAGGCAACACTGGAGTTTCTAGTGTAAAGGGGAGAAGATTAGTGCAAATGATCATTACCACCCAGGAGGTGAGGTCCCCAGTGGACCACTCTATTTCCCAAACTGGAACCGGATCCGGCGGTCCGAGGACCGATTGCCAGATTCCGGTTCCGAATCGGCCACCCCATCGTGGGTTCCTTTGGGTTCAGGCAGAATCTGATTCTGGTCAAATCCAAAATGAAACCAGATCAGAACATTCATAAATTAGAACTCGGAATATATTGTCAAACAAACAAACCATTTGCTTTAGATTGCATTTGAAATTTCAATGCTTAGAACATGGAGCAAGTAAAGGAAATGAATAACACTAGAACAGATGGGTCCCTGATCAAACCATAATATGAAATAGTGTCGACCAATTGATGGATTCATCACTTTGGAAGTATCCACTAAAAAGATTCCTCCATAAACTTGGAAGGCCAAACCTTTCCCTGTAATCAGTTTTTTGACCAGTCATTTTCTTTTGGACCACACAAAGAAAATGTTCGAATGCTCAAGGAATGAGTCTTCCAATCCATCCATTAAAGATGTCTCTCAAGGAGAAAAGGGTGGTGATGGTTTGATATAGCCCCCTCTCTCTGTTTTCCTTTTGCTCATTAGACTAGACATACCTCAAGGATGTGCTCAGCAGAACCGCATAAGAATTCTAACCCTCATAATAACCTTTACCAGCTTTTCCAACATCAAAATTCACTCTGCAAGCTACCTCCTCAGGTATAATCTGCAGCCCCTGAATCTGACAGAACAATGGTTTCAACTCCACATTGACATCTACAGCAATCCTTAAGCAAAAGCTAAAAACCAACTTATCATATTTGACAACCTATGCAGTTACCGAGACACAATGAACCATCCAGGAATCCACCCACCCAAGAAATAGTTAATTTCACTAGTTTGAAGGCAGTATCAAGTTTATTTTAAGTAATTGTCACTGCATTTGTGATCCTTAAGACTCAGTATGCTAAATAAACAAATTCAAAATAGTCAACCGAATTTGGGTGTCTTGAGACACCTATGCTAGATAAACAAATTCAACCTCATCAATATCAATAATCAGTCTTCCTCTGTCTGAGTGGTCTAATACAGTTCCTGTAAGATCACAAAAACAAGCAAGAGGAGTAAATGAAGAACCAAAGATTAGAAAGTGAAATGGAAATGGGTTGAAACGTCTCTTTGAGCTTATAATCAAAGAAAGAACAGTAAAGAATTGAAAACTTCTAACCAAGTTGAAACTTGAAACACATCAAAATGAGCAGCCATATGGACAACAAATCAAGAAATGATTGTAGAGACTGTGTCAACTTACAGATTAGCCTGAAAATCTAGCTCACCATTTGGCAAAATGAAATGAATATGTCTATTAATACTGAAGGTACGGTTGATTTGTATATAAAAAACAACCACGGATAGTAACATCCAGTTCACTATACTTCCCTTCTTGTATACTGAGAACTTTGTAAAAAGAAATTTACTTCCAATGGGTACTCCATTCTACAAACTAAGTCTAAAAACTAAGCTGGATCAGATCCAAATATCTACCCAACCTGAGAAGAATACTACAAGGTATTGGGTTCACCAGAGAATGCAGCAACTAATTTGTCCTTGGTTAGCGGCTCTGATCCTTGAGATTTGACTACAAATGTATGAAATACAGTATCATTTCCTGCAGAGATCTTTGACTCCACAACAGTGATTTGTGCCTCTTCAAATGCAGCGATGACTCTTGACACAGGATGTGAATCCAATGGGCAGCTCACCCGTACGATGACCTCGTCGCGTACAGTTTGAATGTCAATGTTAGGTAGTCCCATCCGAAGCTCTGTGGAATTCTCTTCTGAAGCCCCTGTCTCTGTGGGCTGGTTAGAAAATTTCTCTCTTTCCGATTCCATGTCCCTGAGCTTCTTCTGAAGCTCAGTAATGTATGAGATGGCATCTCCAAGCAAGGATGCTTTGTCCATCTTTGAGATGTTGGGTACTACAGCCCTCAATGCATAGAACCGCTGGTTAAGCTTCTCTCGTCGCTGTCGCTCTGCCTCAACATGATTGAGTGGTTCCTCTCTTCCATTTGCAGGCTTTCGTCCCCTTTTCCTAGGTCTCCGCTCATCAACGGGGCCTGAACGATCATCCTTACACGACACTTCAACATCTGAGTGCTCTGACTCGATGCTACCTGGCCTTGCAAGCACTAAGGCCCTTGAAGTTGCCCCCCCTCCAAAATCAATTTGCCTCTGTCCCCCCTGTGCCTGCTTCTGCACCTGAAATGAATTCAGCCGAAGGTCGTCCCTGACCCCATTGCTATGACCATATAATCGATGGGCAGTATCAACATCGTTGTTGATCATCATGATACTACCAAACTTCTGATTATTCACAGGGTTTTGAGAACTAAAAACCTCTGCGTTTGACCCCGGTTTCAGAGGTGTCCAACTCAAACCATGAACACCCTTCCTGCTATTTGGAAATGGAAGCCTATTTCCGTTGGGATACACATCCCAAGGCCTCTCTTCTACCTTCGCCACAATGAGCTTATCATTACCTTGAGACCGACCAGGGTTCAGATCCTGCCCAAAAATCTTCGGATGAATATCTGTTCGCTCCCCAAATCCAAAACTAGAGCCCTTCCCATTAACATCTTTATTTTCTGTTAGTGGAGGCACAGCCGCAATGGGCATCACCTGAATTGGTGTGGAACTTGAACCAAACATGGATCTAATAGCCTGCAACACCTCTAAACTCTCAGGTATGGATCTCACAGATCCCAACTCAGCCACCCCAGTTTCTGTTGGGATGAGAACAACTGTCTGTATCCCAGCTGATTTTGCAAGAAGGGATCGGATACAGTAATCAGTAGGCGATTTCAGCGCATTAGAGAGCCAAAAGTGCTTCCCCGATCGAAAAGCCTTGCCAGGGGCACCTTCACCCTGAGGAAACGAGAAGTACATGGAGGCAAGGAAGAACATCTCTGTGTCGGTGACTCTGTCCAGGCCAAATGCATAGCTCTCCTCATCGGATCCACCGAAGAATGTATGAAGCTTCTGAAGAACCCTCTTCCTCATCTTCTGTTGGGTCTCATCCTCGATTCGAGGCTTATGTATCCGGCTAATTTCTGATTCCTCTCCTTCCTTGGGCTCTCTGCAACAACCATCTCCCCAACCCAGGACCAACTCTCCTGATTTGGACCTGGAAATCTGCCAAAAGATCGCATAGTTCCAACTAAAATTTGATGGGTTGGGGTTGTCAACGAGCTCCGAAAGCTTGTTATGCAAATTACCTCCACTTCCAACCGCAGATAACAGCCCTTCAGAAGATACAGTGCTTGAAGTCAAATAATCAAAAGCTTTAGCACCCATGACAGCAAAGACCATAGCCTTATCTTCATCGTTCCAAAATTCATCACCCGTTCCAGTTTCCGTCTTCATCTCTTCCCTTGCCCTTCCCCAGGCAAAGAGGGGGACAGAGAGAGACAATAAGGAAGAAAAGAAAGAAAATATTCTCACAGGACAAGCAAAAGTTTTCGAACCCACATGCAACCAAAAAAAAAAAAAAAAAACCTGAAGAAATTTCCTAACCCTAAACAGAAGATAAAATCCTACCCACAACCTAAAATTTCAAACCCAGATCTCACACCAAACATATTCAACAGAACCCAACAAGAAATCAAAAATCCCCAACGAAGGCAACCAACATGCATCCGATGTTTCTTTCCCTTATACAAACAAACAGGAACAGCAGAGACTTTTAAACTCTTAGATCTCACGAACTCTTGCCGGCCTAGATACCGAAAATTAAAACACAAGAATAAAAATAAAAGAAAATAGGAGAGTATACGAAGCTAACTTTGGCGAAATCGAAATTGATATTAGAGTATACACACCGATTTAAGCGAATGGGATTGAAATGCTGTAAACGGGAACGAAATTTTTTTTTGCAGCTTTTGGTTGGAACTTCCGGAAACTGAAGCAACGAGTGATAAACATCAAAAACCAAAAAGGGAAATAGTTTCTTTCACTCTCGCCCTTCGTTGGCTCGTGTTTGGTCCGTGATTCTGCAGACACAAGAGTGTGAAAGAGAAACTACAATGCCCATAATCACTCAAACTCACAAAAAGGGTTTGAACGAGAAGAGAGAGAAAGTGAGAGCGGTTCCCTTGTTGATACTGAAATCCTAACCTCACAGGCTGCAAAACGTGGGGGCGCCAGGGGATCTAGAAGGAAAAAAAAAAAAAAACAAAAAAACAAGAACTTCTGATTAAGGTAGTTAATTTTATAGGTTAACCAGGTATAATTGGAAAAAAGGCCCAACCCAGTTGAACCACAACAGACCGGTCCATTGAATTCCTACAGAAATATTTTAAGTATGATTTGGTTTCCCTTATATTCTCTTATATAATCCTCCTAGGAATACCAAGTCACTGAAATTAGTGAGTTTTACCAGTTTCTCCTATTATACATGCATTTCGCGAGATTAATGTGCATGTTAATTTTCTTGCAGGATTCATGTAAGCCTCTAAGGAAATTCAGCTTGCCATTGTTGCCCTTCCTTTTGCATTATCCTCCCCTATTCTGCATGATGCCAACCGTAGAAAGTCCTGTAGATTTTTTGTAAACCGAAGTCCAAATTATAATTTATGTATTGGTTCGATAGTCATTGAGATTAAGGAGCTTATGAACTCTTTCTTTAGTTGTAGCTTTAAGCATGTGTTTCACAAGACTTGTGTGTGTGCTAATCTTCTTGTGGAATTCATGAAAACCTTTAAGGAAATTCAATTTGTCATTGGTGCTCTTCTGTCTACATTATCCTCCCTTATTTGGCATGATGCCAACAAAAGGAAGTCCTGCAGATTTTTGGTGTCCTACAGATTCTAATTTATGTATTGATTCTTGCTAATTTAATAAAAGTTCATTTTTCTCTAAAAATGCATGTCTTTATATTTTTCTTTTTAGCTTAGGAACTCTTTCTTTAATTGTAACTTTGTGCTTCTGTTTCGCGAAACTAGTGTATGTGCTCATTTTCTTGCGAGATTCACGCAAGCCTCTCAAGAAATTCAACTTGCCATTAATGCTCTTCCGTCCACATTATCCTCTTTTATTCGGCATGATGTCGATGGTAGGGGAATCCTGCAAATTTTTAGTAAACCGAAGTCATACAAGTTGTAATTTATGTATTGGTTCGGTAGTCATCGAGATCAGGGAGCATGAGAGTTTTTTCTATAATAGTTACTTTGTGCATGTCCTTCACGAGACTAATGTGTGAGCTAATTTTCTTGCAAGATTCATGCAAACCTCTCAAGAAATCCAACTTGCCATTGATGCTTTTCCATTGGCATTATCCTCCCGTGTTCAGCATGATGCCATCGGTAGGAAGTCCTACAGATTTCAGCTAAACTGAAGTCCCACAATTTTTAATTTATGTATTGGTTCGTAGTCCCTAAGATTAGGGAGCTTAGGAGCTCTTTCTTTAATTTTAGCTTTGTGCATGTGTTTTCGAGACTAATGTGAATGCTAATTTTCTTGCGGAATCCATGCATGCAAGCCGTTCAAGAAATTCAACTTGCCATTGATGCTCTTCTATCCGCATTATCCTCCCTAATTTGGCATGATGCCAAAGATAGGAAATCCTGCAGATTTTTGGTAAACCGAAGTCCTACAAAGTGTAATTTATGTATTGGTTCCTGTTAATTTAATAAGTGCTCCCTTTTCTTCAAAAATGTCTTTCTATTTTTCTTTTCAGCTTAGGAACACTTTCTTTTAATAGTTGTGCATGTGTTTCATGAAACTAATGTGCGTGCTAATTTTCATGCAGGATTCATGCAAGCCTCTTAGAAAATCTAACTTACCATTGATGCCTTTATATCCGCATTATCCTCCCCTATTTGGCATGATGCCAACGGTAGGAAGTTCTATGGATTTTTGGTAAACCAAAGTCCTCTAGCTCGTAATTTATGTATTAGTTTGTAGTCACTGAGATTAGGGAGCTTAGGAGCTTTTTCTTTAATTGTAAATTTGTGCATGTGTTTCTGAGACTAATGTGCATGCTAATTTTCTTGCGAGATTGATGCAAGACTCCAAGGAAATCTAGCTTGCCATTGATGCCCTTCCGTCCGCATTGTCCTCCCTTATTCAGTATGATAACAACGATAGGAGGTCCTACAAATTTTTGGCAAATGGAAGTCCTACAATTTGTAATTTATTGTGTTTGTTCCTATTAATTTAATAAAAGCTCCATTTTCTCCAAAAATGTCTTTATATTTATTATTTCAGCTTAGGGGCTATTTCTTTAATTGTAACTTTGTGCACGTGTTTCGCGAGACTAATGTGCTTGCTCATTTTCTTGCGGGATTCATGCAAGCCTCTAGAGAAATCCTGTACATAGTAGGAAGTCCTGCAGATTTTTGGCAAATTGAAGTACTCTTACAAATTGTAATTTATGTATTGGTTCGATTCACCTGAGATTAGGGTGCTTAGAAGCTTTTTCTTAAATTGTAACTATGTGCATGTGTTAGCGAGACTAATGTGCATCCTAATTTTCTTGCAGGATTCGTGCAAGCCTCACGGGAAATCCAAGTTGCCGTTGATGCTCTTCCCTCTGCATTATCGTCCCTTATTTGGCATGATGCCAATGATAGGAAGTCTTGCAGAATTTTCAGTAAACCAAAGTCCTACATATTGTAATTTATGTATTGGTTCGATAGTCACAGAGATAGGGAGCTTAAGAACTCTTACTTTAATTGTAATTCTGTGCATGTATTTCGCAAGATTAATTTTTCATGCTAATTTTCTTGAGGATTCATGCAAGCCTCTAGGGAAATTCTGGTTGCCATTGATGCTCTGCAAATTTTGGTAAGCCCAAGTTCCACAAATTGTAATTTATGTATTAGTTCTTGCTAACTTAATAAAAAGCCCCCCCCCTGTTTCTTAGAGCTGAGGTTCATCTTTGCCAGCTTTCGCACACCTCAAACTACATCCTCAGGGGAGATGCTTCACCGAGAGACGAACCTACAATCTCTTCATTAAGAGGCATGGGTCTCACCGCTAGAGCAACCTACATTGATAATAAAAAAAATCCTTTTTATCCATCCAAAAAAATAATAAATAAATAAAATTATAGTTTGGTACTCTTTTTGTTGTAGAACCCATGAAACTCATTATTGTAGGAGAAAATTTAAATAAATGAAATAGGGAAAAAAATTGTCTTAATTTTTTTCTTTTCATTTTTGATGAAAAGTTACAACCAAATTAAATGTGGGTTTTGACGCAATAATCAGTGGATCACATAACTTGAGGTTAAAGTATTGAAATAACCTCTCAATAAAAGTTGTTGAAATAAGACCATATAAAGAAATTATCTCCAAGATTCTGCTTGTACAAAAAGCCTTCAAAATTCAATTCACTCTTATTAATTAACAAACCGACTCCAAATGAGAATAAGAATTCTTTTTAAAAATGTAATCGATGGTGAAATGAGTGAATATAACTGTTTGCTTATTGAAGACCAAACAATTTGATGACATTTTGGGCTGACCCAATATAGCAATCATCAAATCAGGATTGACGTTCATACCCACCAAAAAAAAGAAGAAAACATGTTTTTTTTAGTAGGAAATCATGAGTTCGGAACATCGGGTGAGTACTCTGTGCTCCCTGAGGGCTTTACAACCACAAAATACAGGAGAGGCCTATAGGATTAGGTGATAAGATTTTTTAAAATTTTTTTATTATTTTTTACTTTTTTTTTTTTTGATAAACGAATATTTAATTAAAACCAGGGCAAGAAGGGCCCAATACATCCTGATTACAAACTTCAAGAAGCCAGGGAATTGAATTAGACCAGACAGTCCTACTTGCCAAGGACTTGGCCTTCCTAGCTAGATTGTCAGCCACAGAATTTGCCTATCTAGAAATAAAGAAAACCGACCAAGACGGTTCCAAAGCAAGCAAAAACCGAATGTCCTCCACCACTCGAATTATTTTTTACTTGTGGATCTCCCTGTATTTTTGTGATTGTAAAGTCGATGGAAGGATAATCCGGACTCGAAAACGATGGTTTGACATCTCTAGAGTAGTGGCCAGGCTTTCTGAATTTATGTACCTATCGGAAAGATTGAGGGTGGTTTTGTCCTTTGATGATATTCTTTCTTGGTGGGTAAAATTCAAAATAGAGAAAAAGTGTACTTCTTGGTGAAAATTTTGGATTAAGTGAATTTGGTTCAGAAATCGTACATTATTTGGATTTGTCACATTTTCTCTTTATGATTAAAGATTTTGTCACATGGATAGATGAGAAAGCAGCTCCAACCATTGGATATGAAAAAGCTAATTCCAAATGGGGTAGCTAATCGAATCTCATATTAAAATCTAATGATACGTTGTCATGAAATTACATACCATCTTATGCATATTCATGCATGCATTCACCTCATGCTTCTGTTCTTTTAAAACATTGAATGCATGTATAAACCCTATGTTTAAATAGAAGAACATTATCTCTTTATGGAGACAAGAAATACTAGAAACTATTGTCTGGTTTATCAAAGGTGTCTTTTACAGACAAGATACACACGTGCACACATGTGGTTGACTGGATCGGGTGGATACTCGAGTAGCATTCGGCTTGATGGACGAGACATACCCTGATCATGTTAGACTAATAAGGAAAATTCTATTCACGCTAAGACAAAGAAGGTAGTGTCAACATAAACAAAAGGTTTACCCTAGAAACAGTTGGGCGGATCGTTGAGCGGGATCTTGACAGTTCTAAATAAAGCAACTCACACACTACTTAACAAGGATTCAATCATAAATTAAGGGCACAAACATTTTCTTAATCCCTAAGCAGTACTTGTTCGGGACCTTAATCTGATCCCCGACTGACTTAGCCATCGGAGACGTCTGACAACAAAGTTGGCCTGCGTCTAGCTTCTCTTGCAAGTTTCATCTTCTCACATGGGAATCGGCCTACCCCGTAAATCCACCTTAGTCGGAAATTTTTTTTTTTTTGAACCAAGGTCAGATTTGAGATGCCCAGGGGGAGTATCCTTAATGGGATTGGACGACTGTCCTTTCTTTTTTTTGACAAAAAGACAAATGTAACCTCTAAGAACCAATAGGACGGAACTGCCATATATGAACAAAATATGGGGGAAGTTGCAAATAACTATTGACATGGCCTTGTTGTGTAAATGTATAAAAGATAAATCGTCTTCTATTGCATGATATCCTCGGCGCACTTGATGTGACACACCTTTCACGGGAATAGATTGTATTGTTGAATAATTTTGTGTGAGAAAAGTGGAAAACCCATCAACAAGGGCAAGGAAACAAAAGGGGTCCACCATGGCCCACCATGGCCCATGGGGGTCATGTGGTTGTGAATGTTCCCAACTACTACCTTCCCTGTTCCTCCTTGTCATCCCCATCTCCCAATCCAAAAAGTCCAAACCCCTCCCTCAAGTAGGTAACGCCACGTTGTACGGAATCGTTATTGGATGGGATGGGACACACTCCAACTCGATAAAATTAACTCTTTTATTATTATTAAAGTTAGCCTGCCCTTCACGGCTTCACCGTTCGTGAATCGGTTCACGTGCATAATGCATGCGCGCAGATTGTCTTCTTTCCGTGTGCGCTCGCTCACGCAGACGGAAGGGTTTCCTTGGAAATTACAGTCTTGCCCCTGTCATGTTACAAGTTGTTCATCACGGGCCTCTTGGGCTTGGCCCACTCTTTTTTTCTACTTTTCAAAGCATGTCACGGAACCCTCGTGTTTTCATCGTCTTTAATTAAGAGAGACATTATTAGCATTAGATGGGAAAGTCACGCTCGGGCCGGGGCGAGTCAAAGATTTCATTTAATATATTTATATTTTCTTTGTTTTGACTAGAAAAAATAAGTTGAAATAATGAATGTATACAGAAAGACAGAGGATTAAGTATTAGCATTCACATATAAAAAAAAACCTAAAGAGAAGTTTCTTTAAGGGCTTGTTTGATTACGTTGAAACTAGAGATTTCATAAATATGAGATTTATACCCGTTTGGTTGTGTGAATCCTGTGATTCATAAGATCTAGGAATTCACTTTTTTACACTAAAAACGTGAATATATAGATTTATGGGTATATGAGTGAATTTCACACCTATTATAAAAACACTAAACATTTGAACCATGACTCTATATTGATGTTTTTTAATGATGAATTTACAGATTTCATTCAAAAAGATTCAAGCTAACAAAATAGTTAGTTTTATGAACACGATTCCATAGGTTTCAAATCTCTAGACTCAAGTAACAAAACAGGTCCTATAGAAATTTTCAACTCCAAAGACATGGGTGGAGCCTAAATTTAGCATTGACAGGGTTAAATATCCATATTTCACATAGAACATAATGAATTTTCTTCCCATTAATTTTACAGTCAACAAAAAATTCTAAGGTACTTAAGTATTGATATTTCATACATAAAAAGAAAGTTAAGAAGTAAAATTCCAAAATTTTGAAAAACCAAAAAGAGAGAATTTTCAACGATTGGGATGGATCATATTGATGTGTCTCAATTAAACTTTTGGATTGATTGAGCCTCTTCTCGTATTCGGGACGATGAGTCCTACAAGAAAGGTTAGATACGGGCAGGCTCATGTGCCGGACAGTACCGCCTCAGATGGCTAAGTCAAACAATGAACAAGAAGAATTCTTATATAAAAGCAACACAAGATAATGCTCAGAGTGTCTTGGATCCATACCGGAGGGGTATGACCCTCTTTTTATACTGTAAGTATTACCTTTTACATACTTGGTAAGTTTACCCGATGGAGGTTGTTGTTTCTCCTAAGATTATGCCTCCATGTCGTTGGTCCTGCTCGATCGCTGATTGAATTGACCTTCCCCATTGAGAACGGTTGCTATATTAGTCCAGCATACGTTACACCTTGGTCGGGGTGGTCAACATATGTCTTGACTAACTAGCATGTGGAGCCTCATCCGCTAAGGGTGTCAATTTGGTTACGTAACGGTAATTCGATACGGTATGGTACGGTATTGAATTTGAAAACCTCGAACCATAACCGTATGGTACCATATTTATACGATACTGTATGAAAACGGTAATTTTAAAAATGGTACGATATGAAACCGGTATAAATTCGGTATGGAAAAACGACACGGTTTGGAATACGGTACGGTTTTGTTACGGTATTGTATGGGAACAAGTGAGAAAATTCAAACCTAGACAGAAAACTAGCAGCAAATTACTTAAAATTCAAATATCTCAACCCAGTCGCGTGAGGTTGAATTGTCATTGAATTAATACAACCACCATTCTAAACATCTTGCCAATGATGTTATAATGCATTATGGAATGGCCAATGACTAGTCTTGGCTTCCTTGCTTCGATTATAATGCATTATGGAATGGCCAATGACTCGGTCACTTAAAGGAAAAAAACTCAACGGACCTTCAAAACATATGAAACAAAAACCACAAAATCCTTTATACTGTGATTGCTTGGGATGCCAATCTTTACATGGGAAGCACCTCGGAAGCTTCAGCAACTTTAGATAAACTTAAAAAGTTTAGTGGTACTGGCAGAAACAAGGATCACTACTAGGAATAAAGAACCTGAAAACCTATTTATAAAAATGAAGCATATTATCAAATGCCTACCTGCAAATAAGAATGACCATCAAACAAGCCATCAGGACAAGAACTAGATGTGGAAGCCCAGCCTCCCTGATTGGGGTCATAAGATTGTCTAGCTAGATCAAAGTCATTATTAACTTGATAATCCACTGGGTATAAGCAGATTGAGGCTGTAAGGTGGGTATGAAGTGAAGTGTGAGATGAGTTTAGGGTTTAAACTTTAAAGGGTTAATAACTTTACGATATAAAATACGGTACGGTAAACGGTAATTGGTTTAACGGTACGGTAAATGGTATTTACCGACAGTATGATACCTTATACCGTAACCGTACCGTACCGAATTACCAAATTCGGTTTGGTAAAAATTGTACCAAATTTGAAAACGGTTCGGTATGGTACGCTTTAACGGTTTTTTAACCAAATTGACACCCTTACCATCGCGTCAGACTCGATCGGGTAGGAATCTTCCTGTATCACATACATAAAAAAAAAAGAGTAAGAAATTTAAAAAAAAATAAAAAGAAAAAAAAAATTTCAAAAAATTATGTGGAGGGCATAATTCTTGGGGCGACGCGTGAATATGGATTTGCCACTAACAAAATGCCAAGTGTTTATATATATATATATTTTTTTGGACCAAGTGTTGATATCTCACATATGAAAAGACCATGACCACCAAAAGAATCTTTTTGGAGAGATTTCAAAACAATGAAGAAAGGGGGACCATCACCCCATGGCCGCCATGGCTCCAACCTTGCGTTGAATTTTAATCCATATAATGTAGGATGATGGCCTCCACAGTCCAAGGGTCCAAAAACGGTGATATCCAATTAAATCCTTTTAAATGGAATCCGATGAGATTGTTATGAATCTTCAACGAAGTTGAGTTCCCTCCGTTCGAGTTCATTGCGCCTTTTAAAAGAGACATTATTCACATGATTTACAACGACAGTTAATTTTTACTTCTATTTTAAGTAATATTTAAGGAATCTAATGGGGTCGTGCTCTTCTGCGCGTAACGCTTCTGGAACAACTTTATTAAAACAAGAAAAGTAGCACGTTTGACGAGAGGCACGTGACAAGAAAGGTCCACCCACGTTTTCTACTTTTTCTGCCATTTCTGACATTTCGTGTCAATAACCAATAAATAATCAGCATTCGGAATCTTAGGTAACCGGAGAGCTTCTATTTCAAAAAGAGACGATGACGGTGACTGACAGCTTCTCTTATTGTTGTTGGTATTGGTAACGGAGCTGAGACGGCTCAGGTAAAGCTTGTGAAGAGCACGTGATGATAACGTGAACGGATGGTGGAAGGTGGATAATGGAGGACGGATAACAACGTGAACCGCATTTAATAATTATGGCTTTGAAGTCGTTATAACGTGTTCGGCGTGTGTGAACTCATATGCTCAAATTTAGAAAAAAAGGATATCCCACCCCACGTGACGACGTCTCTGTCCCACCGTTTTTATTTTCAGTTTTGACACCCAATAACTCACACCTCACGCCCAAGCTATACCAACAGTTGGATGTTATCTATGTACGTCGGTGTTCGGGTTCAACTAGGGATTTGTACTCTTCTCATATTTTTCTATTATTTACATAGGGAGGCTTACGAAGGATTTACTCGAAATCTTACCTCTAGATCATGTGATTAAAACTCAAAAGTGACTCCACTTCTAATGTAAAAAACCAAAACTAAGATTTAATGTCGGGAGATCTAGTATTGATACTTTGCACAAGTCACAATGAAAATTTCTAACCATTATTTTTTATAGTTTTTCTCCAAACGAGGACCCAAGAATTGACATTTCACACGTTGTAAAAGATCATCGAGAAAATTTCAAAATCTTGAGAAAGAAATGGAGGAAATTTCAAAAAATTTCCTAATGGATGGGGACAAATTGTCATCCTTGGCTCCAATATAGAGATTTTTATTTACAGTAGCAGCTGCAGCCTATAGGAACGATCATGACGAGGCCACGTGGACAAAATGATTTAACGATGTGAAATAAACAGATAGGGATATATGTATGAATATAACTTTCTTTTTATACATTCAAATGTTTAATATTTGCAGATTTACGATAAAAAACCCTGACTATACTAGATACGAACAAAATCTTTAAGATGTGGTTTCTAATGCAAGGTAGAAGTGAAGTTCGAATTCACATGTGAAGACAATCCCCACCTTGTTGTTCCCTTTAACTCTCTCACGAAACCCCTTTAAAAAAAAAAACAGAATGCCATTGATATTCCATTCCACATAAACCCTAAAATTCGAAAGATGAAAAAAAAAAAAAAAAAAATTCTCAATTGAAACTTTACCAAGCAACGTAAACCAGTTGGATCAATTTGATCAAGCAATCATGAATTTCAGATTTTTGTATAATTGCTTTAATTCATGAGGTTTCAGATGCACTTGGCAGAATCTTCACATACTTTCGGTTAGAATCAATCACAAAAAATCTGGAATTTTTTTTGTGAATCTGAAGGCTTCAAGAGGTGGAGTATGAGCAATCGTTGTAAAATGAAAATATCATCAAGTTGCATCTGAGAATAGCCAAATTTGTAGTATATGGGTATGAAATTCGAAGTCGATATGAGTCGGGGGCCTTCTTTTGTAAATTTAAAATTTAAAAATCCTAAATATAAAATAAATTATATTTACTCACACAACCCTGCATTTTTTCATGTAATCTGTTGGATGCAAACTGATATTCATGGCCTGATCACAACCTTTAGCTGGAAGCTTTTCCGCTGCATCAAACAAAAATCCCCATGAACTGTCTTTTCAGTTCATGAATGAAGTTTTTTAGTTTCGTACCAAAAAACAAAAATTCCCAATACAGCTCCAGACTCTTTTAAGTGTTTTCTTGGCTCAACAAAGAGGGCAAGAGGCCTAATCTGACCAAAAAGACAAATGGATCGAAAAGAGAAAGAAAGCTCAGGAACTATATATATATATATATTAAATAAGATCGTTTTTGCTGTGCTCCTATTGGCGATGACTTTAGTAATTCCCAGCTCAAATGTGACGTTTTATCAACACCAGTTCATAGCATCGTGGCTCTAACATTTTCCAAAGCTATAGATAGACTCTAAGTAGTGAGCACCTACGGCTATGTGGGGACCAAACTACGTTACCTAACCACATCATATTAAGAAAATAATATCTAGGGGTTTTCTTTATAATGTAGATAGTTTAGGTGAAAAGTATTGCACAAGTAAACTTAAGGATATTTCTTATTCTGTTTGTGGGGGAAGGGGAAAAAAAATTAGAATCATATAATTACAATTTTTGTTAGGATTAAATTTTTTTTTTTGGTAAACAGATATTCAATTAGAAGAAAGGCAAGAAAAGCCCAAGACATTCTGATTACATAATTCAAGAAACCAAAGAGTGGAATTAGACCATACAGTCCGACTTGCCACGGACTGGGCCTTCCTAGCTAGGGAATTGGCTACACAATTAGCCCACCTAGAGACATAACGAACCGACCACGATGGTTCACAATCGAGCAAACGTCGAATATCCTCCACCACACGCAAAGCACCCGAATCAATAGGAAGAAAAGGGTCTTCAAAACAGTGGATAAGATTAAGGGAATCACTCTCAAAAGTCACATTTTTCAACCCTTCTGCCAAAGCCCAAAGGAACACTTCTAGAAGGGCGATAGCTTCACCGGTGAAAACAGAGACGGCCAAGCATGGAATCGATAGCTTCCTAGGATTAATGATTGTAAAAGATCTGTGAGTTTTCTTTGGAGCTTTCAGATTTCTTTGGAGCTCTGTTACCTGAAGAGTATTCTTGGGTAGACGACAGTCGACAAATTTGCTGGCCCCAGGCCACGCATTTCGTAACTTATCTAGGATTGTAACACGTGGCAAATAATTACCCAACCGTCACAATTAACACATCGGCATTTTCTTGTTTTTATTTTTACATTATCCTGAAATGAGTGCACAATTACAAAGAACAACATTAGCAAAACACATTAACAATTAATAACAACAACAACAAAGAATTTATCCTGATTCTACAAAATTACATCCATATGAGAAAACAATAGATTTTACTATTCTTGAAAGATAATCAAAGACATGAGAAGAAAAGATAAGCAAAGTGCTTCTCAATGGTAGCATGATAATTTATCCAATTTTAATATAAAAGCTTAGTAGAATTTTGGGAAGCCCAAGAAGCCCTCATTGTATATGGGCTTTGGGCCTGCCTAAGTCCAGTTACAAGGGGATTAAGGATCCAACAGAATTGGCCTACCCAACAGCAGAGCACATCACATCCTTGGTTGAATGATTTATGTTCATGGTATAGTTAAGACTAAAGAGGTTCTCTAAGCCATCTATCATGTTGATTTCTGAACCACATGTTTCAAAGCCCTCAAATACCAAGAAAAAGAAAGGATATTGAAGGATTCAATTCACCTAGCAAAACCCATATATATTGAAGCTCTCCTAGAGAAGCCATTGCATTTCTTGTAAAGAAAGATAAAAATTTAATATTGTTTGCAAACCCATAAAACAAGAGAACCTGCTAGTTCTATGTAAAGAAAAATAGCTTATAAGGGAAGTAACAAACTCCTGCCCGGTCATGTTCTTCATCTCCTTCCGGTCATTTCATAGTTAGAAACCATAAAGTAGAAACAAAAATAGCCAACTTCCGTGAGAAAAATCATATATTTGACTAAAACTACTCACCGGAAAATTTGTCGTAGTGGTTAGACCCCAGAACTTGAGAGTTGCAAGATCGTATGTCTTGCTGCTTTATCTTCTTAATAAATAACTGCAAATGAATTAAATGAGAACCTAATCAAGAATGTGGTAGACTAAAATTGTTAAGGATCTTGAATGTTAAAAGAGAAAAAAAAAAAAATAAAAAAATGAAGGGTAATTTTCATATGAACCTCCTGAGGTTTGGTCTATGTCATTTTTAGTCCAACAAAATTGAAACTTTACATATGCCTCCCCTGTGCTATAGAAAAAGTCAATTTAAGGACAAATTATTACTTTTATGACCAATTTGCCGTTATTCTTTTTCTAAATTTAAAATTTTTACATATGCATCCTACTTGCCATGAAACTCGTGACTCTCCTTTTTATTACAAAAATATGGTTTAAGCTAAGAAGTACTTGAGTAATTTTAATATATAAATGTATTTTGGTCATATTTTAAAATTTTATTAAAATTTTAAGATTTTTCTATAATTTTTTGACTAAGAGGGAGTCATGAGTTTCATGGCAAGTAGGATGTATATGTAAAAAATTTAAATTAAAAAAAAAAAAAAGAATAAAGGCAAATTGGTCATAAAAGTGATAATTTGTGGTTAAATTGACATTTTCTATAGTATAGGGGAGGCAAATGCAAAATTTCAATTTTTCTGGACTAAAAATGACATAAATCAAATCTCAGGGAGTCCAAATGAAAGTTGTCAAAAAAAAATAAAAATAAAGGCAAATTAGTCATAGAAACGATAATTTGTCCTTAAATTGACTTTTTCTATAGCACAGGGGAGACATATGCAAAGTTTCAATTTTTTTGGACTAAAAATGACATAGACCAAACTTTAGGGGGTCCATATGAAAATTTTATCTGACGAGAAGACAATCTTACTATTTTTGTTCAACAGTGAGTATTGTCAAATTCAATGCTTTGCTCCCGTCATGTTCCACACTTCGATCGCCTCCATTTGCACCATATAAGACTTAAAAAAGCGAAAAATGACAATTATAAACTCAAAGATCTAAAAATTCTGTCATTGTCACCAAGGAAAAATTTGATCCATCAAGGCCCATTGGAGTACTTTCAAACTATCCAGCTTCATTGTTATCCCAAAGCGAGAAATTAAGTTGCAAGGGGAGAGGAGAAGGCTTAGGAGTCATAATTAGGGTTTGGAATTCGGAGAGACGGGAGAAGAAGAGAGAAATATGAACAAATATTTACAAATAAGAAAAATAATTAGTGATTTGGAGACAGGATATTTCACGACCTTATGATAATTTAGAAGGGAAAGAAAACTGAAAAGGAAATTGGAAGGAAATTAATGAAAATTATATAATATTTAGATTATTAATCATACTACTATACAATTACATTTCGTTTCCCTCCAATTCTTTGTTGTATTCAATCAATTAGACCTATGTATAGTAATAAATGATGTCTATAATGGTCAATTAAAATTCTTGAAATTAATTTGAATCAATTTAATTCTCAAGTTCTACTCTTCTCATTTTTTCAAAGAAACCATTAATAGCCAACTGAATATGAAGAGTTTCTCCTGAAATCCAATAAATGTTAATTGAGGAAGAATAAACTGCATTAAAAACATTTAATCAAAATCACACATTTAAAATATAAACTTATTCCAAATTCCAACCTTAGTTGTTGTTAACAGGTTCACTTATGCTTAGGCCATTCGACTTCTATGGTCAATACACGGTAATTGATAAATACGTTGTACATTTGCACGTGACATTTTTACTAATAAGAATAAGAAGTAGGAAATAGACACCCTAACATGATTTTTTTTAAATTTATTAAATTAGTTATATAGACACCTCACCCTCTTAAGCATTAAATATGTTTCTGTTTAAAAATAGATGAAGAGGATTTTATGTATCATAAAAAAGAAAAGGTAGAGAGATTTTATGTGTCAAAAAAATAAAAATATATAAAGATTCTTTAAAGAAAAATGAAACATTAAATAATATATAAAAAATTAAATAAAAACGTGTTAGAAGATCCTTAAAATAATTATAAAAAGAAAGAAAGAAATAAAATATGGAGGTTGACTTGTTGATTTATAATTTATAAGAATCTGTAATAAATAATTAAGTTTAACTCACAGACTTTTTTGGTAAATTCAAGAAATGATTAAATTTTTACAATAAAATAAATAAAATGAAAATTTGAAATCATTGGGTGGTATAAAATTTAGGAATAAATATTTAATTATGGTAATTAAAATTTTTGTTTATAGTTGTTGTGTTTGGGAAAAACGAAATTATCTTTCTTTATTTGGGTGCGAATTTTGATTTTTGATCTCTGAAATCTGTGGGATAATCTCTTATTGAATTTGGTTTTTTAAACATAAATTAAAAAAAAAAAAGAAAAATAAATATAAAGATACTTAAAATTCATTAGAGTTAAAAAAAAAAAAAAAAAAAGAAAATATTAAAAAAGAATAAAAAAAATGATATAATAGTTTAAAAAAATATATTTGAAACAAAAGCAAAGATTTTTTTTTTTATGTTTGATTTAAGAAATTTACAAAAACTTTCTTTGTTTCATACCATATTTCGATAAGATGGTTTTAAGGGAAACGATTAGATTTTGATAGTAAAAATGGAAATGGAATTCGTGTAGAGATGGTAAGAATTTATGAGAAGATTTTCTTTTCGTTTTACCTTTTAACACTATATTTTATTATTTGTAGTAAAATTGTCAAAAATATCCAATAAAAAGTAGGTAAGAAAATACCAGATAATAAAAAACTAAGTGTATTTTAAAGAAAATGAAGGATTGAAATAAAAGATTTCTCCTAACTTAAGAAATCTTGGAAAACTTTCTTTGTCTCACACCATATTTCATGCGGTATGAAAGGTTTTAAGGGAGATGATTAGATTCTGATAAAAAAAAAAAAAAATGAAAGTGAAATTTGTGGACTGATAATAAGAATTTAAGAGAAGATTTTATTTTAGCCACATTTGTTTGCAAAGGCGGCTAGAAAATAAAGGTAGAAAAAATAAACATGTAGACTCCATATGTAATGAGGTGAGAGAGAAAGAAAATAAATGAAAGGATTTTGTGGAAAAAATTAAATGTAGGTTTTACTTAGTTGTTTTCCTCATATTTTTTCATAAAATTTCATCTATTTTGCAGGGTTTTGGAATGGCATCGAATGAAAAAGTTAGTATGTCACTTAGATAGATGCCAACTTTCCCAATTTAGTGAACCAAACAAGCCATACTTTAAAATTTACGAAAAAATTCATTTTTTTCAAAGTTTTCTCCACCCCACCTTTATTCTAGCGACCAAACGGTGCCTTTGTTTTTCCTTTTAAGAATATATTTCATTATTGGTGAGAAAGAATGGGCTGCGAAGACTCTCTAATTGCTAAAATACAAGCTATTCGATGTGGACTCAGTTTTGCCCTCAACTTACAGTCAATTGCTTGTACTCTCTCTTACACATCCAACATCCTGTCGAAACTGTAAAATCTCTCATCTACTTACAGATATCCTCAAGCTCTTGACATCCTTCACGAATGTTCATTCTCATACATTTCTCATTTAGCGAATTTTGTGGCCGACGAACTAGCTAAATCAGCGGCCCTCTCTCAGGATTGGTTCGTGTATGACTACTCCCCACCCCCCTTTTTATCTTGAATTATGCTCTTTGACTATTTAATGTGTAAGATCTCTCATGATTTTCAATTAAATAAATAAAGTCTTCATTTCCTTAAAAAAAGTAAAAAATATCTAATAAAAAATTAAAAATATTTTAAGAAAAAGAATGATAGAAAACAATTTTCTACAGAACACGAGTACAGTATGTTTTTATAGATATGGATGTTAAAAGAAATATTGGTTAAGGTTATAATATTGATTAGGACATTAGTCATGCAGAGAAAGGTATGGTGTCAAACGATGTTATATCTTACTCTTATCAAGAAGTAGTTGATATATCGTCATTAAAGAAGATAAGAAGATGGACCCACTCTCCGTGACCCATGACTCATACCAGATTCATTAATATTTGCTTACAATTTACAGCTTCTTCTTAACCAGTTATTTGCTTTTGTCATTATGCTTTTCTTTAACTTTTCAATTGTTTGGTTACTTGAGGAAGATAAGTCTCTCCCTGTTTGATTCCTTCTCAGGTCTCACCTTTTATCTTCAAAATGGAAAAAATATAATGTATGATGTATCGGTCAATACAATACCGATATGAAATTGATGATACAATAATAATCAAGTACCTAACATTTGATATCAGAGCTAAAACTGAATCGAATCTTACAAAGAATTACCCAGGAGAGGACTAACTGGAATGGAGTGCAAGCTAAGGGGTTGACTCCATATATTCCATCAACTTGAAAGGTTCCTCGTACCTAACACAGCTACCTACGCCCAGGTAAAATAATTTAGTGGACTGTTAGATCGAGATTTCGTAGAGATTTTGATCTTAACTACTGATTTTTGACGGTCGAGATCAAAATTTCGGTCCATCGATGTCCTTGAATGCGTCCCATAGATTAAAACAGGGAACCTAAGTGTCGGTGAAAGTTAGTGGAATGTAAGAGATGACAATCATACGCACGCGGTGAGAAGGCCCAACATTGGATGGATCAAACACTTGTCGTGGCCCACAGGATTAAACCAGGCCCATCTGTCGTGTAGTATAAATAATTGACTATGACAGTATGAGTCGTCGTCGCTCGTAGGTTCTCGTGACAACCATAAATGCCAACGGCGACTGCGCGGGTTTGTAGTTACTATCTGCTCTCTCTTCCCTTCTTCTTCCACTCTCTCTCTAGAGCTCACGCTCACACAAACTCGTTCATCATCTGTGTGATCAGAATCACGCAATGAAAAGCTTCGGAGCAAAGAAGAGAAGAACGGACTGAGATTTTTCTTCAAAGCTGGTTCGTTTGATCTTCTTCTTCGGGATCATTTGTTCTGTTTGTTCAATTTCATTTTCATAAATTTTGGATCTGAGAAACTGATCACCGTCAGGAATCGTGTCCGATCGGGTGTGTTTGTTTGTTCCAGCGGAATGGGAAAGAAAGGAAACTGGTTCACGACGGTAAAGAAAGTGTTCAAGTCATCTCCTAAAGAATTGGAAAAGAAGGTATTCATATCTGAACTATGGATGGAATTGAATCTCCTAAAATTGTTCTTCTCGTTTAATTTTGCCTAGGTTAGGTTTGGCATTCAAAAGCTATTTCCTAATTCATACTAATTTCAGACACTTTTTCTATCATCATCAGATAGTTTTAATTTGGATATTTAAACAAGAAGAACAGGTTAACAGATCTTGCAGTTTTAAGGTATTAAATGCATGCATGGCTTTGTTTGCGATTATAGTTATGGATTAGTTAACCTATCCAATTTTAATGGAAATAGATCTTGCCTGATTTTTCTGTTTTTCCACCAAAACCCTCTTATTAGTAAAATGTGTTTTAAGTAACGGTTTCAGCAAACACCTGAAATGCTCTGAAACGATTTCATGAAAGCTTAAGTTTCGATCTTGCAGAAATCTAATTAAAAAAATAATGCATGAATTGGTCTCACGATTTGTGTATGCATCGCCACAATTACGCAGAAACAGAATGCGGGAGAGAAATGTGAACGAATAGAGACGCCGGATACAGTATCATTTGAGAATTTTCCAGTCGAAACTTCTTATGATGAAAGTCAAACAGAACATTCTCCGGTGACCACTGAAGATAGAAATCACGCAATTGCTGTAGCAGTTGCTACCGCTGCGGCGGCGGAAGCTGCGGTGGCAGCGGCGGAAGCGGCCGCTAAAGTTGTTCGATTGGCAGGTTATGGTCGTCACTCCAAGGAAGAGAAAGCTGCCATTCTTATCCAATCCTTCTACAGAGGCTACCTAGTAAGTAATTCACACAAGCTGGCACAGTATTCTCTGTTTTTTTTTTTTAATTTAATTTGCTCATGAAATTGTATTCTAGTGTAGGCCAGACGCGCTTTGAGGGCATTAAAGGGGCTGGTCAGGCTTCAAGCCTTGGTACGAGGTCATAATGTGCGGAAGCAAGCTCGAATGACAATGAAGTGCATGCAAGCCCTGGTACGCGTTCAAGCCAGAGTAAGAGCTAGAAGACTTCAATTGACCCACGAGAAATTGAAGAAGAGGGAGGATTTTGAAGGGAAATGGCATAAAGAAGAACACCAACATCGACGATTGAAGAACCAAAGCCCATATCGACATACGAACAACCGGTTCGACATGGAAACTGAGTGGGATGCAAGGAAACAAAGCCTGGACACTGTTGAAAAGGGGACCTCTCAGCGCAAGCATCAAGCGGCATTTAATAGGGATGGAGCTCTTGCCCATGGCTTATCCTATCAGGTACCATTACTGTTATATAGGAAGTCTTTTTCCTGGCTCTAGAAGCTGCCTTGGAATTTGCATTTATATTTGTTTAAGGGTATTCTAATTGGAAATTTTGCTTAATCTAGACATTCCTATCGGTCTAATAAGCAATCAAATTCAAATTCGAATAATTGCTTATGGGACCAGATCATCTAATAAGCAATCAGATTCGGATTCAGATAATTGCTTATGGACCAAAATACTTTTTCTTTTTAATTTATAAATTTAAGAAGGTTAAATTTTAAATGGTATCATCCAACTGATATTTTGATACTCACTTGAGTTGTCCATAAGTAATTGGCTAAATTATGAAAAATTTATTAGATTAAATATTAATTTTCTCTAAGAGGCTCTAATAATTGGATAATTTATTGAGTAGAATAATTATGGGATATTAGATAAAGTTTTGGATTCAAATTTGAATACTTTTTGTAAATTTTCATTGGATATTGGATAGGATTCCGATAGTGGTTTGTATCTGAATCGAATTTGATCTGCCTAATAGGTCTTCTTGCCTTGGGGTGAAATAGGGTTGGATTGGACTAGGGGTTTCCAAATCCTTCCTAACCGTTCTCACTCACTTAAACACAAGAAGAGAAGAGAAAAAAAGAAAAAGAAAAAGGAAAGAACGAAAGAAATAAAGAAGAAGAAGAACAAGAAAAAAAAGAAGAGGAGTTCTCACATTGCTTATTTGATTTTCTACGTTCTTGGAAGCAGCAATACCACCAGAATGCTGACGCGATCTACTTCGAGGAGCCTGAGAAGCCACAATGGGGATGGAATTGGCTGGAGCGTTGGATGGCATCACAGCCATCACATGCCCGCCATTTGGCAGCACAAAATGGTTCCTACCTCCACCTGAATACCACGACTATGGATAATACATTCGAGAAAACAGTTGAAATGGATATGGCCGCTCCAACTCACACAGGTCCACCGAACACAAGGCCCAATGAAAGCCCATTTGAAACAGCCCAGTATCGGATCCGCCAACATCGTCAGATGGGCTCAGACAACATCCCAAGCTACATGGCCCCGACCCATTCTGCGAAAGCCAAGGTCCGTATCCAGGATCCAGTAAAAATGCGGGTTTCTTCTGGACCCCAATGGAATCCGTCAACTAAACGGTTCTCTATTGCAACGTCGGGTTGTGATTCATCAAGTTCGGGGGGAGGAACAATGATCTATGGAGCTCCGATGAGCCCAAGTCCGAAAGGTAATGGATCTTCCATGCAGATGCGAAGGCAAGGAGGTTATAGTCCAGATTCAAGTGGCGGCGATGACCATTCAGTCCCTTATGGGCGTAGGTATGAATTGTGAAACCTTTTCAATCAACAATTGTGTTTGCAACTTGTATGGTATGCGTATGACACTCTGTATCTTAATATTCCACTGCTATTCTGCTATTGTTTTGTACTTAATATATATATCACAATAATTATGCATATATGTGTTTTGGTTTTGTTTCTCCATATTCCACTGCAATGACATCTTTTTGTAGTGCCTCTTGCCATGGTGGTGTCTTTTTAACATAATAAAGGTACAAACATTAGAAAAACATATAATTGGGACTAGTTTGATAACCTAGAAAAACACTAGAAATAGTTTTGATTGATTTTAATTGCAAAAATATTTTTTTAGGCATTTAATAAAACTTGCTTTTTGAAGCCAAAATACCATCAGCGGGGTTCTAATATACTTATTATGTTTATATTGTCATATTCAATGAGTATCATTCTCTCAATTTTTTGAGTTAGATCTATCCCACAATCTACTTTTGCTTCTAGAGACAAACACAAAAATAAATAGTTGTTGTGTCAAAATTATTTCTTGAATTAGAAGTTTTCATAAATTATAATTTATGTTTCAAAATTCATTTGAAATCAAATAATTGGGATACTTGTTATTTCTCATTTGTATTATAGCTTAATTACTAAAAGGATCTTGCTCTTTATAAAATTATTGTTGTCCCCTTCAGTTCTAACGGTGTTAAGAGTCTGTTGTAGTTGAATGTTTAATATCTATTTTTTCCTTCTAGAATGAAGAAGCCAAAAGATAATATCATCTTTATTTGGAAGAAAAGAAAAAAAAAAGGACATATGAGACATCAAGTTTACTCTTGTATTATGATCATTTTAAATTAAAAAAAAAAATCCCAAATTATGTTTTTTTATAAGAAAAAGAACTTCCTAAAATGATAACATCAAATTGGAATGTTAATAACAAAATCTAAAAAAAAGGTCAAATTGAAGAGTAACTATATAAAAGCTAAAAAAATATGAAGTTATCATTTTTTTATTATCTTATAATTGAATCTCGGTTTTGGGTTTTATTGAGGGAGAGGAAGGAGTCTAGTTGAGGGTCATCGAGAGGAAGAGGAAGAACGAATTTTTTCTTTTCTTTTTTCCTTTTGGGCAAGGTAAGAGGAGAAGACGAGTTTATTTATTTATTTATTTAGTAGGATTCATTTTTTTCCTAATTGTGAAGGGTAGTAAGTAATTTAATGTAAGTGTAAATAAGAAATATAGAACTGTAGAGTTATTTTGAAATAAATAAAAATATCACATCATCACTTAACTAACAAAGCTTAAATGGTAAGCAATAACAATAATTAGAGAAAAAGTCTAAAGTTGGGTTGGTAATTCGAAAAAGTCTACGAGATAAAGTAGAAATTAAACTATAGTAGAGGGGGAAATGGTAATTATCCCTCAATAGTATTGTTATTTTTATTAAACGGTTTTCAGTCAATTTTTTTCGTTTTCTCGAAACAAGAAATACTAGAAATTAATTGTTTTTTGATGGATCATCAACCAGTAGTTAGTTTATGATATTCTTTCAAACCCCCCACTTAAAAAAAGAAAAAAAAAAGAGTCAGATTGACCCTTTATTTGCCCAATATTGTTTGAGAAGTTTCAATCCATAAACTTATTATTGATCTAGTGGTCCCGAGATCACTCTCAAGTGGTTTTGTAAATCTCATGTCCCAGGTTCGAATCCCCTCAGCCCTTCTGTTCCTTGCCCTGGCCGGTGGGGGGCTCGGCTGATGGTAATGCTGCGGCCCCTTGGTGGATTATACTAGGCTAATGCTTGCATGTCGCATAGGTCGCACTCGATAAAAAGTCCGAACATTGCGTTGCGGGGGCGCTAGGTCGCTACTACTGCATCCCCTCTTTTTTTACCAAAGAAAAAAAAAACCTTATTATTGGTTTATGGGGATGGTTTTTATGATAGAATTATAAAACATGTATATTGTGCCAGCACTACTCCCATAGTGACATGAAAGACATAAATATTCTTCATGTTGATCTTTCAATGATAGCTTCAAATTAAATTAACTCTTTATGTGGACATAAACCACATTCTCCCATACAGAACCCCACGTCACGGATATTTACTGAGAGCAATCCTCCATGATTGAGAGAATTCGTTCAGTCATGGGTGTTAAGTCTCCTGACCCTCTTACAACCCACAAAAAGGATAATAATAAATTAATGATCAAATAAAACTTTACGTGGACACAGAAAATAAGTCCAATTATGCCTTCAAATCACCAAGAAAGACAAAACCCATGTAGATACAAATTTATAAACTTTGTTTATATTAAGCTTCCATAGATAATCGATAAGCTTACATGTCATTCTGGCCGATAAATTTCGTAAGGTTAGCATTTTTCTCAATCCGGATAATCTCGCATGTAGTCCAGGTATTCTTGAAGACAGTGGCCATTCCAGCACCACACATCGATCATCCCAAGGCTTATAACGAAACCAAACCTCATTAGATGATTGTCAAACCAAACAACGTATATGGCCCAGAAAATGGAACTGATTAGAACCCAGGAAATCCAAATAATGAAATAGCTAGAAACTACGATTCAGAAGTTCCCCAAGTTCTAAGCTCAGAGCAGCGAGAGAGGACACTATGGGGTGCGCTTCTTCGAAACGAATGGAGGGTACCCTGGCCACTGACGTCTACCGCCCAGCACCAACAAGCTTTGCCGTCTTTGACATCAACGCCATCGAAGAGCCTTGGTTGAAAGCATATGACACACAGCAAGAGCAGCAGCAGCAGCAGGAGCAGCAGAACGAGAAGCTCACGGTTGTACCAGCGCCCATACTTGAGAAGCTTGACGCGTTTGAGCTGGTATCAAATGGTCCTCACTCATGGTCTGAAGTCAGCAAAGCTTTGGAAGATCTCAAACCCACCGTCAACGACAACAACAACAACAACAACAACCCAGTTCTCCCAACTCCATCACTCAAACCCAATCTTTCCTCCGCTTCCAAACCCAAGCCATGCAAGTCTGTCTCCTTCCACACAATCGAAGAATTTGACTCACCCAAGCCAACCCAGCTGAAGAAAGCCGATTCCATGAATCGTCTAAGCGACAAACGGACACAACCAGAGTTGAAGACGACGACGACGACAGAGCAGCCCATTGATTCCGGCGGATTTAAGCCAGTGAAAGAGAATATATTCATCTTGAAAGATAGGTTGGAGAGAGAAAAAGAAGGGAAAAACTCCAACTCGAATCGTCTCAGAAGGGACCCACTGAGTGATTATCCGGAGAAGTGTCCACCCGGTGGTGCCGACTCGGTGGTTCTCTACACCACCACTTTACGTGGGGTCCGCCGAACGTTCGATGATTGCAACCAAGCGAGGTCGTTATTGGAACTACATCAAGTGGCCATCGACGAGCGAGACGTATCGTTGCACGGCGAGTTCCTAAACGAGTTGAGAGAGCTGGTGGATGGCGAAGAGAACGTGACTGTGCCGGTACCGAGGTTGTTTGTGAAGGGGAGGTATGTAGGAGGATTAGATGAGATGGTGAAGCTGAACGAGTCGGGTCGACTCGGTCGGATTTTCAGATTGGTGGGGATGAATGGGAGTTGGAGAGAGTGCGAAGGGTGTGGAGGTACAAGGTTTTTGCCGTGCTTGGATTGTGGAGGAAGCTGCAAAGTATTGAGAGGAGATAACAAGGAGAGGTGCCCAAAATGCAACGAGAATGGGTTAGTTATGTGCCCTCTTTGTCACTGATCTCTCTCAATACAATGGTAGTGTACATGTATGGTATTGATTGTATCCAATATGGATACTTAACGACTAGTATCTCACCGCGAGATACTTCAAACCTTGTGTGAGAAGAGGACTTTCACAAATACTAGAGTTCGCAGCTCATCTCTTAATTAGTTGTTTGGTTCTTGTTATCTTTGTTTTCCATCTCTTTGCCCATAAAGATACCATGTAACTGTTAAAACAAGTGAGTCCAATTTCCATATAATAAAAAGAGAAATAGCTCATATATGCCTTGCAATTGTAGAGATGATGTGGGGCTCTTATATGTTTTCAGAGTAATATTGTAACTGAAATCAAATCAATTACCTTGTATGCACTGAGAAGCATCCCCTTGTTCCCAAAGCATCCTCTTTGCTTTATGATCTCTTAGCTACTATGTCTGCTCTATGGATTATAGGTTTTCTTTTGCTTTTCCTTTTTGTCTTGGTATCTAGGTTGATAAAGCATTTAAAAGAAATCACACCAAATGTTGATCAACTCCAATTTTTCATTTAAACTTTCAATATATGGACAAGTGGATGTCTGAGTCTATCTATCCAGTACAAAATTTAGAGAATTTTGAGCTAAACTGATAGTATTAATGCTTTCAATATTAATTTGCCATCACTACATGCAACTCAATCAAAATTTTTTTTTTGGATGTGGTTACTGATCAATCTTTCGATCTATACATGCATCCTAATGTGGCAAGATGTTTTCATTTCGCTGGTTGTTACATTGATCATTATCAACCCAAAAGGAAAGGAGGAAATAATGGCAATACCACCATTGTCATGCACCATCTTCTACAAATCCTCTCTTCTCCATGGCCGGAGCAGATTTGGTGTGATTGAGTCGCCACAAGGGTGACAATTGCATGATTCCCCAAGCCTACCAGATCCCTTCTCAAAGTAATATAAAAGGATCACAGACCCTTACCTTGACCGATAGAAGATTCAAAATTGACCCCAAGTAAAAAAAAATTTCTTTTCAGATAGCCGGAAGATGAGTGCGTTTTCCTTTTAGACCAGGTGGATCTGCAACCTATGTGCTGCAGCTGCCTATAAGGCTTTTGTTAAAGAAATTGTAGTTTATCTAGTCTGGTCTCAAAATGCTATTAAGAAAAATTTTAGTACTGTGATTAAGTTCGATCTCGACCGTTGGCAGCACAGTGCTGCATATCATTCAGGTCTCGCGCTCAAAATTCCAATCCGCCTTATCAACCCCACGAAAAAAATTAGACCGCCTGGTGGCGAAGCTCACCTTCAGATGGGCTTGGGCCGCTGGGCTGCGGTTCAGATTTCTCAGCGCGAAATGAAGTCCCGTGAGCGGTGAACGCAGTCACGTGACATAGTGAACCGTGAATCTCAAGCACCGTCCCTCTTGTCTCATGTCGGGTAAAATATAGTTGTGTATGGCAAGCGATGCTTCAAGAAAGCAAATACTCTTTACACGTGTCGCCTGCACTGAACTGCCACGTGAGTTATGCGGCTTCCCCGCCAAGTGTTCCTATGAACATGAGTTATTTTCTCTGCCGGGAAAAGCTCGTTCCGAAATCTGAATCTTTCCTTCAGTTTTCAACTGTGTTCTTTGGATCCTCATTTGCTTTCCTGTTCCAGTTGTAGGTTGTTCTTTTTCATTCTTCTTTCTTGTCAAATCTTGCATCCCTTTCGTCTTACTTTAACTCTGCTGATTCTCTCATGGAGGCTCTGCAAATCGTTCGCATTGTCATCTGCAACCGGAAGTCGCCTCTAAACTTGTCGGAGATACCACGAAATTTGGGCATTGTAGGGAAATTAGGTCTTGTTTCACTCCGAAGTCGAAGAAGTGGTGCTTCTTTGTTGGTTACCAGATCGATCTCAGATGGAGATGAGGGGAAGTTTCTTAATTTTCGCCAAGGATACTCTACTGGAGAAGAATCGGACTTGGATGCCGCTCGACTCACTTCGAGACAAGACGAGAGTACTTCTCTGCTTGGGGTTGAGTCCTTTCCTGAGTACGGTAAGTTTGCTTTCTCTGGAATTTGCGAACTTGCTTGCCTTACTCACATGTTTAAATATTAAAATGAGGAAAAAGAAAAGAAAATGATGATGCTTACTCTGTTTATTTTTATCAATTTAATTTATGATTCATATTTACATTCTTGTCAAAAGAAGAGATAAATTCAAACGGAATCTTCAGTGACGACTGAGAGAGATGTTAGGAATTTAGGAACACATCGTAGCATTTGAATGCACAGTTCATTGTTTCAAGATTACATCACCGGCTATTAAGTACTAGTTAGAAATGAGTACAATTCCTGAAACCTAGGATGAATACCTTTGGACTAAATGTATTTCAAAAGAATCCAATCCTTATGTCCTCCTTACTTTCTGTTGCAATCTGCCGGAGTTCTTGTTCAGAATCATATATGGTAAAAGAAGTTGTAATGGAATTTTAGTGGTTTTAATTATAACACACACAAAAATTTAATACCCCCCGCCATATTTGTGTTGCATGGAAATTTCAAATTAACTAAATATGATTATTTTCTGGAGAAAGGTTTTCAGAAATCAGAATGAGTCCCATACTTATTGGACGAAAGAACTATAAATGGGAAAAGTGATTTCCAAGCGAGTTGCTCAGCATTCTCTGCTAAGAAGGTCAACCTCCTAGTTGAGCTGCGAGTAAGGTTGATGTTGTCATTCTGACCATGTTGGCCACTCATTGGATTGGCCTCATTTCAAATTTCATGGCCCAACAGGGTTGGGTCAGATTATTTGATTTGACTTTGCCTCTTCTGTTTTGGACTATCAATATGTCTTACCTTACATCCATACGTAACAAAAGTATAATGTCTTTTTTCTTTTCAAATGTGGTGCAATTATTGGGGTTAGACCTTAGTCTTCCAGCACTTAAATTTTTCCACTTGAAGGCTTTGATTTGGTTTCAGAGCTATTTGGGTTTAGATTTGACATGTGAGCAGGAGACCTTCAGGCTACTTTGTCAACAACTTCAGATAGTATCCCTTGTGGTATAAGTATTACTTGAGATGCTGTTATGGAGAACCAACCCCCATATGAGTACTATCTTTAATATAAGTTTGGTCATTTACTGACAACTTTAATGCAGATGAAAAGCAAGTTAAGGACTCTGATGCTGATACAGTTAGAGATGTAGAAGAAGAAATCAAGGTTATTGATGTGGAAAATGCTCCAACCAGAATATCCCATAACATTGTTTTTGTTACTGCTGAAGCGGCTCCATATTCAAAGACAGGAGGCTTAGGAGATGTTTGTGGTTCTCTGCCTATTGCGCTTGCTGCCCGTGGGCACCGTGTCATGGTTGTTTCACCAAAATATATGCATGATGAAGCCTCGGATGAGGTTTTCGGGAGTACAGTAGATGTTGATTGCCACATAAAGATCTCTTGCTTTGGTGGGTTACAGGAAGTTGCATTCTTCCATGAGTATAGAGCAGGTGTTGATTGGGTAAGTCAATGATATCTCTTATGTTTCACCATCTGAGGTTCTATTTATTATTATTTTTTAAATATTCTTTCCCAATGATTCAGTATGATGTGCGTATTGATGGCATAATGAGGTCATCTTGCTGGAAATTAGGGAAAGCAAGAGACCTGCTCATAAATTGCTGTTTTTTTGATATAAAAATTCCATATCAAGTGATACTTTCTAGGAATTGGTTTCAAACATAACACACACACACACACACACACACACACACACACACACACACACACACACACATATATATATATATATATATATATATATATATATATATATATATATATATATTCCTCTGCACCTTTATCATAAAAACTGTAAGATAGTGATACGTTTTAAGGAAATATGTTAAGACACTAATGTTATGGGTCTACACCCAATTAACCATGTGGGGGACAGAATCAGCTAAAAAAAGACTAGGGTGGATGGTAGGGGGGAGCAGCCACACCCATGTGAGATTCCAACAGGAGATATGGCCTATGTGGAAGTGGGGTTTCATTAGGATTTGTTTTGGGTTTTATTATGGACTAGATGGAAGAAAGAAAAAAGATGGGGGGGGGGGGGGAATAGGTAGAAAACAGGGCAAGCTTGCTTGATGGGTAGAAGATTCTCAGGTGAGGGGCAATTAGATAGGAAATGCAGGCTTTGGGGGCATATATTGTATCAGAGATTGGCTTTATTCCATTTGCAATGTTGAGTAAAAAGGAAGCTACCTAAGAAACTATATGTTATCAACGGACAGTAGAGTAAACAAAACATTACTAATTCCAGCCCTTCCATGACCAGAAAACCAGTTTAGGACCAGGCCTGGGTCTGGGTTTCCAAAGTGAATCATGGCAGTCCAGCCAGGCTAAAGCTACTGGATATCCCAGATAAAGTGAAAAAAAGAAGAAGAAAGAATCAAAACATCAACCCCTAGGACAATAGAGAGCTCAATCTGCATTCTTCCAAGGGGAATCAGATTTTTCCAATTGGCTAAATTAAAAAGAAATAATAATAAAAAACTGGTGGGCAAACCTAATACTATGACAGTTACTTTTTGTTTCAACTCTAATGATTTTTTCTATAGATTGTTGGCATGTTGAGTTATTGTCTCAGTATTCTGCAACTGTAGATCTTCCACTTGAGACTAAGGAGGCTATGTGCTGGTGCAAAATGTGATGTAATGATTTCCTTGATCAAGCTAATTGACATAAATTCTTATCAATTCATTATGCTGATTATCAAGAAGATTTAACTATTAGAGGACAGAAAAGAAATGAAGATTTAACTATTTAAGGACAGAAAAGAAATGTCTAGCAAGAATCCCATTCGATGAATGGGGTAAACTATAATCAAAGAAGTTGATAAAGAAATGGAGAAAGAATTGCCTTAGTTTTAGCTCATACTGTTTTATACAATACATAAAAGCTATACCACCTTGAATCTAGTTAAACTGAGAAATGAGAGAGTTTCCTGAGGCAGTACAAAATTTGGTAATAAGAAAATGAAGAATTGGAATAAGTACCATGAACTAAATTTATATCGTTCAGACTGAGAAATGAAAGTCACTCATCTACCCTTCAATTAGGACAAATGCTTTACCAAGTCGTAAAGCTTTAACACTAACCCATTGCCTATTGAAAGAAAATAAAATGTGTATTGAGTGAAATGGCAGAAGTTTTTTTTTCCTTGGTAATTTGCAAAATAAAACTCAATAAACTTATTTTTCAGTTAAGCCAAATGCTTTATCAATTTCTCAGGCTGTAATTCTAATCCATTACAATAACCAACAACAACAACAACAACAACAAGAAGCCTTGTCTCAACTAAATGGGGTTGGCTACATGAATTCTTGCCTTCCAGTCGACTGTTTGAGGCCATACTAGATACAAGGCCTAAGCTATGCATATCATTTCTCACAACTTCTCTGAAGGTTATTTTAGCTTTGCCTTGGCTCTTCTAATTCCTTCGATATAGATTGAATCATTTCTCTGTACAAGGTATCAACTCTAACTCATTACCCACTAGAATAAAGAAAAGGAAAACAAATAAATAGCCTAAGCTTTCAAAGAATAACAGGATAAAATTATAATATTTTCTTAATATGCTCTAAACCATCTTTATCAAATTTGAACAAATTTGAGAAGTTACCTGGGACTTGTGGAATTTACGAAACCCAAATCTCAAGCGAAAATCAAAATAATAAGGGAGAAATAAATTCCAAACAATTATAAATCAAAATAAGAAAGCTGGAGGTTAACTATACAGCATAAAAATGCAGTGCCTATTCAGAAAGTTTGGCCAGACACCGAATTGATCCATCCATCACCATGGTGAGTTCGATCTCTACTGGAAAATTTAATGGCTTATCCACCAGTATGGGTGTCATGCTTCGGTTGCATGCATTAAGGGGGAGGGAGATTTATCAAGTAAGAAAAACCTCTAAGCTGCACATTCAAAGTAAAACAGGATGGAGGGTGAGCCACGTCAGATTTGTCAGTCTACCTATAGGCAAGGGAAGGACGGAAACTAACACTGAAGTAGCTAACATGCTTGCCCATATAGAAACCCTATCATTAAATGAGAATCTTTTTCCATATGAAGTCTATTTTTTTTTTAAAGGACCAAAAATTACTGGGAAGAGCAAACAACAGTTTCTTTTAGATACATGTAGTTAGAGCTTGGAGGTCTGAGCAATCTACAATTAAATGAAGGGCTTTTTAGAAAATTTAGCAACATTTTATCACAAACTTATAAGTAATACACTCTCATGATCATTTTTGAAGAGGCATTTTCTATGCATATCTTTATTTATATCATTTATAATCATCTAACATTTGATGACAAATCACTCTTTTTATATTATTAGTGTCACTGTTATAGTACTGTGGCTCAAAAACAGAGAACGTGATCTGTTATTCTCTTCAGGTATTTGTAGACCATCCTTCTTATCACAGACCTGGAAATCCATATGGTGATACTTTTGGTGCTTTTGGTGATAATCAGGTATTGGTTGTAGTTTACTGTGGTGGTATTAACTGGTCACCACTACTAGCCTCTCCTCTATTTGTTGATGACAAGAACTGGTATATTTTGATTTTACAGTTCCGGTTCACATTGCTTTGCCATGCAGCATGTGAAGCTCCACTAATAATTCCACTTGGAGGGTTCACCTATGGTGAGAAGTGTTTGTTCCTTGTTAATGACTGGCACGCAAGCCTTGTTCCATCGTACGTGATCTTTCATTTGGTTTTGGTTTCTTCATTTTCCTTTCCTTTCATGGTTTCCTCTCTTGGTAAATGCATATAGTATGCTCCTTGATGAGTCAGGTGCTCTGTCGTGACACAAGGATTTCAGGGCTATGTTATATTAAGGTCATTTTAGTTACGGTGTTTTATCTGTTCTTAAATGACATTTCTCTCTTTTTCTTAGAGGTTCTAAACATAGTCTGCTATTTCAGTCTTATTTAACTTGTCTTTAGGTTACTTAAGATAAAAACTGCAGTTTTTCTATCATTCAGATGGGATGTTTCTGTGTAAAAGCTCTTCTTTTTGGTATCAAATGCAGTTTCTTATAGTTCATAGCATCAAACAAGTATTGACCTTCTTGAATACTGTTTGTGGTTCAGCCTTCTGGCAGGCAAGTATCGTCCGCATGGAGTTTATAAGGATGCTCGCAGTGTTCTTGTCATACATAACCTTGCACATCAGGTATATAGTTTTGGCATTGTTGCCCATGTTTCTGGATACTGGAAAGTAATAAGTTCTTTTTTGTGTTGACTAGAAGTTGAAGAGCAAATGACGGTTTAGGGTGTCCTTGAGAGATCTCCATTGTAACTTTCTTCCATCACATAGTAAAAAATTAATCAACTTTGCCTGTGGGTACAGCATATAACATTGGTGTGAATAGCTTTGATCTGTTTCCATTTTTGTTCATTATTTCTTTGGTGTACACATTAATACTTAGTATGAATGTCAAAGGATTCCGACAATATTTGATTAAGTCAAGTTTTTTACAAATTAGCAGTTTGAGGGTTAACAAAGGTGTAGTTTGGAAAAATTGGTATCTCCAGTAATCTAATAATTTCATCTTGTCTGAGTTGGTTTTACAGGACATTGGGTTTGAGAGCTTGGATGATAAAACAAAATCAGATTTGATAGATGAAAAGAAAATAAAGTTGATTGCATAAGAACAATTAGAAGAATGGTAACGGAAAGTGATTTGGTAAAGAAGGTTAACTAGAGCCCCAGAGATTTTCATTTCTTACCTATCCTCCCAGACAACTTAAAATTTCTTCACCAATCAATTTTTTTTTTCTACCTTTCATGCCGTATGAGATGAAAAGATTAGACTTGACTAAATAGAATATATGATTTGGCATGTGAAGACAGTGGACAATCCTATAACTAGAATTGTTGCTGCCTGAGTTCCACATTAGGAAGTGTCTATCACAAAAGAGGAAAATAATTTGTAGCTAAAATATCTTTGCTGCCTGAATTACTACGTATTTGGAATTTGAACCAAATAGCCATTTATTTTGGAGAATCTATCATTCCATGAATCCTGTTTTTGACCTTTATGTTGTAACCTGACTAGATTGGAGGTTGAAGGCTTGAAGCTATCTGACTGTAAACTCCTGTAACTGTCATTTTCTTTGTTCTATCATTCTGGTAGAATATGATAAATCACATGCTAACAGTGACCAGATTGGCTCAAGCTGTCATCTCTATTCTGCATGCAGCTTGTTGCAAACTTATTTGCCATAGCTGATGTGATAGTATGTCTCTCATATTATACTCTAGCAATTGAACTTCAATATTTTTTATGTAGTCAGAGATCACTCTTTCTTTTTGATTTATTTGAAATTTTAGTTCTAATTGTCTTATTTATACAAGGGGGTGGAGCCTGCAGCAACATACAAGAACTTGGGGTTGCCACCTGAGTGGTATGGAGCTCTGGAATGGGTGTTTCCCACTTGGGCAAGGACACATGCTCTTGACACAGGAGAAGCTGTTAATGTGTTGAAAGGTGCAATTGTTACAGCTGATCGAATACTGACAGTTAGCCAGGTCAAAAGCACCTCCTGATGCATCTTCAAGCTTCATTATTCCCTTCTATATAATATTAGATGGTGTGGTCAACTTTAAATGACCTTACTAGTGAAGTATCAGTACTTGTGGGACATTCAAGGTGATGTAAACCTTTTGATGGCTAAACCTGGGAGATCTCCAAAAACAGAGAAAAGAGGGATTCCGCTTATTGGGTCCACTAACCCTTTTTTTGGGCGAGTGTATTGGAGAGGGAGAAGGGTGGGAACTATCAGGCTGGCAGCCAGCACTAGACGTTTAGCCAAACCATTTAGTATATGGACCCTGGAAGTCATTTCTAAGCCTATCCGGATAGCTGAGATGAAGGCCATTGAGTTGGGTTAGTGTACAAAGATAGACATTACCGTCTATAACAAAATGCTTTAGCCTAGAGGTCTTTTGGGGTGGCCCAGTTATACTGCAAATGGTTTACAGTCACCTTTGCATTTGTGCCACATGGATACTGTATTTTCATGGGCCTGACATATTTTTTTCAGATAAATCAACTCGACTAATCCTTTTCCCCATTAATTGGGTTCAGCTACACATTCTGTTCTGACAGTCAATTCTATTTAAGGCCATATGGTTACCAGATGGGAACTGGTACTCCTTATGTCTGCTTGGTTGTTAACTTCTACCATTTGTGCAGGGTTATTCTTGGGAAATTACTACTGTTGAAGGTGGACATGGTCTAAATGAGCTCTTAAGCAGTCGCAAGAGTGTCTTGAACGGTACAGGTTTTGAACTCTATGATAGAGCAGTCCTATTTTCTTTCTCTCTCTCTCTCTTTTCTCCCATGATAGGTGAGGGGGAGGGAAGATTTGAACCCAAGACCTCCTGGTAGCATGGATATTTTATGCACCACAAGCTTACTGGATGTGCTTGATGCTTGTTCATGAGCTGTCTTATTTTATTACTCGAACTACTTGATGGACAACCTCAAGATCTACCAACTTGGTATTGTTGATCATAGAACCAGATGATAATAAGACTGACACATTTTGTTAGGAGAGGATCTAGCACAAGATCACTGCCTTAAAATTTGATTTGAAGCACTTTGAATCTCCACTCATTGCTTTTGAAATGATGTAACCTGTAGTCAACTTCAACCCTCCTCCACCCCCCCTTGGGGAAAAAAAAACCACTCGCCAAGGAAAAAAGACCCAAAATAAATAAAGAAAAAGTTGTGCTGTTTGTCTTATTCCAAAATGTGGCATAGCCAAACAGACTATCAACAGCTTAAAAGGAAATATTCATCTTTAGCCCAGAAACTACCTCTGCAGCATTTCCATCGTTCCCTTCCATCCAGGGGCGGACCTACATTGGGGCTGGAGGGGGCCATGCCCCTCCCCACCCCAATTTTTGAAAATTTTGATTAATCTCTTTAACTTTTCCAGTTTTTTCTCTTCCCACATGTGAAATATCACTATTTGCCCCCCCCCCAAATATTGAGAACAATTTTTAAAGGTAAAATAATGGGTATAAATGTCATTCCTAATTAAAAACCAACTCCTCAATCCCTATTTATTCTCCCCTCTCTTCTCTCTCATCTTTTCTTCCTATTTATTCTCTTTTCTTCCTATAAACATGGGTTAAGGAAATTTTTGAAAAAAAAAAATCTTATTAGGTATTCAAAATGTATTCCTAATTAGAAACTAACTCCTCAATCCCTATTTATTCTCTCCTCTCTCCTCTCTCCTCTCTCCTCTTTTCTTCCTATCCCTTTCTATAAGTGTGGGTTAAGGAAAATTTGGAAAAAAATCTTCTCCACAATTAGGTACTCTTTCTCTTTCTCAATTTATTTATTTTTTCTCTTTTTCTTATTTTTTTTTTATTCTTTTTATTTAATTTTATATTCTCTGTTTCCTTATTGCTTCTACAATTTTTGTTATTTGATTTTATATTGTGAATAAAATCTCTATAGTTAGTAAGGTAACTAACTACCATTGGTTTGCATCTCCTACCCAAAAAAAAAGGGACCCCCAATGAGTCTTATAAGGGCCCACACAATATGTGTGGCGAAAAAGCATTAGTGCTTCCCCAATGGAAATGTTATCTAGACTTTCATTCTTTAGCCCCCACAATGTGGAATCCTGGTTTTGTCATTGCTTCCATCTGCAACTCCTTACATGAAGCTGGGGTTCATATAGCTACAGAACCTATACTCACCGTATCATGATCACATAAGTGCCTCTGCAATGGAAATTGGCCATTTAACTTAGCACTAAAAGAATTTGAAGATTCTCCTGCTATCTGTAACAATATAAACCCTCCGCAATTGCATTCTTGATGCTTTTGATTGTTGAAGCAAGAGTAGATCTTTTGGGAGTGGCTTTGTAATGTATCTTTTAACCTTTTCCAGTTTTTGACCCCCAAAAAATGTACCTTTTAACCCACGTGGTCTTGGCAAGTAGCATATTGATTGAGAAAATATGACAAGTTAGATATTGTAATGTGATTTGGACCCTCCCATGTGAATTTTGGTTTCAGAGTGGTTGACTGATTTTCACCTCTACCATCATTCACTAACTACTCTGGGTTGCTGAATCTCCTTTTGTTCAGGGTTCACCATAGGCAAAACTGAGCAACCCTTTGGAGTGGAGCACTTAATCAATTTGAGCCAAATTGCAATGGGCAACCCTTTTGGAGTGGAGGACTTAAACAATTTGAGCCAAATTGCAATGTGCACCGAAAATCATTCCATAATTTTGACAGCTTTGCTATATGCAAGATTCTGACAAACTTAGTAGACAAGGTTCCATGAATATGGAGAATGAGAGGAGAGTTTCAAAAGGAAACTCGTTCAACTGTTTAAACTTTAAAGATGAATTATCGGTGAGTAAGGAGATGGAGCAGATAAGCTTCCATTCTAGGCCACTGAACCACATGTAGAAAGACTATCTGTTAGGTTATAGTACATATCACACTAAATTCAAATGCCAGCTGGAACACAAGGACACTGCCAGTCATTGCATAACATCTGTTGCACTACATCTCTGCCGTACAGTTGTTAGTTAAAAAATTGGTTTGAATTTTGAGGTGCTCTTGAGTAGCTGCATACACACTAGGTATATTGCTAAGAGCCGCTTAACCTAGTGTTGTAAAAACCTAAATCAGCCTGTTCCATAATTTTTATAGATTTCTCCATGCATGCCTAAATAGTCAGACAACTATTATCATCTGCAACTATGGACTAGCATTCTAAATTAATGATCCATGCATGAAACTTAAAGAAATCCCTTGACTATGTTGAAACGCTAAAAATGCTTTAGCTTTTAATTTTTAATCAAAGTTTTGCATTACAACCAGGAATTGTTAATGGCATTGATATTGTTGAGTGGAACCCAGCTTCAGATGAGCATATTCCTTTCCATTACTCTGTGGATGACCTCTCTGGAAAGGTTGTTCAGACCCTCAAATCTTTTCGATCATCTGTGTTTCAGTCTAAAGTTTTTGGTATTATGCACTAAGTGATTTTGAAATACAGGTTCATTGTAAGACAGCTTTGCAGGAGGAATTGGGTCTTGCTGTCCAACCTGATTGTCCAATGGTAAGATGTGAATCCCCTAACCATATGTTGCTGAATTTGGGACAAACACACTCTATTTTTATCATTGAACTTGAGGTGGTATCCATAGATTGGATTCATTGGGCGACTGGATTTCCAAAAAGGCGTTGACCTTATTCTCACAGCAATTCCAGAGCTTATGCAAGATGACGTCCAGTTTGTAAGTCAGTCTTCTTTTAAACCCCTATCCCTGAAGAACCTCAGCATATACAATACAAAATTGTTTGCCAGAAAGATTCAGGTCTTTACTTTCTAGCTGCTTCAAATTAGTCAACCAGTTGCTTATAGTTTAACTGAGGGATTACTAACTCAAGCTTCTTATCCATTTCAGATAATGCTTGGGTCAGGGGATCCACAGCTTGAGCATTGGATGAGAACAATGGAATCTACTTATAAGGACAAGTTCCGGGGTTGGGTTGGTTTTAATGTTCCTGTATCTCATAGAATAACTGCAGGGTATAGAAACAAACATCTGAAAAATTAATGTAACTATTACAAGACTTCTATGCTTCCAACTAATTACAATGTCTTAATAATTGAAAATGTGCAGCTGTGACATATTGTTGATGCCATCAAGATTTGAGCCATGTGGACTAAATCAATTATATGCTATGAGATATGGAACTGTTCCTGTTGTGCATTGCACTGGAGGGCTGAAAGTGAGTTAATTTTCAAGGAACTGCACAGCCCAATCATTTCTACAGGCCAAATACAAATGATACTTCTCGTTGTTTTTCTTTTTCTTATTGCAGGATACAGTGGAGAATTTCAATCCTTATGCTGAAGATGGCAGCAGTCAGGGTACTGGGTATGTAGTCTTCTAACTCTTGGATTTGACAGATTCTTTTCCATGAAGTATTAGTTACTAATACATTTTTAATATGTACCCAAAAAAGTATTAGTTACTAGAAACCCATAATTTTGTATCATTAAACACTTGTGCAACTTAGACAAGATCGTTTGCTCTTGTTGCATTTCTTTTCTTGTTTCCTGTGTTCTGCAGCTGGGATATTGAAATGTCTGCAGATGCTGCTTTTTCCTTTATTGTAGAACTTGACAAGCTACCATTTATATTCAGTCCAGAGAAAAAACAACCATCTCTTGTTAAAAGGAAAGAAAAGGCAAAGAAAAGGCAGGAATGCCATTTGTGGGCTTCATGCTCTAGGATGATAACATAGGCTGGGACCACAGATAGGACCGAAATCTGATTGAAGGATTCAAAGAAAACCAAGAAACTCAATAGGTTCCAATGATTTAATCCATTCTTTTAAAAGAAAATGAAATTCTGGTTTTACCATACCATACCTAGACTCTGTTCATTAGGGAATAATTTACTGATTCTTGAAGATGTCTGAACCTGCGTCTGCTTATGATTTCCAGGCCAGAAAATAATGGTTTTTGAAGGAGGCTGTAGGCTGGTTGCATGCAGTTCGTATATGACTGTTTTCTGGGTTCAAGAGAAATTAGCAACATAGAGACCAAATATAAGAAGAATTGGATCCAAACTATACTCCTTTTACCCAAAAAAAACAATCCAAACTATAATCCAAATGAGGTACAGTCAAGTAAATCTGGCTAGGAACTGTTAGGAAACAGAAAAGACAAGAAGTAAGAAGGGAAGAAAGAGAACATAAGAAAATAGAATGGAGAGGAACCTGAGTTAAGCAGGAAGGGTGAAGAAGTGAATATTGGTAAGCCTGCAGCATAGCCACTAAAAAAAAACAACTGTAATCCTTTCAACTCACCTATGTTCGATGTTTTACAATTTTCTATAAAGAAGAAGAAAAAGGCTCCTAATCATATCCCAAAAGAAAAGTTAAAAACTACTTCCAACTCTATTCCCATCCTGCAGATATACAAGAAGGAGCTTTCAATCTAAATACCCCATTGGACTGAAATTCAGATTTTGACCTGATTCTCCTTTGCGTAGGTTTTTATAGTGGTTTATGAAGGTCCAACCATAAAATGCTATTGCTTCAGCCCTCATGCAATATTTATGGCTGGTATAAATAAGAAGACATTGAAAAAACATAAATATTTTATACCGAATGTCTTAATAAGTAATTCTGAATTATATATATGTTGATAAAAATGCATGTGGTTGATAGCTGCTTAGTCTCATTCGAGAGTCCAGTCTCTTTCTACTGTTTTGTTACATCATATTTGTGACTTAGAAATCATGATTCACTAGTTATTGATCCAAGACACATGATTACTAAGGTGCTTTCGAGGATGGATAGAGAAAAACTTACATTGGTTGTTATGTTTCATGCATTCTACTACATTAATTAAGAAAAGAATGGCACACAAACCATCTTTTATCAGTCCGAAAGGATGTAAGCCCCCCGCCGCCTCCCCCTTCTTTTTTCCCTGCCTCCCACCACTGCAAATTTTCCCCTTTCTTTACTTCATGTTGTCTGCTGTGTCTTTTTTTTTTTTTTTTTGTGGGGGGGGGGGGGGGGGGGGGGGGACAGGGGGATGAATGAAAATGTATTGGCAAATTTCTTGTAAGTAAAGCACGTGTTGTCATTCTTCCAGCACTTATGGGGAATTTCCCCTGATGCTCAATTTTTTTTATGATATTGACAAAATGTTTGTGTAACAAGGTTTTCTTTATTTTAAGAACTTCTATAGAAACGCTGAGTTGGAGCATTGAGATATCAACTTATTCATAACCATTGTCTTAAATCATTTAACAGGTGGACCTTTTATCCATTTACAAAGGAGAGTATGTTGGAGGTAAGTCTGAATGTTATTTTTTTCATACAGAAATGGCTTTTTCTTTTTTTATTATTATTTAACTACTAAAAGCTTGAAGATATATTTTTTTTGGGTGAGACTTAAAACTTTTTGTTTTAACTCACATTCAGACCAATATTTTAGAGCGCATATGTTTGCACAGTTGCACCATGATAACATTCGGTGAATACTAGCCTCTTTGTGGCTTGAACCAAAAACACCCCAGTATTTTCTTAGGGATGTTCTTCGCATTCGGGTACAATTTCATTGTAAACTTGGTTCAGGGGAAAAGAGTGGATGATAGTTAGTGAATTCCTTTGGGTAGAAACAACGAGGAGGTAAGAAATATGTGATCGTATGATGATGCATCATGCTGTTCAGTGTTTTGTCATGGTGTTTACTATGCCATGTTCATGACCTGCATATTTTCTTACATAACCGATGGCATCTCTAAAAATAAATTTGGCAGTCTAGTAATTCTAGTCAGCTTAAAGATTTTTTTGCCAGGGATGTTTTTCTTTAATCTTTTGTATCCCTTATGGCTTTACCCTGAAGAATCAACTAGAAGATCCTAATACTGAAATGGTTTTGGGGTGTGAAGTAGTTCTTTCATTATGAATATTGGGACACTCTGATGAAAAAGTTTCATGTTGGAAGCATTAACTTCACGATGACTTCACTGGTTGCATTTTCTGAAGTTTTTTTACCACCCCATATAGACATTTCTTCCTGCGGTTAAAAATGAAAGTTAACTGATAATCTGATACTAACAAATGATGATTGACAGACTCTGAGAGTTGCCATTGGGACATACAAGGAACACAAGTCTTCCTGGGAGGGATTGATGAAGAGAGGCATGGAGAAAGACTGTTCATGGGACAGAGCTGCTGTTCAGTATGAGCAAGTCATTGAATGGGCTTTCATTGATCCACCTTACGTTCAATAGAATTAGAAAAACCTTGGATACCCTTAACGTGTCTACTCATTTTTAATTTTTTACAGTGAATTTTCTTAGTTATCTTCTTTTTCTGCTAAATTATTTATTATTATTTTTTGTTCTTATGGGAAGAAGGGTATTTAATTATTTGTATTGTATTCGGTTGACTGTAATACTTTCACTGGATGAGATGATAAAATTTTCGGCTAAATTGTTATTATTGTACTTCTTGTTCTTTTGGGAAGAGGGGACGTTAATTATTTCCATTATATATATATATATATATATATATTTTTGGGGTGGGGGTGGGTTAATATTAGTTTTACTGGGCAGAAAAGAAAAAAAATATCTTCTAGCGTGTCCATCCATGGGAGGATAAATCAGTTTCCTCATATATGGCGTGGAATATGTTCTTCTGTTTGGAAGAGAAACACTATAGCAGCGGTGGAACAACGAAACATTTGTAGGCTTGAAAGGTTGGCTTGAAACAGTCAATAAGGGGCCTGAGATGGTTCTCCAGTGTCACCTTCAACCCCCGCCAGCTTCCCTGAGAATAGTGGAAATTGCTTGGATGCCGCAGCACAGTGCAATGTGCAGCACTGAAGTCGAGCTCGAGAGTAATAGCACAGCTGGGCGGTCTCTGGAGGGATGGGTGGCCAACATGTTTGTTCTTCCCTAAGATTCTAGTATCTAAAATTTATGCATTTAATCTTTCCCATTGATGATCACCAATTCATAAATAAGGTTGTTATTGGGATTTTGTCCTGTTCTTGCTTTAATTCTCCTCTCTTCTACAATCTTGTTGGGTTTAGGTGTCTTATATTCTATTGGTCCATGTAATTATAATTTTGGTTGTGTTTGTAATTGAAACAAGATTTGAGTCAATTATCAGTACTGAATTAAAATTGTCATTATAAACAAATTGACACTTTGTGGGTGTGAGAATATTGTAGAGTTTTATAAAACAGTAGAGCTTCTTAGAACTATTTTTTCTTTAGTGGACGTAGGCAGAGTTTTGTATTCCTTTGTATTTTTTTTGTGTTTTTCGGTTCATGGTTGTGCATCTGTATCCTAATAAATCTTTCATGCTCCTACTAAAATTACTAGCAGAAGATTGAATCCATTTTAATCGTTCCTACAACCGCTGCTACCTTCATTCAAGTTGTCAACCCTAATAGAATTCTCTTCACGCTTTTTGGTTTCAGTTTTGTTTCCATGTTCCAGGTTGTTTTCCTATGTTCCTTGGGGGGGGGGTTTTTGGATGGTTATTGATAAAATAACAAGAAAATAAAAGATACAAAGATGGTGGGTAAGGTCCTTGGGCAGTGTTTCGTGGGATTGTCCTTTGATGGCGCCACATGTCACCAAGAAAGTAGATCCGTACGATTTAACAATCCTTTGTTTTCCTAACCGGTTAAACAATTCGATTGGATGAATGACCGAATTGTAACCCCCTCATTGGATTGTGCCATGTGGCATTTAAGTAATCTAATTAATGGTTATCCAACAAAAAAGAGTTTAAATAAAATTCAAATTTATGGATGGGTTTAAATAAAATTCAAATATCTATGCTTGTTTGGCCATTGTTATTCTATTGGATGACCATTTGGGATTACTTAACCCCCATGCTCAAACCATGGTGAATCATTGTTGGATCTAATTGTTCATGATTTGGCGCGAGGTCTCTTCAAATCGGGCTACAAGGCCCTAATTATGAGCGGAAATGGGCGAGTTTACTTCTAATGGTGCCCAGACTTGAACGCTCACGGCATGGATGTGAATCCGATCGATGCACATTTGATTTCATCTTCGCCGTTCCTTGCGGAAGGTTCTCAAGAGTTTCTTAAAGAATGGACTATTGATAAAAATAACAAGAAAATTAAAAGATACAAAGATCATGGTGGGTAATGAGTATCCATTGGACAGTGTTTTGTGAGACGAAAGTATTATGGGCTAAACTAAGAAGCCAAGATTGTGTAGTGATGCATGGAAACATTGCAAGTTTGATTTTTTTCTATTTGTTTCCCTAGCTGTAATAAGTCTGATGCAATTGTTATGGGCTAAGCCTTTAGCCTTCCTCGTGACTGGAATCCAATCCTCAAGAGACGAGGCAGTTAGCTCCAAATAGTTGTGATTCACATTCCTTGACGTTGGACAAACTTCATTCACACAAGCAGGCCTTATACAATTCCTTTATTGATATCCTCTTCATTTGGGAATATGCCTACAGCCCAGACCATGGCATCTATATATTGGCTTATCAATTGCCAGCAGCATCGATCTATTTTTGATTAGGGTAAAATACTTCTGTACGTACACATTAAGATTATGTTACAATCAATTAAAGGGGTAATCTATTATATATCCTGCAAATACACAGATTATTTGTAAAAGTCGATCGGGTAATAGTTGAGGTGGAAAGCCCCTTTACTCCCTCAAGGATGAATATGAATCCTTCATCCACTTATTCACAAACCATATGACTAGCATAAGGTCATATGGTTGAGTTTTTTGAAACACCACTTCATTCCTGATTTTTCAAATTCCATAGCAAGTTATCAACCAGATCGACAGAAACCAAGTAAACATATATAGGTCTAAGAGTCCTTGTTGAGTAAGATTGTAGACTCAACCCTAAGGATCCTGATGCCCAAATCAACAAAAATATGTCAAAACTGATTCGCTGCTTCGACCACATGTACAGTACATTCTTTGGTTTCATGATCTTTGCTTAGCTGAAGCTCTTAGGGAAGAAAACAGTACTCAAAAATAAAGGGAGATGCAAGGTACTTAATTACTTTACCACAGGTGGGAGTCTGAGGACTTGGAATGGATCATAAATTAAAATAAATAAAAATAATTCATCGACCCGAAAATTACTTACATACGAAAAAAAGAAAAGAAAAGAAGTAAATAAGTACAATATATGAGACTGAAGACGGTGTTTGGTGGCATAAATCATCATCCATTCCATCTTCTAGTGCTATATTTTGTACACAAGAATCCGCGCTAGCTCTTATGCTTACAGCCGCTGGAGAGAATTATATATAATGGATGTGGTCGTCATATCCATTTGATGATCATCAAAGAGGTGAAGACGAAGACAAGAAGAAGCAGCAGAGGGTTTGAAGTTGGCGAAGCAGCAGAAGAAGAGGTAGTAGTAGTAGTTCCATTCCGAGAGCGCTCATGCTTCCCGACGTCGATCATAATCTCAAAACGGCACGTACCCTGAGATGGATCTACCGTTGTGACTTTCGCCAGGTTATTGAATTGACATGCACCCTTCTGCTGGTTTAGCGTCTGAAAATAAATGTTGAATGCAAAGGACGCGTTGCTCTTGGCATCAAGCTTGCCACAGGTAGAGCCGTAGCCGAGGCTGGTGCAATCTGCATAGGTGCATGCGTAGGTAATGCCTGCCACCAGGTTTGGGTCACCAAGGCTGGCTTCTGGTGCCATCACGCACCACTGCCTCGACAGATATTTCACTCCCTTGGCAGGAACCAGATTCTTACCTCGACCCAGGTTCAGATTGTACTTGACGGTTCCATCGTAATAGAAGATGCCCCAGTGACGCTCGAAGTTGCCTGGCTGGACGCTCTTGGCGTCTTCGTCGATGAGGCCGAAGAGGTATACATCCGGTGCCGGGCTCGGCCGTTTCGGACTACCCTGGCCTCTGACGATGCGGTCCACCAAGCCCTGGTTGAATCTCTGTGCATTAGCCAGGTTGGCGTTGGGATCACCGTCGGTGGGCCATCCTACCTCACCGATGATGACTGGCATGGAAGGGAAGCCATTCTTCTCCAGAGCCCAGATGAGGGTGTCGTAGTTTGCTTCGAAGACGTTGGTGTAGGTGATGCTCCCATCCACCAGCGGATGAGAAGGGGTAGCATTTGTGCTGTTGGGGAAGAATGCAAAGTCGATTGGGAAGTCTGGATCGGCATAGAGACTGAGAAATGGATAGATGTTGATGGCAAGCGGGGAACCATTATCGCTCAGGAATTTGATGATTGAAATCATCAGCGAATGTATATCTGCTCGGAAGTCGCCGCCGGACGGGAGGTTGCTGGCGCTTTGATAAACGTCGGCATTCAATGGGACGGTGACTTTCACTTTTTTCGCTAGCCCGGCTTTTATGAGAGCTGCTTGGATATTTTTCAGTGCCGGAAAGGTGACGCCTTGGAACATGTTCTTGTAGAAACTCAGAAACGGTTCATTCCCCACGGCTACGTACCTACATACATTATACATACGACACAAGTAGAAGAAATTATGTAGGCATCAAATCAACTCAACTGATAGGGCAGTGTGGATCTCACACTTCATATATAAGTATGACTGTATGAGAAAATTGTATGAGAAATTCAACTTCAGTGGTGCGCAGTTAATGCTTGGGAGCAGTGCTGCTGCCATGTTTATTCAATAGTCCAGATTTACTCTGGACCCCAAATTAAATTTGGGTAGTGGATTGCTGGGAGCAGCGCTGTTCACAAGCAAAATATTGCAATTAATGCACATCACTGTGTTATGAAATCTCAGACCATTTGTTGTAGGTGCTGCGCATTAATTACGTGCATAGCACAAATCAAAGAGATTTCCATGTATGAGTGGAAGGGCAGGCTGGGTGAAGAAAAGATTTCCCTTATTTTTTTTCAGCACGTATCAATGAAAATGAAAGAGAGAGACAGGACATGTTAATTACCTTACGTCGACGCCGTATTTAGAAACATAAGAGGAGACATTCTCCTGAACCCAATCCTCAGCAGCCTTAACGCTGCTGGAAAGTGCTGCCAAGTAGTCATTAGGAATACCAATCATAACCTGGATCCCAGAATTTCCTAGAGCTTTCAGTGGCTCTGCCTCAGCTTCAAAGAGTTTAACTTTGTTGAAGCCATTGTCCTTCAACAGCCGAACTACTATATCAGGCGGCAATGGATGTGTTGCCCGTGTTCCCCAGTTGCACCCAAGGCCTTCAACAACCAAGCCACGCTTGCATAGCGTTTGTAATAGCAAGAACAAGGACCAAAAGAAGAACAAATACAGATTCATTATTACTATTGGTTGGGTGTCTATTTTCTCTCACCCAACACCCAACCCGAAATCAATCTCAAAATGGATCGATGAGTTGATCACGTACATGGGATCCCATCTTTAAAACCTCAAATTGCTAGGAGTTAAGAATACAAGAGTGGATAGACAAGAATGAGAATAAGCGTGTCACCATGCAACAAGAAAACATGGATTGCATGCAAAGTAATTGGATCTCTCTTGTTCTGAGGAATTGAATTGGATACCTTTACTGGTCGGTTACCCATTTTGAGCAAAAAATAAATGAAGCCCAATCCATGCTTATTGTTTTTCAATTCTTGGCATGCAAATGCGCAAGGGAATCTGATCAGGGAAAAAGCAAGGAATTGAGAGTACTTAGTTGATAATTCAGCAATACTTTGCAACTTATTCCTTCTTGACTGAAAAAAAGCAAAGGATTCTTAACCTTTATGAGTTCCAACAAACTTTCTCTCTCTCGTACAAGGTTGCAAAGAATAAACTCTCTCTCTCTCTCATGTCCGGATCAACGACCCTAATTGTGATCCTTGAATGCTTGTTGACCACAAATATAGGGGAGCCACAGGGTACCCCACCTCTCTTAATTTTTTTTATTTGTGGGCTAAGGAACAATTTTTGGCGTTATTTCGTTCTCAGAATGCTGAAGAATGCAAAAAAACGTTTAGTTAAATAGGTCGTCGTTCTTTTGTTTTGAAGAAACGAACCAGTCTAATTTTCATGTCTAAGAAGACTTTTTGCTGAACAACTTTTACTTGTTCCATCGTCCTCAAAAACATAAAGCACGTCAAAAAGGGACACTCAATTCAAACTTCATTCACATGTAACTTCTAATTCCTTTCTGCTTTCATAAGAATTTAAAATTTTTGTAAAAAAAGTTGTCATCTTCTCAAATGTTCTCAGCACACAATTTATCAAACGATCAAAATTGTGTTCAAACTAATGTTCTTTGATAAAACGCTAAAAGACGATTCTCACAAAGATCGTTTTTCTCAGAAAAAGATTGTTGCCAAACGCGCACTAAGGGGATCACAAAGTGCTCTCCTTCAGGGGAGATGATCAATACTCCTAGTTTCATCCTCTGTTCATCTCATTTTTACTGATTAGAAGTACTATTGAATGGTTGTTCTTTCTCATTCGATGGTAAATAGCATCGTTGCAATGAAAGAAATTGAGGAATAAGTTCTTAATTAGCCAAAGCATATGAAATATGGAGGTTTGTTAATAGTGACGCACATTAGCTAACATAAATGGATGTGTGAAGTAAGGTCATTTTTCAATGAGAAATTTATTAGTTAATTCTCTAAACATCCATGAGACTAAGATATGTGATAGTATTGCCTTTAAACCTTGCTTATTTTTTAGGAAAGTTTCATTTATATACTATATTCAAGAAAGATTTATTTCATAAGATTTTTAGGGCGGGCGGGTTCATACGATCAATTATAGCCAAACTATGGGTCATAATTTATAAATTAAGTGTTTGGTTGTGGAAGACGGTCATCCAAAACTATTTGCGCGAATTGGAGGAAAATTTATAGCTTTTTTGAAACCGTTTCCCCCTCCTATAAATCCGATTCCGTTTTAGTGTAAAAGGTGATATATGAATCATGATCTAGAGTTTTTCAACCAGCGGGTATAATTCTCGATTCTGAACCCAGTTTGAAATCTCTAGATTCATGTAACCAAACAGGCCCTAAAGGGTTTTAATTTTGAAAATATATATTTACTATCGCTGCTTTTCCTTCCTTCCTAATAAAATTTTTTATTTTGACAACCCAAAATATCATTTTAAAGTTTTTTCTCAATATTTCACTCCTAAAATTTTGGTAAATATCTTTTGCTAAAATGTTTTGGCTAATAGTCTTGTTGTATTTCATTGACTATATTAGTTTTACCAGGCTGAAAAAAAAAAATGTAGAACTTTTTACTTGTGACTCGTGGGGGGTGAAACTGAAAGTGCCTCCTTTAAGTGCCAAAAATTACTTGTGAATCAACTAGGTATTGCTAGTTAATCACACATGCATTATGTTTTTCTAGTTAGAATGTAACATGCAAGAGTAAAACTAGAGGATAACCATAGCAACGGTGGAACAAAAAAACAATTGTAGGCTTAGAAAGTTGTCCACCTACCATTAAAGAAGTATTGTAGTGGATGAAACGGTCAAGGGGCTTGAGATGGTTCTTCAATCTCACTTTCAACTGCCACCAGCTTTCGTGAATATAAAAGTGCTGCTCAGGGGCAGAGTCAGAATTTAATATAAGAATGGGATCCATATTTCAAATAGAACATAATGAATTTTCTATCCATATTTTTTTTTTTTTTGGAGGGGTAAGATCAACCCATTATCTTTACCACTAAAATTTTTGTTAAAGTGGGGATCAAATACTAATATTTCAGATATGGAAAGTGGGTTAGAGGGAAAATTTCAAAATTTTGAGAAGGACCAATTGGTGATGACCAGGACCTCTCAATGAAAAGGTCATGAGTTCAATGCTTCCTGGGGTATATGTAATGTTAGGTAAGTACAATCCATGATCTCAATGTGAGATCAAGGTCTTATATTTATATTGAATAATACAACACACGTGTGAAAAACCATATAATAATAATATGGTATATTATTCCCTAATACCCTCCCTCAAAATCAATGGTCCTTCTTGGAGCTTGAGTTTGGACCTAAGGAACCGAAACCGAGTGGAGGAAAGAGCCTTGGTGAGTATATCAGCTAGTTGATCATTGGTGGACACATAGTGAACCAAAAGATCTTTCTTGGCTACCTTATTGATCATGCACAAAATGAAAATCCACTTTGATGTGCTTTGTTCGAGCATGAAATTCTAGGTTCACAGAGAGATAGGTTGCTCCAATATTATCACACCATGATGTAGGAAGGAGAAAGTTGAGAGACCCCTAACTCAATCAAAAGAAATTGTATCCAAGTCAACTCAGTAGTGGCGAGTGCAAGGGCACGATACTCACTTTCTTTACTCAACCTAGAAACCGTGGTTTGCTTCTGAGATGGCCAAGAGATGAGGTTGGAACCAAAATATATAAAACAACCCCCATCAAACTTTCTATCATCATGACATCCTGCCCAGTCAACATTAGAATATGAATCCAAAGAAAATGTGGTGGAAGGATGAGATGTAAACCAAATAGAATAGTGCCCTTGAAATAACATAATAATCTCTTAAGAGCAACCCAGTGTGCCTTTGATGGTGCTGCTAAAATTGATACAATTTGTTGACAGATAATGATAAATTAGGGCGTGTGAGGGTAACATGCTGAAGACCTCCAACAAATACTTCGATATAAAGTTGGATCAGCAAAAACCTTCCCATACTCAGAAGATAGCTGACTAGAAGAAACTATCGGAGGACTAATCGGCCTAGCATCAAGCATCTCAGCCTCGGCAAGTAAACTGGAAATATATTTCTGTTGTGATAAAAGAATCCCAGTAGGTAAAGTAGTCAACTCAATACTCAAAAAATAAAGAGCACGACCAAGACACAATAGTAGGATAGTTAAAATTTATTAGTTAATTCTCTAAACATCCATGACACTAAGATATGTGACAATATTGCCCTTAAACCTTGCTTATTTTTTAGGAAAGTCTCATTTATATACTATATTTAAGAAATATTTATTTCAAAAGACTGTTTAAAGGGTTTTAATTTAGAAAACATACATTTAATCATGGAAAGAAGATTCGGCGAATTTCCTTCCTTCCTAATAAATTTTTTATTTTGACAACCCAAAACGGGCGAAACCCTTACGTAGCCGCAAACCGCGATAATCCTGGATATATATTTCGCGATATTTCGGAAAAAATATTTTTTAACTTTTTTTGTGTATGCTTTTATACTATTTCTTGCACTTTTTAGGCGATTTCTCAATTGTATCACAATCTTACCAATTTTATCACAATGATTCAAGACTCAAAAGTTAATGTGTTAAATGTAATTCGGAAGAAAATCTACAGAGAATAACTTATAAATAGAAAAACTTTTTATAGTAAAATCATCAAGATTAATGAGCAATCTTACCAACTATATTCTAGTGATCTAGTCCTCAAAAGTCAACATGCCAAATGTGGTTAGGGAAGAATATATACATGAAATAATTTATGGAAACAATTTAATTATGAAGATATTTTGTAATAGAATCGACGGTTAATCTTTTCAACTATGTCCGAATGATTTAGGCCTAGAAGGTAACACATTAAATGTGGCACGAGGAGATTTAAATGGAAATATATATTAAGAAATAATTTAAATATCAAAGCAACATGCCAAATGTGATTAGGGAAGAGTGTATACATGAAATAATTTATGCAAACAATTTAAATTAGTAATGAATCTTATAAAATAATCTTCAGAGTGATTTGATAATCGTTCCAATTATGTCCTAATGATGTAGGCTTTATAAGGTAACATATTAAATGTGACTAGGTAAGAGAATTTAAATGGAATAATTTTTAGGAAATAATTCAAATTTACCACATATTTGCATCAGATTAGGATAAGCATCAAATTTACCAAAATTATTGCATAAAAATACTTAAAAAAAATTAGGGGAAATTCTATAGGGAAATATCGGCGGGTAGACGGAAAATATCAAATCCCCTCCATTTAATATCGTACTGCTTTTCCTTCCTTCCTAATAAAATTTTTTTAATTTTATTTTGACAACCCAAAATATCATTTTAAAGTTTGTTCTCAATATTTCACTCCTAAAATTTTGGTAAATATCTTTTGATAAATTGTTTTGGTAAATATTCTTGTTGTATTTCATTGACTATATTAGTTTTACTAGGCTGAAAAGAAAAAATGTAGAGCTTTTTGTTATTACTTCTAGGGTTTTCCTCAAAACCCTAAACAATAATAAAATCATGCAAGAACTAGAATGTGATATAATATATTAAGAAGTATTAGACATGCCTTACACCAGGAGTATATTAAAGAAGATTGACGCAAACATTGAATGCCAAATCTGCAGAGTGACAAAGCTTTCTCCAATCTCTTCGTCTTTCTACAGAAAAAAGGAAAACAAAAGAACTTAAAAGATTGAAGGGACTCCATCATAACTATTTATAATAGCAATCCCAAACTCTAGTTCATTTCACAATGGACCGGTTTGGCACATCTCAGAAAACATAATGGTAGTGCATCGGCTTTGATGTGTTAAAACCCCCATCAATTATTAACCCTAGTAATTAATCCAATCTCATATATTGCCTGCCCGGATAAATCTAACAATCTCCCACTTGAGCTAGATTAATTACTTTGTTATGATAAATTAATGTGGCCATGAAATCTCAATAAAAAAATCTGTCATTAATCTTTGATCCAGTTAACAAGTTCATTAATATTGGACAATAGTAGAATATATGTCTCATTATACGACATATTTCTTTCTATTATTCACATCAGAAGTTTACTTACTAACTAAACTGAAATGAGATGAATAAGGAAAATATTCAACAATTGTGATCACATAAACAACGTTATTCCTTGTTGATCCTTCATCATATCCATTATCCATGAATATCATTATATTCATGGGTTGCCTTGGACAGTGGTTGAGATTTTACCACGTAATCAAAATGAAACTGAACGGTGCATAATCAAAATAGTGGGGGTTAATTTGTAGATATAATTTTTTGTTTTTACATTATAAGGGTTTAATAGTTTACGGATTTACAAAATAAAACCCCTCCATTTACCGTCTGTCTCCTTCTCCTGTCTCTTCTTAGAAATTGAAAAGTTGTGCAAGAAATTCAAGAAGAAAAGAGAAGGAAACAAGAAAAAATCAACCAGCATGCCGATCTGAGCAAAGTAAGTATGGCTGGAGACAGTTCTGGAGCTACCATTGTCCATAATATGGCTTTGCGAGCAGGAGAAACACCATTAAAGGGGGTGAGATTTGTTTGGTTGGCTCTGATTCATCCTTGGTTCCATGGTGAAAAGCATCTGGTGAGTTCAGAGACGAGTGAGGAGGTGAAGAAGGCTAAAACGGATAAACTGTGGATGTTGGTGTGTCCTTCGAGCAGTGGTTGTGAGGATCCACTGATGAATCCAGCGACTTGTTCTAATTTGCAGAAGATGATGGGTAAAAAGGTGCTTCTATTTGTTGCAGAGATGGATGGGTTGAAAGAAAGTGGGTAGGAAGGAGAAATAGAACTAATAGAGAAAGGAGAGGGTCATGTGTTTCATCTCCTCAATCCCACCTCTGAGAAGGTTGTGGCATTGTTGTCTCGCTTAGCTTCCTTCATCAACTTGGACTAAACTCCCTAGCTGAAGCTCAATAATCAGTGTCTGGAACTAAAAATACTATTAAAAATAACCATTATTTGTGAATTAAGCTTGGTATTCTGATTTGGTGTTTTTCCCCTTTTCTTGAAAAGCTGTGCAAGAAATTCAAGAAGAGAAGAGAAGGAAGCAGGAAGAAATCAATAAGAGCCATAACCCAGAAACCCAGCCAAGATTTTAAAGCAAATGCAGTCAAAGGGTCATCCTGAAGAACTGGAAATCATTTAGATTTAAGGCTAGATCTAAAACCCCAGCTTTTAGAGAATTAAAGAGGGTAAGATCAAAGAAGAAAAGGAAAAATAAATTGCAACAATCCCCTCTTGATGCTTTTGATTTCCTTTAGCAGTTAGCTTACTTGATTCAACCCACAAGTTGAACAACAAAATCTGCAAATCACATTTTGAATGGTTAAAAATCTAACATAAAAGAAGAAATTTTTTATTGAACAACTTTGTTTATATGGTGCTTATTATACAATAGTATACAGATGTTCGAACCAAAATTTTCGATCTCGCCGGATCTTGGTGTTCCAGTTTCTCAAATCTCTCCTAAGCTTTCTCATTGACTCTGATATCTGGGAGTTGCTCTAAAATCTGAACTTCTTTTGTTGATTTTTCTCTTTTTTTCTTGAATTTCTTGCACAACTTTTCAATTTCTGGGAAGAGAATGAGAAGGAGGAAAGAGAATCGGATAAATGGAGGGGTTTTATTTTGCAATAAAAAGGGAATTTTCACCGGCCCCCGGGGGGTGGGCCCCCGTTTTTTTTCGAAAAAGAAAAGACACCCCCCCCCCCCCCCCCGACAAAAAAAAAAATAGATATTTATTTTACAAAAAACCCCCAAATATTATAAATATAAAAAAAAAAAAAAAAAAAAAAAAAAAAAAAAAATTATTAATAAAAAAAATAAAAAAAAAAATTATTAATATTTCCCCCCCCCCCCCCCCCCCCCATTAATAAACTATTAATCCCTTATAATGTAAAAATAAAAAATTATATTTACAAATAAAGACTGGCTAATTAATTCTGCACTGTTCAATTTCATTTTGATTACATAGCAAAATCTCAACCTTCAACTGCTGCAAATAAAAATCCATCATAACTGGGAGCTTATCCAAATTCATGGTCTCCCGCCCTAATATCGTTGCACCACCAGCACTGCTAAGTGGTGTCTAGTGGGTTGGGTGCCCAACATGTATGTTCCCCCAAAAATCCTTAGACACGATTCCAATACCTAAACCTATGCACTAAAATTTTCGTTGATTCATATAAGTTGTAATTTGGAATTTAGTCCCATTCTTACTCTATTCTCCTGCCTTCATCTACTATGTAATTTGAGGGTTCGGCTCCTCTATAGGGAGAATATCTCTGAGAAGTGCCAAGTGACTTTCGATCGCTTGCCACCTGGATTATTCTGATCTAATGTCTTAGATTAAGCATCTCTATCTTACCCAAGTGAAACCCATGGACCCGAATTGAACCGAACCACCGGGGGTGGTGGTTTAGTGGTCCCAAACTCACTCCCAAGTGGTTTGGTAAACCTCATGTCCCAGGTTCGAATCCCCTCTGCTCCTCTGTTTCTTGCATTGAGCAGTTTTGTGCTCTTTGGCCTGGGCATGAGTGCTACCCGCTTCTGTGGACTATACTAGGCCTCCGGTGGGACTCCGCTGACAGGGCCAGTGCTTGCACTAGTAGTGCACTGGGCTAATGCTTGCATAGGTCGCATTCAATAAAAAGTCCGAACATGCGTAGCGGGGGGCTAGGTCGCCGCTAATGCATCCCCTCTTTTATTTACCAAAAAAAAAATTTGAACCGATTTTTTAAAAAAAAGAGATTTTAAAAAAAAAAAAATCATTATCTTACTTCGATTTAGATCCCTTTGTAATAAACCCAATCCATTGCTCCAATATTGGAAAAAGTTCGCACATTTCACGATGTTTGAGTGAACCTAGAAAGGATAATTGGTCGTTTACCAAAAAAAATAGACAGGATAATTGGTCAAAACAGGGAGTTTTCTCACATTCCACCACTGGTTGCCAGCGTTTCTCGATCTGAGTATGCTGAAGAACAGTGAAGTTAGGGGTTCAAAGAGAAGTGGGAAGAGACGGCAGTGACGAAAAGAACAAGGTAATAAGACTTTAATGGCACCATTGAGCCTGCAAGATCAGGGGCGATGGAATAAAATAGCTTGAGGCAGAAAAGAAAATGGAAAATAGTATGATTTCACCAAATGCTGAAAACAACCTGAGTTTTTTATTTTGCAGGTTTATGCAACCAGGAAGACAAAATTTTTTTTCCTATTTTCTTTTTTGTTTTATATCAGAGGGGAAAGATGGGATTCAGAATCTGGTGAAGACCTCTTTTCCTAATATTGGAGAAACGAATTGGGTTTACAGAAGGGATCTCAATCGAAGAAGATGAAAGTCTTTTTCCAAATCAGGTTCTGGTTTAATTAGGGTTACATGGGTTTCAACTGAGCACTCCATGGGAGATAGATATTCTCTTTGAAGAGGCGCCAAACCTGAAGATTGAATCTATTGTAATCGTTCTAAAAGCCACAGTTACCTTCAAAATCTACTAAAACGATTTGTCAACCATAGAATTCTCTCAATCTGATGGTGGCTAGTGCATTCATACATCCACATGTAATTTAAGATGGCCTGAATCTGGATCATGAAGCTGCAAAACTCTTCACCATACATCTAGCAGTTGTGGAGCAACTTTGCATCAAAATAACACTCAGACGCTAAAACTAAAAAGACACCACAGAAGCACCTGTAGCCAAACAAATCATACATGATACAACACTTCTGTATTATTCTCTTTTACTTAATACAAAACAGGGGAGACAAATACTGACTCCGTATCAAACAACAACCCAAAGGCTGTTTGTATGGAAGAGCCATTTCTCCTTCTCTTTTTTTTTCTTATATCTATAAATTCTCTGGTCTGCAACCAAAAGTTAGTAGTTTTCAAGGAATTATACACTAATTTCCAAACGTATGCTCAGTTGAGCTCGCCGTTCAAGGATTGCTCACTGCAAAAATATCCAAGAGAGCCAGTGCCTGATTCAAACAAACAACAGTTTCAGGTAACCAATAATTTGAACAGGTACCCATAAGAAAAAAAGAAAAGTTAAAAATGAAAATTTTTTATTAGAAGCCAGAGATGTGCATACCTCAGGAACGCTGAGTTCTAGTCGGAACTTGGGGCCATCGTAGTGGTGAAGGATAGGTCTAAAAGCATCTTCCTCCAATGGCTCACAATTCTTTTTTGTAAGAACTCGTACCTGTCAAACCCAAAAAGAAATTTAGATGTAAAGCAAGAGAGCAAAATTGGGTTTTTTTCCCTTCCTAATCACCTCATAAGATCTCATAAAACCATAAATGGTGAAGTGGAAAACAGAGGAATACCTGAGCAGGGAAACGAGATTCACCAGGACATTTCTTGTCCTCCCAAGCAGTAGGATCGATATTAGTGCCCCCAAAACTTGCAGCCTGAGCAACAACATAGATGTGTCAAAGAAAAATCAAACAAGAATCTTGATCAAAATCTCTTTTTTTTGTGTGGGAATAACACCAACCGTGAAAATTCCATGGAGTTGGTGGGTGGAGTAGTTGTAGAGGAAAAGGGGCAATCCAGGGGTTATAGCTCTCACAGAATCTCGGTATCGAGGAGGAAGACCTGAAACAAAAGTGGGTTTAGTTAGAATTCTAGATCTAAAGTTCTACAGAAATGAAATTTAATTTGAAACAGGAAAAAAAAACTAAGAAAACAACAGGAAGAAAGCATACCAAAAAGCAGCCTTTGGAGATTTTCCTGCATCGTTTCGTTGTTGCAGACAAAGATATAACCACCAATCGTCTCATCACGAGGGAGAGACTCAGATGCTGGAAGCGTCTTAAATCTCTTGTCGGCGCTGTTCTTACTGCTACTGTTATTATTGTTGTTGTTATTCTTTTTTCCACTTCTGCTCTCTAGATCTTCGTTCCTGATGCCTTTGCCCTTGTTGATGCTGCTATTATTAGGGTTGATGTTGATGTTGACCTTGCTATTATAATTGTTCTTGCCTTCAACGATGGACTTTGGGTAGATTCCCTTATCGAAGACTCCATTAACGCCGGCGTTCTTTGGAACACCACCCAGAACTCCATCGAGACCACCGTCGATCTTCCACCCGTTGTTGAACCCACTGAAGTTGGATCCTCTTCCCATCTTCCAGTCATCGTTGACCCCATTTACATTCGATTTCAGAACTGAAGAAGCTCGATCTCCTCCAACCCTGATATCAAAATTCCTCCTTTCTTCTGGTCTCTTCGTGGTAGTGAACGAATTTCCCCATATGCTATCGTTGATCGACAGATTAGCCAAGTTAGTCGATTGCAACCTGAGTTGATCACTGAACTGCCAAAATGATTGCTGGTTGTTCTCCATCTTTCAACCTCTGTAGCTTCCTTCTACTGGCTTTTTCTGGGTTTTCAAGTAACAGAGAAATGGGAAGCAAAAAGGCAAAAATCAAGCAAAAAATCAAGCAAAAAGGATCAATTAATTCCTGGTACTAAACTTGGTGGAGCAGGTCTGTCTCTCTATCGAGTATCTATATCTTAATATCTATATAAAAAGAAAGAAAGGGAGAGATGAGTGACCAGATTCTTCTGCTGAAGAAGAGCTGGAGAAGGAAAGGAAATAAGAATATAGACAAAGACAAACCACAGGAGATAACGTGTCGGTATTGATATTGATTTGAATAATGAAAGAATCGAGAATTTTAAGGTCAAGCAAAGTTAGTGGAGGAGTGGCTGCTTTGGAGGGGCCATGTTTGTTGACGCCATTAACGCGTTCCCATCTAGAAGGTATTTGCCAGATACTAAGTAACGCCCGCCTTTGTTGCTTCGTCTTCTTCTTCTTTGGTTCACGTGAATTTCTAAGTTGAAAAGCAAAATCAAACAAGAAATTCATTTAAAAACAGATAAAGAAAGGGTTTGGTTTGATTTACTATTTTTCAGGGTTACGATCGTTCCAGCTGGTTCTAACTTCTAACTAGAAATGGACATCTCTACCACCTGTTAGGTAGGCTGAACAAACCCCAGCCCGTGTCCTTTTTGTCAGTCAGGATAGTCAGGGTGGGGTGGAAAAAAAAATATGTGGATCCCATGTGTAGTAGGGTGAAGGAGAAAGAAAGGAAAGAAAATGAAAGAATTTTGTGAAAAAGTGATATAATGGTTGGGGGTAGGAAAATTGAGCTGCCACATCACTAAACAAGCTTTCTTGATTCAAGGAAACTTCTCTCTTACTTTCTCACCCTATGCAACCAAACAATCTACCATTTTGGGATTTCAAGAAAAGTGAAAAATCTATAATTTTTTCAAGAATTTTCCCACCTCTTTTTTCCCACCCACACTTTTATTCCAACAAACAAACGCAACCGAAGTAAAACTATATTAAAGCTCACATGGATCTCACCATTATTATGTGGTGAGTAGCATGCAGGGCACACATACCTTTACCCTCACGGAATGAACTTGGATGGAGCACACCTTCTTTACTTTTTTTTCTTGAATAATTATTATTGTATCCATGTATTATAGCTTAATTATTAAAATGACTTTACTCTTTATAAAATTACGATTGTCTTCCCCTAGTTTTAAGGGTATAAAGAAAACATTGTGATTGGATATTTAGTGTTTATTTGCCTTTCTAGAATTAAGAAACTAAAAAACAATATTATCCTCATTTAGGAGAGTGTGAATCATTTTTCGTGACGGTGTTACAACCACAAATTATGTAAGGCCCAAAAGTGAAAAATAATAAAATATTAAAAAAAATATATCACCCAAAATTCTGTGGGCCCCTATAATTTGTGGTCAATAGCCGTCAAGGTAGCACTGAGTGCTCCTCGTCAGGAGAGATGATCCAAACTCCATTTAGGGGGAGGGAAAATATTATATAAAATACCAATTTTACACTCTTTTCTGCCTATTCTTATATCTTATACCCTTTCATGGAGGAATTTCGCATATTTTCATATCTAGAATTTTCATAAATTTACATATACAACATATATTACTGTCAAGAGTTAAGTCTTTCTTTCATATAGATTTTCTATTCCGAATTGTTATGTTAATATTACTGTCAAGAGTTAGGTCTTTCTTTCATATAGATTTTCTATTCCGAATTGTTGTGGTTGTGGTACCGAAAATACTGCAACGGAAAGGGTGAGCAAGACACCCCTACCCCTGCCGATCCATTTATGTTAGATCAATGGGAGAAAATTTTGCATTAAACCCTTTTGGTTGATTCCTTTGGCATATTCTTATCATTTTTTATTTTTTTTAAAAAAATCTATCAATAGTAGTAATTTCCTATAATTTATAAGGTAAAATTAGAAAGTAAATAAATAAAAACCCATAAAGTAAGAACTTCTAAAATTGGTAACGTCAAATTAGAAAGTAAATAATAAAAATTAAAATACCACTAAATTGAAAAGTAAATAAATAAAAGCTAAAAAAAATAAAGAATTACCTAATTTTTTATTATCTTGTATTTTGAATCTCAGTTTGAATTTTGTCTAAGATGAGAGAAGAAAAGGAGTTGGGTTCTGCATCTGTGAGAGAGGTGGAGGAAGAAATACATGTTGCTTTTCCCAAGATAAGAGAAGAAGGCAAGATTTTTCTTTTTTTTAAAAGTTTCTCTCTTAATTTTAAAATTAAAGAAGAAGATCGTTTAATTTGAATTAATTTTTTGTGATTACTAAAGGTAATAATGTAATTTAATATAAAGTAAATAATATTTAATTTTAGAATTATTTTTAAATTTTTAGATAAATTAAAGATTTCATATCATCACTTAACCAATAGTCTAAGGCTCTTTTTGGTTCATTCTCTTCCTTTTTTGGGTTTTTCTTTTTTTTTGGGCTGTGGGTGCCGATAAGATTCAAAACAGTTTCAAAACCCCCCCCCCCCCCCCCCCCCCCCCCCCAATTTAAAAAAAAAAAGAAGGATATAAAATAGTAATTAAGCTAGGTTCAGGTTTACAATTGAATTTTATTGATCAATAGCGTTACTAGGGAAGAAAAGGACTGGTGACGGGTCTCAACTCCCAAATGTCTTTGTTTGCTTAACAGCTAAGGCAGAAGAAGACATTAGTTAGGTTTTATCCTTTTAATTTATGGGATTTGTTTAAGGAAATTAATCGTGATTAAACAGTCTCCCCTTCCCTTGACTTCTCTTCTTTTTTGGGCAAGCGTTTTCCGGTAAGACCTTTTGAATAAGTTGGCAAGAGATTTTTGGGCTAGCCATTGATTTTGTCTCATTTCTTTTCCTTTTCATATGGGTTGTGAGTGTGACTTCTCTTCTTTCTTATGAGGTGTGAGTGTGATTATTATTATTATTATTATTTTTTAACCGACAGCTTTTTATATATAGTATATTACATAATATATTATCAAGTAAGATCGAACTCACAATCTCTCTACTAAGATGTGTTGGTTTTACCAACCGACCAACCCTGCGATAGTGTGAGTATGACTTCTCCCCCACTGATATATGAGTCTAGATCTTCTATCTGTCACGATAGAAGTTTATGTTTCACTTACACCTCTCCATCACATATTATAAAAAGAAGATCTACTTTTGAACTATAAAAAATGAATTAAAGTTGAATCCCCAATAAAGTAGACAATTGTACTCCCTTCACCCCTTCGTCACACATCAAGAAGGGTGGTGAGCACTGTTAATATCAACTAGATACGCAAATAAATGACCTAAGAGTCATGATAATGTGGGGGATTTGCAAGGTATCTGCCAAAAACATGCCATCTCTAATAGCTTCTAATTCCAAAGCAACAGTTTTGTTGTACTGGTGTTTTTTTAATACTAGAAATGAAATGCCATCTGGGTCAAACCCAAGACCTCCCCACTGAGAAGTATGGGTCTTTACCACTCAACCAACCCTGCATTGGCAGTTAATAGACAGTTTCGTTTCTAAATTTCCAGATGTTCCAAGCTAGAGTACTCAAGATGGTATCCAATATCTGGAGATGACTTTAGATAAGGCTTGGCAGCCACACTTCCAAAAGAATGGCTTATCTTAACCTTCGGCATCTTGTGTTAATGCTCCAAATTAATTCCCACAAAGGGCTGTGAGGAGATGGCAAGTTCACTTGAGGTGTCACCAATTAGAGTGAAAAAGGTAACAAAAATTTGTACCCCAGAAAAGGTAAAAATAAAAGGTAATAAAAAGAAAAGGAAAATATGTCAAAAGATAATCAGTTATAGGGCTGAGCTAGGCAGGGCTTTTGCAATCCCAAGTCTAGCCCTATATATTCTAATCTAAGCTCATTCCCGCCCTGACCTTAATTCAGAGCCAAGGATTATTATCCTGACCCTAAGTCCTACAGGGCCAAGCCAAGCTCATTCCCGCCCAGATTGGCCCTATCTGTGGCCTTGATTAGCCTTGTCCTTAGCCCTAGCCCTGAATGACCCTATACTTGGCCCTGACTGTATCCTTGTCTCTATTCCTAATTCATTGAAATCAAAAATGGGAAAAAATTAGGGCCAAAATCAAGGATGGGTCGGGACAGGCCTGACACGCCAAAGAGTAAACCTAGAGCCCTTGGCCCTCAGGGCCAAAATCTTGAGCCCAAGCCTATTTGGGCTCAGGATGGGCTTAGGGCGGGTCATTGCCAAACTTGCACCCCTACCAGTTATGGACAATATCAAGACCATGTGATACACCAACATGGAGAATCTAAAACTAAAAAATTTGCTAAGCCTTAAAATTTTAGATTTCTTTTCAATTAGTACTTAGGCTTCGTTTTGGTAAATCAAGATGTAAATTATACATTAAGCAAGGAAAACAAACTAACATAAATAGAGTTTTTTTATAAGATGCCCACTTAAGTGGGTCTATAATTCTTGACTGTCCATTTAAGTGGACTAAATTGCATGGTGCCCACTTTACACTTTTTGTAAAATTGCAAGTTACCCAAGTTAACTTTTTAATTAGTTTAAAACTAAAATGGTCTTTTTTTTGTAAAATTGCAAGTTACCAAGGTTAACTTTTCTGTTGGTTTTAAAACTAAAATGAAAAAGTTAACCTTGGGTAACTAGTAATTTTACAAAAAATGCAAAATGATGTAATTCATAGGCTCAATTAAGTGGGTTTCCCACAAAAAACTCGAAACTAAAACATAACTTTTCTTTTCTTTTTTTGGTAATCAAGTAGTTCATTATAAGGAGCAAAGGATGTGGCCAAGCAAAGCTCTAATAACCACTCGTTGGATCTTGACCAATCTTTCAGGCTCTCACCGAAAGGGCCTTCTGGACTAGGATATCATTATCAACTATAACATTAACTTTTCTAGGAACATAAGAAATCTAAAAATTTCCAGCAAAGGTAAGAATATCTTCAATCAAGGGCTTCACCAAAGAGGGACAACAAGTGCTATGGCTTTTAACTAGTTTTGCTAGCTGCTGGTTGTCCGTTTCCACTTGCACATAGTTGATCCAATCCGCCAAACAACAAAGCAGTCCCTCTCAAAGTGAAGAGCCTCCTCACCTTCCAATACCGAAGAGAAGTGATTAGGAATGGACCATGCAAGTTGCGGCTTCGTTTCCCAATCTCTTACGGTAAACCCAAGTACACCTTTCCCTAGCTTTTCTTTCCAAGAAACACCTACATTTAGCTTGGAAAAAGGTTGAGACGGAGGAATCCATACACAGCCCCTATTATCAAGTGAGTTTGGTAACTCTCCATCCCGATATTGAGTTCTTCTCCTATCTTGCCAATACTCCTCATGTGCTCTTGTAGCCTCAAGAATCACCTCACTTGCTGTCCACTTCCCCCCCCCCCCTTTGATTTTGTCATTTTTTGCTCTCCAAAGTGTCTATGCAATGAAGGAAACAATACTATTAAGTTTTCTCACTTTCTTTTCTAACTTCTTTCCATCCTCTTATCCATTCGGCCATGCCACCCAAATTTGTTAAGGTACTTCTCCAAGATAAAGAGCTGCCAAACTATACTTATCTTGCAAAGTTACATCAAAATAAAACATGTGTGACATCTTCTTTGAATTCCCTGCATTCGCCCACAAGTATCGTCCACCTAAATTTTCTGTGAGCTCAATGCAAGCTTAGGCCTCAAAGCCAAGTATACGCTCCCCTTAACTCTTGAATGAACATTGAAGAATAGTTTAGGGCCTATTTGGTTACATGAATTTAGAGATTTCAAATCTCTGGATTCATGAATGCGAGAATTATACCCGTTTGGTTGTAAAATTTTCTGGATTCATGAAATCTAGAAATTCACCTTTTTACATTAAAACGTGAATCAGAGATTTATGGGTAAGGGGTGAAATCCGGAGATTTCAAAAAAGAACAGACATCACAAAACACGCGATCAAAAGTAAGGAGAACATTCCACAACCAAACATCTAATATAAATATAACCCAAGATTGAAATCAAGATTTGAAATCCACCATAAAACCAACGGGCCCTAGAGATTTAAATCCGGATCAGAATGTGAGATTTATACCCGTTTGGTTGTGAAAATATCTGAAATCACTCACATTAAAAACATGAGTATATAGATTTACGGGTATGTGGGTGAAATCCAGAGATTTTACCCCTACTATAAAAGTGCTAAACATTTACACATTCACAAAAATAACGTTGACCAAACAGTTTTTCAGAATGAATCTACAGATTTCATTCCATAGATTCAAGTTAACTAAACAATAAAATTTATGATATCTCTAGATATTTGAAATCTCCAGACTCATGTAACCAAATAGCCCTTAGAAAGTTGGCGAGCACTAATTAATATCAAGACTTCATAATATTTTAACACAAAATTTAAAGAAGAACTATATATCTTAGATGTAAAATAATGTTCAATTTTAATTTTTATTTTTTATTTCTACTTTTGAATAGCTGCACACTTTGGCATTCTAAAACTTAGGTGTAACTTTGTCCCGAATGGCCTGAAGTTGTCCTGGCCTATTCTAGCCTACTTTAATCATCCAACCTTTATAACCCTACCCTTCCTGCTATTAAAATTATTTTGTTTACTTTGTAATGGTTCTTTGTATTCTTTTTTTACTGCTTTTATTTGTACACGATGATGTGATGGAATTAAAAAAAAAAAAGAAGAAGACGAAGAAGAAGAAGAAAAAGAGTTAAAGGGTGCCAGAATGAATTGAGATTCACATAAGCTCGATTCAATTTCACCCTATATGGCTATACTTGTCACTAGACACACCATTGATCAATAAACTTTTTATTCTTTTTTATTTTTTCTTTGCAGTCATCATCAAACCAATCACAAGGACTGAGAACCTACAGGCCGAGGGGATTGGAGGGGAAGGATGAAATGTGTGAGGGGACGAAGGTTCGAAATCAAGACATCCTTACTTACTACCTTTAGATAAGGAGACTGCCACCATGGGCAGAGCTCTCCATGGGGGTCATAGCCCCATTTGATTTTTTTTTTTTTTTAAAATTCTTTATTGCAGCCCATTTTGGCCATTTTTAATTGGTAAGAGGGTTGTGCCCTCATGTTTAATCCTAACTATCTCCACTGTGGCAGCACTTCTACAAGAAAAAGAAAGAATAACTGTGATAAGATCATAGCGTGCGTGGCATTTTGACGGTGGCTGTTAGAAAGAAGAGTTCTAGTTAGTGGACTTCTCCTAATGGCTCTTTAATCATTTATCTTTTGGCTTTATTTACTTTTTTCTTGACCCCTATCATTCATGCGAATGTGTCCACCTCACAATCCAACAGGCCTTGAGGATACATTTTTCTTTATGAAACTATGTAGCATTACTGAAAAGAAAATTATACAGTAAGTCCTTGGTGTACAACCCACCTGAGAAACAAATTGTAATGCAAGAACAGAATCCAAGTTAAGTACATCATGGCTCAAACTAAATTGACATCAATTGTAGCAGTGTCTTGAACAGAAAAAAATAAAATAAATTATCACTATGTAGATTTGAATTAATAAATCATAATCTCATAGAGATGTTAGCTAAAGAGACTCGATAAGCATGATGATTATTGAAGTGATGCATCCAATATCTACAGATGACTCAGATAGGGCTTGGCAACCACACATCCAAAAGAATGACTTGTCTTAACCTTCGGCTGATGTTGATGCTCAGGTTAATTCCCACAAAGGGCTGTGAGAAGGTAAATGGCAAGTTCAGTTTAGGTGTCAGTCACCATTGAAAGTGAAAAAAGGTAACAAAAATTGGTAACCCAGAAAAAGGTTGATAAAGGGTAATAAAAGTTTACTTATTTTATCAGGAAGGATAAATATGTCAAAAGATAAAGGGAAGATGCTGTTCTATTTTCCAGAAGGATGTGGTGAACAATCTGCTACTATGGCTGAAGCGCTGGCACTCAAGAAAGCTCTAGAATGGGCACAAGATTTGGAGCTCTCTTGACTTGATCATTAAGGAAGACAATTGGGATTTTATGGATCTCTTGAACAATAGGACTAGAGAAGCTTGCTAGAGAATAAGATCTATCATCAATGATAGCCAGGTTCTCACAACCTCTTTTGATTTTATCTGTTCAATCACTACAGGTAGATACTTTAGAACTGCATGGAGCAAGAAATCAGCAGATTTTTTGGACTGAGGAATCCCCCCTCCTTTTCTAGTTTGGCCTTTTGTTATTTGATAGTCTTGAGTTGTAAGGCTGAACAGGGTTTTACACCAACATGGAGAGTCTAAGACTAAGCCAAGCATACTCTCCTTGACTCTTGAATGAACATTAAAGAATAGTTTAGAAAGTTCTAGTTTTATTTCTTTTTGGATCGGAGAGCACTGATTAATAATTTAATATCAAGACTTCAAAATATATGGTGTTACTTTGGCCCGAATGGCCTGAAGTTGTCCTGGCCTATTCTAGCCTACATTAGTCATCTCAATCTTTATGGCTCCAACCTTCCAGCTATTGAAATTATATTGGTTACTTTGTAATGCTTTTTGGATTTTTTTTTAATAGGCTTTTATTTGTACATTGTGATGTGATGGAATTATCTATATGTTAGAAAGCAAAGAACAAAAAAGAAGGAAAAAGAATAATGGTTGAGTTTTCCAACCTTAAACTAAAGGTAGGACAGGCCTTTATCTTCTTTTTTTTTTTTTTTTTCTTTTTTGGGTAAAAGGTAGGACAGGCCTTGACTGACTTAAAATGTGCCAACCGAAAGAAAAAGGAAAAAAAAAAAAAAAAAGGCATAGACTGACTTAGGGTGCCTGATTGAATTGAGATTCACATGAGCTTGATTCAACTTGACCCCATATGGCTATACTTGTCACCAACACCAATATCAATATATAAGTTTTTTTTTTTTTTTTTCAATACAAAATATATATTCTCAGTCATCATCAAACTAGCCACAAGGACTGAGCCTCATAGGACTAGGAGATAAGAGGAGGAGGGGGTGAAAGATGTAGAGAGACAAATGTTTGAAATCAAGACCTCCTTGAACTTATTGTCTTTACATAGGAGACTGCCACCATCGGCGGAACTCTCCAAGAGGGCCATGGCCTAATTCGATTTTTAAAAAATTTCTCTATAGTAGCTCATTTTGGCCTTTTTTGTTAATTTTTATAATCATTTGGTCCTCTTTCCAGTGTGAAATATTAGCATTTTCCTCGCCCTCTCTTTTTGAATAAAATATTGAAAAATATAGACACTGGGTAGAAAAGTCATTGTGTACCCCACGTTGACTCTTGTCCCTGCTCTGCCGACTATGCTAAGAGCGCGTTTCAAAAAAAAAAGAAAAAGAATGACTATCAAAAGATCATAGCCTACGTGGCATTTTGTTGGTGGCTGTTAGAAACAAGACTAACTAGCAAGTGGACAGATCCTAATGGGTCTTTAATTATTTATCTTTTGGCTTTACTTACTTTTTCTTGACCCTGTTATTCATGCGAATGTGTCCACCTCACAATCCAACAGGTCTTTAAGGGTACATTTTCTTTATGAAGAGAACCATACAAAAGTCCTTGGTGTACAACCCATCACGATAAACAAATTGTAATGCAAGGACAGAACCCAAGTTAAGTACATCACAGTTCAACTAAATTGACATCAAGTATTGCAGTGTCTTGAACAAAAAAGGAAATAAATTATTACTATGTAGATTGAATTAACAAGTCATAATCATTCTCATGAGATTTTAGCTAAGGAGACAAATAAGTATGATGATTATTGAACCAACTGAGGTTTCAACAGAAATTTCACAAAGAATTTACATACAATCAATCCCATATGACACCATGCAGTGTTTCTGTGTTTGCATACTATCGTCATCTCTAATTAGCTTGGCATTCTATGGATTTGGTGTCCAGGTTGCATGGTTGTTATATGTTTAATGGGGGCTTAATTTGATCTATGAGCACTAGATTGGGTTAGATAGAGTTAAGAGTGCCAAGAAGAGATTACCTGATTGGGATTCATATTCAATACGAATGAAGCAAACCATGGAGGAACTTGAGCATTGATGGGACGAAAAGCTTTCTTCCAATGGGGCTGCCGCTATCATCCTGTTGATAGAGGAGAGCTAGGGTTGGTGTTGTGACTATTAAACGAATGGAAAAGATAAAAAACATAAAGTGCAACCTACTATATGTGGCCAAATTGAAGTGATACTGACTTGCACAGCAGTGACGAGAGCAACCCCTGTCGGAGGTAAAGGTGGATCACATTAATCAATCCTCTTCATCAATAAAGCTACCTTCACCAAAAGCTCTATATGGATTGGAAAATCTTTCACAAATATCCCGTGCTAGCAGTGTCCACCCAGGAGGCTAGGACCCCTCCAACCTCACTTCTGCATAAAGTCGAACACCTTGCGTGCATTGGTAAATTCGTCAGGAGACGTAAGGAGACGAGCTTCTTACGATCTACAGAATGGCTGGACCAGTGGTAAACTGTTGATGTACTTGGGGAACGTTTCGATCTGGAATAATACACGTTCCAAGTTTCCAACCTCACTTAAGCATAAAGTCAAATACCTCGTGTGCATTGGTAAGTTCATAAGAAGAGAAGACAGGCTTCTTACGATCTACACAATGGCTGGACCAGTGGTAAACTGTGCTGTAATTGAGAACGTTTCGATCTGGAATAATACCGGTTCCAACCTCAGTTAGGCATAAAGTCGAACACCTTGCGTGCTTTGGTAAATTCGTAAGGAGACGTAAGGACACAAGCTTCTGACTGGACCAGCGTAAACTGTTGCTGTAGTTGGGAACGTTTCGATCTGAAAAAATACCCGTTCCAACCTCATCTAAACATAAAGTCGAATACCTCGTGCGCATTGCTAACTTCAGAAGAAAACAAAGCTTATTACGATCTACAGAATGGCTGGACCAGTAGTAAACTGTTGCTGTACTTGGAGAACGTTCGATTTGGAATAATCCCCATTTCACTGGTAGTGTTTGGCAGAGTTATCTCTGTTAGATCGCTTTCGTTGCTGACAGATAAAAGCAGAGCTTTGAACTTTGAGCTCTCTGTAGTCAGTAAACGATGAGGAGCGTAATTTGGTCAGCATCAAGGTAGAAAACTGGTGGCAGACAACGACATTCTATTAGTCACCACATTACCGTAATTTTGTAACTTGATATATATTCCAATGGAAGCCACAGAGCCCACAGGTTCCTGTTAAGTTCTGCTCTCAGTGTACTAATGGAGAAAGAAAAAACCACTCCACCTCCTCCTCCTCCTCTGACGACGACGGCGATTTCTGGAGATACCAAGCAAAAATCTGAAGCTGACGATGGAGGTACAAGGCATCCTGTGTACAGAGGTGTGAGAAAGAGGAGGTGGGGAAAATGGGTTTCAGAAATCAGGGAGCCAAGGAAGAAATCAAGAATTTGGCTTGGTTCCTTTCCAACGCCTGAAATGGCTGCAAGGGCTTACGACGTCGCTGCTTATTGTCTCAAGGGACGTAAAGCTCTGCTCAATTTTCCTGAAGAAGCCGAGTTTCTTCCTCGTCCTTCTACTTCTGCTGCTAGAGACATACAAAGGGCAGCTGCTGCCGCTGCAGCAGCGGCGAAATCGGTAATGTTGGAGAAGCAAGAGATTAATGAGAAACCCAACAGCAGAAGCGATGAAGATGACGATGACTTCTGGGGTCAAATTGAATTGCCGGAGTTGAAGAGCGGAGGCGGCGCGTTTTGGCCTGGTATAGCGACTGAGCAACTTCTTTTGTCTGAATTTGGTTAAAAAATTGAATCTTTTTTCAAAAACACGTCGATGTGAAGCAAACGTGGATGGAATCGAGGATTTCCCTGAAGCTCTTGTCTCCATTTCTGCAATTCTTCTTCCACTGTGTGCCAAGTTGAATTGCTGATCTCCAATAAACAAACCTTGAGTGTGTCCCTACTAGCTCAAGATAAAACTACGTGTTAACTCTGTAAGCATACCTAAATTCTTAATTTCTTATATTTGTCTATAATAATGTAATAAAAATCTCTCTCTCTCTCTCTTAATTTCTTATATTTGTCTATAATGTAATAAAATCTAATCTCCTCTCTCTCTCTTGATTTCTTCTATTTGTCTATACTGTAATAAAAATCTCTCCCTTTCTCTCTCTCTCTTCTTTTTCTTTTATGATGAAATGAAAATCCATTAATTGCAGGTTTTCTGTTGACAAGGTTTAAATTTTTTTTCTGAGGTGAACTACCATAGAAGGAAAGGATATATATTGGTTTGATAATTTGGAAGAAAAATGTTCAGAGTTTTGGTTTGGAATTCTTTTTTTTTTGGTAAGATAAAAAATCGAAAATTTTCTTTGTTACTCATGCAGTTCTAGATCGTAATATGTGGTATTTTTGAGATTCAACGATAATAATATTTCCTGCTTTCTTATATTTACAATAGTTTGATCTAGAAAATTTCATGTATTACAATTTGAGAGTCGTGCAATTTCTTATTACATATATTTTAAATATACTTTTGAAATGAAATGCTACTTAATGTTGCATTTGACTTAGCTATCCTATGTTGACACAAAATCTTCTTGAAATTTTTATGGATAAGAATGTAAGATATCTAGAGAGATATTCCTAAGGTTAACTATATACTTTATAAGAAATTTTTACTTAATAAGCAGGAGCATTTACTCTTTCAGAATTTGGTAAAAATCTTATCTTGAGTCATTGGTGAAATAAGAGATATAATAGCCTGGATGAGAGTTCTTAAGAGAGGGGTCAATGTCTTCTCTTATCTTATACTAGCAATCATAGAGGGAGGTGTATGTGTCACAAAATTCAGTGTTTATATTAAATTGATCTCTCTACTTTTTTGTTTGGATAGAAAAATCGATCTCTCTATTTTTGGTTTGGTAGAAAATTTTATCTCTCTCAACAGTGTTTTTTTCTTTTTTTCAGTAATCATCTCTCTCTACCGTGTTACGACTTTATTACATTATTATTGGTATATCTTGCATATTTTTAGAAGATTATAACGGGTAAACTACAAAAAAAAAATTGCAAGACATAGACTAGAATATATATAAATTTTTTTTTTTTGTTTGAGGTTCATCCGGGACAGCTTATGCGCACCTCGATTATATCCTCAGAAGAAGCTTTGTCGTCCGCAAAAGTCGAACCCATGACTTCTCCACTGAGAAGTATGGATCTTACCACTCTACATTGAGGCTAGGGGACCATAAACCCTCCCTCCCAAATTTTTTTTTTTTTTTCTTTTCATTTTTTTGAAATTTCCTCTATAGTAATCTTTTCCATGTATGAAATATCAGCACCTCCCTCCCCCAAATCCCCAATTTTTTGAAAATTTTTCCATTTCTTTTCTAAAACTTTGAAAATTTTTTTCAGACCGTCTTTCCATGTGTGAAATATTAGTACTTGGCCCCTCTTGAGTATTACATCTAAGCTTCACTAGGCTGAGCTCCCTCAAGACTCATAAAAGCTCTTTTGAGCCCCTTTTCATTTTTTTCTTTGTAACTAGTGAAGATAAGGTACACATGCATGTGTGATATATTATTGAATGTACTTTTTTTTCTTTAAGTTGCATGTTTTTCACTTTAGGTTAGACGTTAATTTCATAATGGAGGAATATGAACAGGTGAAAATTAATTACGTCTTAAACTAGGGTGGAATTCAAAGCAATAATTGAAGAGTTGAGGGGAGGAAGATTTGAGATTTTTCAAAAAGGAAGAGTTAAGAGAGTAAATAATGTTCAACAACGAAAAGGGGCTCAAAAGAGAAACAAAGGGCACAAAAAATACCCCTGTGTCCTTTGGATATTTTTATTTAATTTTAATTTTAATCTACTAAAATAGAAACGGAATAGTTGCTCTGCAAGATTACAACCCAAGGAAAAGACGAATAGTCTGCTTCAAATTCATCACTTGTGAACTACTGAAAAGTGTTCGTTAAGTCAATTATTTATATCAACAAAGGGCAAAGAGTGGCTCAATTCAAAGATTCCAGAGGAGACGCAGAACGGTAGGTTTTTGATGATGTAATGGGCTATTGATTTTTCCTTTGGGCAATCAAAGGAGGATTCTGTCTCTTGTGCTCGGTGGAAAAAATGGATTTTCTTCCCAATAGATGAGGAAATAAGGAGAAATGGGATATATGTGCGAAAAGGAAATTGCAGGTGTTGATCAAAAGGCCGAAACCTAGCCCTAAAATTTTGATCTTCCTTCTCATCCTCACCATCGTTCGTTCCGTCTTTGGCAACGCTTGTTCCCTCTCTATATAATTTATCGATCCTTACCCTGTTATATTTTTTTTTCTCTCATTTTTGTTAAAATTCTGTTCGAACAACTGGATCTAAATTCTAGTGTTAGAATTGTTTCTTTCAATCTCGAAGGGCTCTGTTTTATTGCTAGGGTCTTGTATCTTTACATATTTGATTCTTAGATCTGAAGTATTGTGAATTCAAGGCTTTGTAACCTGAAGTTAGGGTTCAAACTGTAGCTGCAAGGTGTGCTTGTTGTCGTCTTCTACAACTCTTTTCCTCCACTGCTTCTTTCGCTGTTGAAGCTGCAAGCATCAAAACACAGAAAAATGGCCCGTAAAGAGGAGTGAAGATTACATGCATCAAGAGGAAAATTTCGTCAATGTTTTTTCCCCCCCTCTTTTTTAAAGGGATGTGAATATTATTAAAACTAAAATAAATAAAAAAATCCAAAGGACACAGGGGTATTTTTGTCACAAAATTTATTAAAGTAACAATTTCTATTAAGCTTGTCTTTATTTAATCATTTCTTAAAACCACAGGGGAGCCATATGCAAAAATAAATTTATATTGGACTAAAAGTGACATGGACCAAACCTTAGGGGGTCCAGATGAAAATTACCCATGGATTTTAAACATCGGGATTCTTAATACAAAGAAATATATTAATGATAATTATATATTATTTCTATTAATTAATGTTGCATTATGAGTGACAATTACAATTCTGGACATCATTCTTAAATGATTTAAAGATCAAATGAATTGAAAATGCAAGGTTATTTTAGGAAAGAGAAATATAACCATGTCCTTTGAGTGCGTGTTCAACTAATGATAATCATTTTGTCTATTAATTAATATTGTGTTTATGAATGATATTTTAATTTTGAAAATCTTTCTTAACTACTTTAAATATCTAAATAATTGAATAGATAAGGGTATTTTGGGAAAAAGAAATGTAGCCATGTATTTTCAATTTGTGCTTTTATAATAGTACTAATAATAGTATATATGATATATGATATGATATTATTTAGCACTCTTTCTAGTGAGAGAGAAGAGAGAGAGGAGAATAAATAGGGGTTGAGGAGTTAATTTTTAACTATGGATGACATTATACCCATTACTTTACCTTTAAAAATTGTTCTCAATATTGAGGAGGGGTCAAATAGTGATATTTCACATCTGGGAAGAGAGAAAAACTGAAAAAAATGAAGGAAATTAATATAAAAATTTTAAAAATCAAAGGGAGGGGTCATGCCCCCGGGCCCCACTGTAGTTCCACCCCTGCTATCTCACGCAAGAAGAATGGTGAAAAACACCTCTGGGCCTGCTATTAGGTCAAAGTTGTGTCTTAGTTCTCAGGTCAGTCGATGGTTTTAGCCAGGCTCACATGAATGATCTCAGATTTAGTGCAAAAGTCTTTGCAACTGAAGTGGATTGGGCAGAAGTTGAAGACATCTAAGTTTAAATGTTCATTTGGATCAATACACAAACACATGGTGTGCATTACTTTAAATTGTCTATGTCTAAGGCCCACAAATATCTAATTCTTAACATGACGCCTCTACCTCTAAGGACCACAGATATCTAATTCTTAACATGGCGCGCCAAAAGCAAGCTTACATTACGTTTATATACATTGAGTGAAAAATGCTTAGGTAAAAGCTCTCTATAGGGAAACATGAACCCTACATATGTGTGAAGCTAAAGACAAATGAGAACAGATCTCACAACATTAACTAGAGATCATGATCACCTTTTGAAAGGATAAAATGGTCATTTTATTCGATACGTATAAATGAGTAAATGCCACGATAATATCCTCTCACTAGAAATAGAGGCATTTCTTAAATTGCTTTTTTCATTCCAGGACAAAACACGTTCAAATGGTCTTGGGCTCATGGAGACCCACCAACCCAAATGGTCCATGAAAAGTCTAGACCATGAGAGATTTGTTATATACCTTAAGCTTTGTTTGGTTGCAAATGGAAGTGAAGGGAAGGGAATTTGATTTTTCTAATTAAGAAACTTTTGCACTCATGACCTATGTAATTGCATAAATTTTATATGATATTTGGGAATGATATATTTTACATGTGATGTTTATTTACATGTTAAAATCAAAAGAAAATGGATGCAAGGTAAAGTGAATTTTGATGAGCAAATATGAAATAATTTGGAGTACTTAGTAATGCAATACAAAATAACAAATACAAAAGAATATGAAAATTTCCCTTGTCTTCTCTTAAATTCCCCTTACAATCTGTTGTGGATAAAATATTACTGAACCGGGTCCATCTTTGGTTCAGTCTTTGACCCTAGTATAAGACGGCCTGACCCCACAGTCGGGTTCGTTCATGAAATACCATATCGGATCTGTTATTGTTTGAATTTGATTTTTATATTCAATTTTTGAATTCAAGTTTTTCAAATTTGAATATTGTAAATGAGTCTTGTACAACAGCCATGTTTATTTATAAATACACAAAACTTACCCATCAAGGTAAGCAACCTACTTATCAAAATTAGAGTTTTTCTTTGCATTCTTTCAGGACATCAGGTGGGTTCAACCGTCTGATCGCGTTCGGCCATCATGATCAGCTTCGGCCATCACGGTCGGGTTCGGAAATCATGATCGGGTTCGGCCATCATGGTCGAGTTCAGAAATCATGATCGGGTTCGGCCATAACGGTCGGGTTCGGACATCCGATTGGCTCATTATAGTGTGATGAGGAAGGAACCATGCGATTCCAAGGATAAGCATGAACCCATAAAATTCGGGATGGATAACAAATCAAGAAGTGGTTGTTATCGCTTATGGAAGTTGGTGATTGTGCAGGACATGGTAACTGCCATGCACTTAGGGTAAAAGATCGTGTGATCAAGGGAAGTTGTCCATCATCCCACTAACGGGTCTAACCGTTAAGATCTGACGGTCACCAGAAGAAGCTCAAACGAGTTCAACGGACAGGATTAGAAGGTACACTCCATATAAACCCTAACCTACGTACAAAGAAGGTAACTCAATCGTTTCTTCTTCCATTCTATCTCTCAATTAACCTATGCAACTCGCCAGAGCTTTGTGGTGTTCCAACTACTGACTTAGCCTTCGGAGGTGGACTCCCGATCCCCACGGTCGAGCCACATCTGACGATTGTTTTGCAAGTCATTCTGACGTGATCTAAAGGCTGAGCAGATTTTGGACGCATCACAACCAAATAACACTTTAATTTTTAACACATCGTTTGAAGTTTTCTTTTTAGATGAATTAATATTCATTACCAAAAACTTCGAGTGGCAAAGAGATAATGTACAAAGAAAGAGTAGGGAAAGAAAAGGCGATCCACATCTTTAGTACCATACATATCCCTTAAAGTTAACATTGATTTGGAAATGTTGCGAAGAGAAGATGATCGTGGCTTCTTCATAGTATGTTGACTATCAACAAAGCTTCAGGATGTAGTTTCATCTTCAACCTAACATGTAATGGTGTTATACAATAATATGAACTATTTAAGCACTACTCTACAAATTTAAATACTTCAACATTTCAATCGGTTTTAGATTAAGTGCACCTTATTGTCATGAAGATGGTGAAGTTGAAAGTTATATTTTGTTCTAGTTATTTCTTGGTGGCAAGAGGTTTTTCCTTTTAGATTATCAGTGAAAAATAAGGTCACTTATGTGAGTGAGGCTTTCAAATGTACTTTTGGCTAACTACCCAATTCTACAATATCAAAACAATGCAGTCCATATTGCTAAGTACACTACCTTGCAATTGAGAATTGTATTGTTACTTTTGTTCTAAGAACAGCTAATTGTATTGCTGATGGCTTGTCTAGGTTGACATTACCTGTATAAAGTAGATGCTAGTGCTTGTTTTTTTGTGTATTTTTATTTGCGCTTGTACGGATGTTGTCCGTAGAGGTGTGAGGTTATGATACACGCTATGTAAAAGATCTAACGATTTTAAGAGTATTCAAAACCTAACGAGTTTCATTATCCTTTTGCCCGATCTCGGTGTGGAGTTTTTTTTATAACAAGTGTCGCAAAACTATTCGCCCAAGCCCCCAAATTGGCTGGATTGGGTTTCTTTGAACCTTCTTTAAGGAAATTAAAGAGACTGATTAGGCTCTTTAGTTTCATTGAGTTTCATTTTCTAAGTAGAGAATTTAATATGTAATTAACATTGCTAATGACCAACTCATCGGTGTACAAATGTACAATACGAGGCGGGGGTAAAACTGTCAACGCAGTTGATTTCTTGAGGAAAATTCAAGGGCAAAACCGTCACGAGTTGATTGATAGTCCGATTTCAAAATAGGCGACATGTTATCCGGTGCGGTGCATTAATATCCATGGTCCATTCATCCCTACTACCCGAACCGAGACCCGAGAGTGAAATAGCCAAACGCTTACTTAAAGTGCATCATCGTCTCGTCTGGATTTCTACGTTATTCAAAAACTCGGTGGGAACGGCTCTTCGTTGATCTCTGCTGCTCAAGTGTGGTGGTGAGAGATCATCACCCTTGTTCGCAGCTCTCTCAGGTACTAATCTATTTCTATCTCTTCTTTCCGCTTACAGTTCTTGGTTCTGAATCTTCTGAAGTTTCTTTAGTTCTTAGTAGTTTCACAGAAACCCTGCTTCGCTGCATTTGATTTGTCCATTTTTCTGTAGGTTTATCTTTCCAAGATTCTTAGAAGATAAAGAAAAACCCTAGCCGCGAATAAATATATAGCATATTTTCAAATCTTCAATCCACAGGGAAAGACATTTCCATCGTTTCAAAACAATGGGAGAAACCCTAGAACATCTCTCTCAGTGCTTCCTTCAAACCCTATCTCACAATCCTGGGCCTCGCCGTCAGGCTGAAGCGGCCATTTCTGACATGGCGGACAAGCCCAACTACGGCCTCACTGTTCTCCGCCTTGTTGCGGAACCCTCGGTGGATGAACAGATCCGTCAGGCCGCCGCTGTTAGCTTCAAAAACCATGTACGTGCACGGTGGGCTCCGGAACGTGCATCGGACAACAAAGGCTCTCTCCCAGTTCTTGAACTATCCCCAATCTCTGACCAGGAGAAGGAGCAGATCAAAACCCTAATTGTCCCTCTCATGCTTTCCTCGACTGGGCGTATTCAGAGCCAACTTAGCGAAGCCCTTGCTTTGATTGGCAAGTGTGATTTCCCCAAATCATGGCCTACACTGCTACCGGAGCTTGTCTCGAACGTTCGACAGGCCACTGATTATGCCTCCATCAATGGCATACTTGGTACCGCCAATTCTATCTTCAAAAAGTTTCGGTACCAATACAAATCCAATGACCTTTTTCTTGATCTCAAATACTGCCTTGATAATTTTGCTGCACCTCTACTCGAAATTTTCCTCCGAACTGCTTCTCTCATTGATTCCTCTACTAGTTCTGGTGCTACGGCTATTTCCCTTCGCCCATTGTTAGAGTCACAACGGCTTTGTTGTAGGATCTTTTACTCTCTTAACTTTCAAGAGCTTCCAGAGTTCTTTGAAGACCATATGAACGAGTGGATGACTGAGTTTCGAAAGTATCTTACAACCACATACCCAGCGCTTGAAGGTGGCGGTGGTGATGGGCTTGCGCTTGTTGATGAGCTCCGGGCAGCTGTCTGTGAGAACATTAACTTGTACATGGAAAAGAATGAGGAAGAGTTTCAAGGATATTTGAAAGATTTTGCCTCGGCCGTCTGGGGTCTCCTTGTAACTGCTTCTGCTTCCTCAAGTCGGGACCGGTTAACCGTTACGGCAATAAGATTTTTGAATACAGTTAGCACGAGTGTGCACCATAATTTGTTTGCCGATCCTGGTATCCTACAACAGATCTGTCAGAGCATTGTTATCCCCAATGTACGTCTGAGAGATGAGGATGAGAACCTCTTCGAAGATAATTATGTTGAGTTCATCAGGAGGGATATGGAAGGGAGTGATGTTGATACTCGGAGAAGGATTGCCTGTGAGCTTCTAAAAGGCATTGCTACTAATTACAAGGATCAGGTCACTGCTATAATTTCTGTTCAGATAGAGAACATGCTGACGAGCTTTGCTCAAAACACGGCTGCTAATTGGAAGGAGAAAGACTGTGCTATATACTTGGTTGTCTCCCTCTCTACCAAAAAGGCTAAGGGCAGTTCAGTCTCGACAGACCTTGTGGATGTGCATAGATTTTTTGGATCAGTCATTGTCCCTGAGTTGCAAAGCCAGGATGTAAATAGTTTCCCCATGTTAAAGGCAGGGGCTTTGAAATTTTTTACTATGTTTCGGTACCAGATACCGAAGGATGTTGCGATTGCTTTAATTCCTCATGTTGTACGTTTTCTGGGTTCTGAATCAAATGTTGTTCACTCTTATGCTGCAAGTTGCATTGAGAAGCTTTTGCTTGTTAAGGATGAGGTAGGAAGTCCGAGGTATGGTTCATCAGATATTAATCCATTTCTTTTGGTGTTGATGAATAACCTCTTTACTGCTTTAAGATTTCCAGAATCTGAAGAGAATCCTTACATAATGAAGTGCATAATGCGAGTTCTGGGAGTTGCAGACATTTCTGGTGAGGTTGCTGGAGCCTGCATTACTGGCCTGACATCCATTCTGACTGAGGTCTGCAAGAACCCAAAGACCCCCACTTTCAATCATTATTTGTTTGAGGCAGTTGCTGGTTTGATTAGGCGGGCTTGTGAGAAGGACCCTTCTCTCATATCTGCATTTGAAGCAAGCCTTTTCCCCATCCTCCAGACCATCTTGGTTAATGATGTAACCGAGTTCTGGCCCTATGCATTCCAGCTCTTGGCACAGCTTGTTGAGCTCAATAGACCTCCCTTCTCACAAAATTACATGCATATATTCAAGCTTCTACTCCAACCTGAAACCTGGCAGAGATCTGCAAATGCTCCAGCCCTTGTGCGGCTGCTTCAAGCTTTCCTTCAAAAGACACCCCATGAAGTGACCCAAGATGGGAGACTGAGTGAAGTTCTTGGGATATTTAACAAACTTGTCTCCGTCTCTAGCACAGAAGATCTAGGATTCTATGTGCTCAACACTGTTATAGAGAATCTGGGTTATGATGTGATAGCACCCTTTGTGACTCACATTTGGGCTGCACTTTTTACACGGATGCAGAGTCATCGCACCGTAAAATTCATTAAGTCTTTGGTTATCTTCATGTCTCTGTTCTTGGTCAAACATGGGACTGTGACTCTGGTTGATTCGATGAATGCTGTTCAGCCTAATATATTTCTTATCATCCTTGAGCAATTCTGGATACCTCATCTCAAGCTGATCACTGGAAACATTGAGTTGAAATTGACGTCAGTTGCTTCCACCAGGCTTCTTTGTGAATCTGCAGCTCTTTTGGATGCTTCATCTGTTCTCCTCTGGGGAAGATTACTGGATAGCATTGTTACACTTATTTCACGACCAGAGCAAGAGAGGGTTGAAGAGGAACCAGAAATTCCAGATATAGCAGAGTCCTGCTATACTGCTACCTTTGCCCAACTTTACAATGCTGGGAAGAAAGAGGAAGATCCTGTGAGGGAAATTAATGATCCCAAAGAATTCTTGGTGAAGTCACTGGCAGGACTCTCTGCCCTCTCTCCAGGGAAGTATCCTGACATCATGAGTAGATGTCTTGATCCAAGCAACCTGACAGCTCTGCAGCAGCTCTGCAGCACATACAACTGTGCTATAGTCTGAGTAAGAAAACACATATCCTTAGTGCTTCTTTATCCATCTTTTCCCAGATGCTGCCCTGCATGATATTCTTGTTTTAGATACAGTTTTTTCTTCCCTTCTCTTCCCCCCCCCCCCCAAAAAAAAAAAAAAAAAAAATATATATATATATATATATATATGTGGACTCTGTGATTGCCTAGTTTAGATATTTCACTTTCACTTTATAATGTTTTTTGAATGTGTATCTGTTTATTTTTTGTGTAGGGTTTTTAGTGGGTTTCACATAACTTATTTGAGCATTCTTTTGGAAAGCATAGGAACAAGTAAAGGGTTCTTCTCTAGATTCCTTCCAGTCCTAGGTTGTCTAGCTCCTCTTTTTGTCATCGTACCTGTCTCTTTATCTTCTTCTTTTGTGTTGGTTAAGTTTCTCTGTACTACATGTAGTATTTAGGGGTATCCAGAAGTCATTTGTCAAGCATGTCTTCACAACTGGCAAGCATGTCTAAACATCAGGAATCCTATGATTTGAGTGGTGAATATATTTTCTAAAGTAACTGTAGTTTTTATTAAATAGGTTCTAAATGAAATTAATCTTGTGATTTATATTGCAGACGGTGTAGTAGATAAGTACTTTTTCTCTATTATTTTAAGCATGTTTGCTACTGATATCAGAATCATGTGTATATGCTAGGTCTGGAGGATTTGAAGTGATCCCAGGTTTCAGCCTCATGGACAGAGGTGGCTGATAGAAAAATGATAGATTATTTGTCAAAAGTCCTCCTTTGAACTATTGTTTCGGAAGATTCCTGATGTAGATACACTGCCTTCAACCAACCCAGACCCAATTAGGTATTCAGATAAAGATGAAACAAATGCAGTTTCAGTCATGGGTCTAGTAAAATATACACAATTTATGTTATTTGGGGAAATAATGTGATGCAGCATCAATAGACTGGTCTAATGGGCTCTGATCCAACCCTAAAAAGAGCTGGTCCAATGGGTTTTGGTCCAACAACAGTTAAGATTTAATTAAATAAATTATTTGATATCTTATTTTTGGTTTTCTAATTGTTTCAGTTTTCCTACCTTGGAAAGAGTTGCCTTTGGTTTGAACTTTGTTTTGAGTTTCATATTTCAACTAGGATTTGTGTTCTTTCCCTTTAAATACATGCTTGTAACACCCAACTGCAGTTAGACTGAATTGTGAGAGAAATTGACTCTTATTGGAGGATATGATTGTGGATTTTCTTCCCTGTTTCCCCAATGTATTTCACTTTTTCTTGTTTTTCCAATTCTCCTTCTGTCACAGCCTACCCTAGCAGCCTATCCTAAAATTTGCAGCGTAATGTCTTTGTTTACTTTAAATTAAGTAGAATGAAGACAAAATATTTAGTTTGTAATTTTAGTCATGATCGGGTAGACAATGAGGTGGTGAAACTTGACAATAAGGAGATTCCTCAAAGTGATTCTTTTAGGTACCTAGGTTCAATCATCAATAAAAGAGGTGATATAGAGGATGTTTTCTAAAGAATTAAAATATGGTGGATGAATTGGAGACGTGCGTCCGAGATTTTGGGTGATCGACGTATTCCATTAAAGCTTAAAGGAAAATTTTATAAAACCGTCATTTGACTAGCTATGATGGACAATGCAAAGTGTTGGATTGTAAAAAAAAATCATATAGATAAACTTAGTGTAGTAGAAATGAGGATGCTAAGATGAATGAATGGCAAAACTAGGAAGGATAAGATAAAGAATAATCATATTAGAGTTGGTTGGGGTGTTGCTCCCATAAGTGATAAGTTTCGGGAAAGTCATTTGAGGTAGCACGACCATGTTCAACAGAGACCTATAAATACCCCTGTACGAAGAAGTGATATAATCCAAATTGAAGGACCTAGAAGAGTTGGGGTAGACCTAAGATAACCTTAAGAGAAGTGATGAGAAAGATATGCTTAGCTTAGGCGTTGTATTTAACATGGCTTCAAACATAACTGATTGGAAGGCCATAATTCACGTAGCTGACCCCATTTAGTTGGGACAAGGCTTATTGTTGTTGTTGTGATGTCTTTGTTTACTTTATTTTATTTGTTTTAGAATTTAGTTGTATTGAATATTTGGCTTCTAATTTTGTTAGTTTCCTTATTTGAACTACTGTCCTAGTTATAGAGTTAGTCTTTTAATTTTCTTTATGTGGAATGTAATCCCCTGTTGTTGGAGTTAGATTGAGAAAATAACAACTCTTGGTATCTTGTGAAAAATACTGGAGTGTACCGCCCTTAGATGAAAACACTCTTTAGGGGTTTTTCCCTTGCTTTTCTGATAGTTGGTCCTCAAGAAGTAGAATCTTAGACTTCATTTATTTGATGGAAAAATGGGGAAAAAGTTAAAGGGGTGGGGGACAAAATACCAAAATGTGAGTTTGTTTGGTGAAGTGAGGTGTGAGTATGACAAGACAAGTTTCTTTAAATTAAGGTACTTTTTTGCTGAGGTGGATATTATATTTGCCCACCCCATGCATTAAAAACATCCCATATGAAATGAGGAACTTGTTGGAAAGGAAACGTAAGTTTACATTTTGATTTTGTAGCCCTAAAATGCTTTTCCTTATCCCCCTTCTTTTTGTGCCCTATTGCCCTCACTCTTCATAACCATAGAAGTCGACCGAAATTGTCGAAATTTCGGTCGAAATGTATGCATTTTTCAAAAGCGAAACGAAATTCCAATTATTTTTGAAAAGTGTCAAATTTCAAATTTCGACCGAAATTTTGGAGCGACCGAAATTTCGACCATTTCAACAAAATTTCGACTATTTCTACCGAAATTTCGAACATTTCAACATTCCTACTTGTTTTTCCTTAGTTTTTGTTGTTTTCTATCCCATTTTCACCTAATTTTCACAAATCCTTTGCCTTCAAACACCTCTTTTGCTCAATTTTTTTGCCTTCAAACACCTCCTAAGCCACAACAACTACAAAGAAAACTCCGACAACAATAAAATGTGAAGCATAAGCCATATCCAACAGTTTCAAACTTTTCATTTTTTATTTTATTTTATTTTTGTTTTGTTTGTGCCTTAAATGATCTTGTATTGCCTTGAAATTAATATATGTTTAGTCTAGGTGATCTATGATTGTGTTTTGTTACTTATCTTTTTATTATTTGCTACCACTTTTTTATTTTTTGATTTTAATAATTATTTTTAAAATTATGTATTTTTATTTTATGTATATATGATATATAGGCTTCAACTTTATATATGTGAAACACCATCACTTGATCTAGTCGGTTATTTTATTTTGTTGACTTGTTGTATATGTAACCATTCTACCAAACAATTCATGTATGCTGATGATTCTATGCTTGTATGCAATACAATTTGCACTTGTCGGAACCAATCATTTGTTAGTATACTTGAATGATAAATTTTCAATGGTTTTTTTTTTTTGGGGCAAAATACTAGTTCCATTTTGTTTATTATGCTTGAAATAGGTATTATGCAAGAATCCAAATCATTTTGATTCCATATGAGGCCCGAAATTGAAGTTCCAATTTCTAGAAAAAAGTGTCCAGTTTAGAACGAAATTTCGGCCTTTTGCAAGGTCGAAATTCCTGTATCGGTCGAATTTTCTTCCTTGTTCTTAACATGGGTGCCATGCATTTAATTACCCCAACTTTTTTTTTTTTTTTGAATTTAGAAAACACATTCTAATAGAAATTCCAAATGAAAGCTCTTGATCTTCATGGTCTTTTTGCAAGCCAGATTGTTTGCTGGGGAGTAGAACATTTAATATAGACTTGTCATTTTTAAGGTTCTATCATGTGTTTGTCAATAGTCAAAGTGATTCTCCTGCTGCGGTCTGGGGAATCCAAATGCCTTGCATTGTCTCCATTTAGCACACAATTGGCTGTGTTTTACTAATCACTAGCGACATTGTTATGCATTGGGGCATCTATGACCCATGCAGAAGACATCACTGCTTCTCCTAGTGTGATGGTTTTTAGGTGGAAGCCAATTGGCCTTACTTCCCAATCATTGCCTTCATTATATTTTTTAGACTGTAAAGTAGTTGTCCACCCTTCAGTTCTTTGATCACCTTCCCATTCACCCACACCCCCCAACCAGCAACAAGAAAAAAAGATCCTGTTTCTGTAGTATCTTGAACCCTTTATTGGGAACTCATCTGAGTTCTGTTTCACTTGCTGGTGATATGCACGGAAATGTTTGTAGAGAAAAATGCTCTTCATTATGACAAGAATGTGATGGATATTCTGCCTCACCTATTGTACACAGGTGAGATGCTTGTCGCATAGTTTTAGGAGTGTCATCAACCACCAAATTTGGTGATGGATGATGTGGTTCTCTTTCTACTATGAGTGAAAGCAAGCTCCTTCCCCATTGTTTTGATGACCTGTTGTGGAATTATCTAATTAAAATCTTAGAATAATCTGTTACGTTTGTTTTATCATTTTGATTGAAATAGAAATTACTACATCAAATTCCTAGATTAAATATTGTCTTGTTTGGTTTCCAGGATCATTGGCGTTAAGGATGTAGTCACCTTGTCAGGTTTTCATTGCCTTTCACCCCAGCAGAGCCACTTTTTTTATGGGTGGATGATGTTGGGTCTTCTTGAATGCAGTGAGTGTCAAGCTTTCTTTTGTACCATCATGCAGCATTTCATCCTGTTTTGATGCCTTATTATGTCAAACTGTCAATGTCCGAGTCTGGGTTCCTTTGATTTTTTGTTTTCTTAGTCACCTATGAAAGTAAGAAGGGGAAAGAATGAAATGCAGCAAGAGAACGTTCTTGTAAGTTGTTGGTGATACACAGACCTGGTTTTAGCATTGGCGGCGAAATGTCTTATTTTCCATTGTGAGCATTCCCTGCATGTCGCAGAACCCAGTCATGATCTCCTGGGGGTCTGGTGAGTTGCAAGTTTCAATTTTATGAATAGAAAAAAGTAGCATCTGCATTACCTCGCTCTGAATATTTACATTTGCCCTAGTACCCCCACAAAAAAAAAATTGACATTATAGATTTTAGGGGTGTAATTGGATAACAGAAATTTGCTTCCGAATTTGTATCTGCATCCGTTTTGCGTTGTTCTTATCGTTTGATTAATAATTGGACACGGATATGGTATACCATTTTTTTACTAGTTACCCGTCTGATAAAATTATTTGATCAAGTTACTTGTTTGGAATTTTATTTTATTTTTATAGATGTTTTACTTGAGACGCGTGACTATTTTTCTAGTTTCTCTACTAAAATAATTGTGAAAGTTGCTAAATTTTTAATGTCAAACCTATCCCTCACAAATAAAATGGCAAAGATGTTAATAACTAGTCGAAAACTTGTATTCAATCCGTATTCATATCTATTTAGAAGAATTTAATTAAGAGAATAATTGTTTGACTATCATCCTAATCATATTGAATTCATTTGAGAATTGATAGAATGTTATTAGAATCTGTATGAATATAATAGGATGCGAATATGATATAACCACCATTTGATTCGTTTACATCCCTTTATGAGAGGAGATTTAGTTGACGTAATTCCGTTGTTCCATCCTTTTTGTTGTAAACTAGTAGGCTTATTTGAATGTTATAAACAACTATATTGAACTCTTATGGTCCTTTTTAGGGTTGCATTTGTTTCAAAGGAAATTATTGTGGGGGCACTTTTTTTTGGGGTAAACCTTGTGGGGGCACTTAATCAATACGAAATTGCTTTGAATATTATTAATAAGGAAATATATAAAAAAACATTTCATTGAAAATATTGGTTGGTTCGACATTACCTTTTTTTTTCCCAAAACGAAACTGAAATTGTAATAACACCCCCTATTTCTAGCCAACAATTTGTATTGCAGGTCCAAGTATTAGAAGTTCTAGCCAAAAGAAGTTGTGGGCTTTTTGGATTGAAGCCCATGATTCAGACCCTGAACCCATGGATTTGGATACTACTGGCAAAGAACATGCCTTACTAAGAACCCGAAAAAGATCTAGGTGGAACCCAGATGAATTGGGTAGATGGATTTCTACCATGAGACGAGTTGAGTTTTGAAGATGTCCGAGATCAAGATAAGAGCCCTCCACGTGTTGGTTTAAGTTACATTGATGTTGGGGATCAATCGGGAGAGCAAAGACACCCAAGTACTGTAAAGTATGGGGGTGGTTGTTTAAGGCGGTTGATTGACCCAACCAACCACCTCAAGCCACCGGTCGGTCTGATTACGGGTTTTAAACTTGGTTTTGCTCCCGACCCTCTATAAGTAACCATTCATGACCTAATTTCACATTATTATATTCATGGATGCTATTGTGAACTGAGTAGAGGTTGTGTACACGTGGTTGGTGGTGAAGAACCCTCGATTCGTGAAGAAGGCTTGGATCTTGCTTTGACTTTCAGATATTTTAGAGGTTAGTTCCTCCCTCTAAAATTCTGTAGTGGTGAATTGGAGTGATTAGATCTGATTTGGATTGGATCATGCCAGGAGATGGATTTTCATATTTGAATCTAGGGTTGATCTTGTTGAAGAAGATGATGTGGATTCGAATAATTTTTCTTCAATGATCTGGTGTATGGAGACCTCTCTGGAGTTTTAAAAACAAAGTTTGGACTTGAATCAACCCAAAATCAAACCGATGATGGGTGATCAACAGTTTGAATTTCGGACTTGGAATTCTGCGCAAGAGGGGAGCGGTCAATTGACCCAACCAACCTTCCCAAGCGACCAGTTGGGTCATAGTGACTATGTCAGTATTGTTTTTCCGTAGTTTGGATCTTAGAACTTAATGAAACCTAGTCTAGGGGATCTCTGATGTTTAATGGAGTGGTTATTTGAGAGACTTAATATGTCTTTTCGTGATATTTCCGATAAGTCAAATAAGGTTACAATTACATATATGATTGATAAATGTTATGATGAATTGCCTTTCACTTTGAACATGTATGTAGTCTTATAACTTGCTATAACAATAGTTAAATATGATTACTTGATGATGACATGTTATGGATGATATCAGATGTATTTAATTTATCATTTGATGTGGAATGATGTGTTTGGTGCAACTATGATTGAGGGTTATCCTTGCTGGGAATTCTTAGTTTGAGATATCAAGGATTATGGTATGAGACACTATTCTCAGATGTCCCTAGCACTGTCATGGTTATTGGTTTACATACCTAGATGGTCTAGACTGCATGATTAGGTACCCTCACATGCTACTACGCTTTCAGCAAGGGTATTGAAGCCAAATGACCCTTGACGATGGTGACATAACTATGTTTTTCAACAGCAGTAGTTAGTCCGTCAGAATTTCAGTGGTCCACTGTTGATCATATAATTGTAGGGTTACATATATTAGGGTTGGGCTCATGGACACCTAATAGGCGACTTGGGAGTTGTAAAGGGATATGAGACTGCCTACCCCAACAATATGTGGACGACCATAGGATTAGGGAATGGGGTCCAACAGAGGTAATCAGTCGGTGAGGATTCTCATTCCTAGGTAGAAGAGGATATCGAACTGAGTTGGTTGTTGTCATAGGGAAAGTATCTGGACCACATGTAGTATGTCATCATAGGACCTTACATTAGGTTGAATCTATGACATGCACCAATATTCATGCCAATGGTTGTGGTGAGAGAGAGTGTAGACCTAAACCTTGACCATGGTTGATTGACGAGGACCGTACCCCCTTGCCCATGATCCTAACAGAGGTAGCCAATCCATAAGAGATTAGAGTGACAAGAACTACCGAGAGGAAGGTTGGTGTTATATCTTAAAGCATGTCTATCTTATTAGAGACTTACATAATTAGTTGCTAGATGCATCCATACTATTGTTTATCACCTTTTCTTTTTTATTCATGATGTGTATATGAGATTGTTGGCTTACTAAGTTCGTTAGAACTCATCTTTATGGATTATTTCTATTTTTCTTCAGATGACTATACAGATGTCAAAAAAAATTCCATATGTATGGGAGAACTCCAATGAAGAGACTGTGGAGACTTCAATGAGAATTGGTGCTACACAACACAAAGCCTCCTGTGGGCAAGGTTTAAAGTATCGGTATCGAGCATCGTATCGGTTATGTGATTTTAAGAGACGTATCGTCCCGTATCGAGTATTGTATCGTCTGAGAAAAGTATTTTAGTTCAATTCAATAGAAAGACGTATCGAGATGTATCGTATCGGTTGTGTCAAATATAGATATTTATCGTGTGGTATCGTGGAATACTTTAAACCTTGCATGTGAATGCATGGAGTGCTCTTATGACAACTATTGACGGCAAGAGGATCCAAGTGGTTCGTCATTTGGATAAGTCGATGAGAGAGGGTTTTATGACACCGTTTATCGAGAAATTAGTGGAAGGTTGTTCCAATCCTAAGAAAGACAAAAACGATAATTAAATTATGATATTTTCTTTGCTTCTTCTAAAAACATTTTTTTGGATACATTTTCCTTTGATTCATTCTTTGGATTATATTTATTACATTTCATTGGATTTTGGACTCTTTATTCCTTTATATTAATTATTGAACTATTATTTGTTCTTGATTTGGCGTTGTGTAGTTATTATTATTGATGGTTAAACCGAGGATCTTGTGAATGTGGACCACACTTACCAATACTGGCGGGTGGGGTGTGATAGAAACGTACAAAAAATGGCAAAAATCTTGGCGATATCTTGCGATAAATCACCGAAAATAGCGATAAAAAAAATGATATTTCGCCGAATTTCCCACAATTTTCCAACCTATTTTTCGTGAATTTCTCTCTTCTCCAGAGCTCCGCAGACCTTCTCTCTCATACTTCTTGTATTCTTGCCATATATCTTTTGACCTTCAACATAGAGCAATAGGTCTCACTTCATTCTTGACGGGTATAGCATTGTTTGCGACGATCAAATAGGATTTCAAACAGATTTGAGAGTTTTTTGGAGTTTTTTTATTTGAGAGATAACCATTGTTCGTATTGCTATGGGTACGATGATGGTTCATCCATGAGCTTGGATGACTCCTGGGCGCCACATGGACCACATCTACTTATGGGGTTATAATGGTTGGGGTCAATATCATTAAAGTGTCCTGATTATTTCTCCCAGTGACTCAGGGACTGGTATGTTGGAGGTGATATACCAATATGGTATGTGACCAAACCTACCATCATGTGCACCAGCACCAACACCACCACACCCACTAGGTTCTCTTGACTCTCTTCCATTACTTTATTCTCATTACCCTCCTTATGGGAGTAGTTTTGCATTAATAGATGGCGCCAATTATATAGCTCTAGTTTCTCTGTACCTCAACAACCATCAACGAGAAATGTAATGGAGTGACTTAAAAATATTTTGGATGAGAAGCTCATAAGTATCACATTCGGGCCTTCTAGCGTGAGATATGAGTCACAAGACTCACAATAGATGGATCAATCGAGACATAGTACTTGGTATTGATATGATACAGGTGGTGCCAACACAAGTATATTATACTTAGTTGTATTTGTATACTAATATTTTATAATGATGTTTATTGTTCTTGCGCATATTTATTTAGTTTAATTGTTTAAAATAATATTTTAGAATTCCAGTTTTGCGCATATACAGTTGGGTATGTGCCAATCAAAAATGCCAATTTAAGTGTGGTTTTAGGCAATACCAACAATTCAATTGTATTTACTAGCATCAAATTAGGGTAAATACCAAATTTGGACCCAAAATGACCTAAAATACCCTTCAAATTTATTTTAATTGTTTAAGGGCCTGTTTGGTTACATGAGTCTAGAGATTTCAAATATATAGATTTCAAATCTATGAAGTTATAATTTATAAAATTAGATGTTTGGTTGTGGAATGAAATTTGCGGATTCATCCTAAAAAACTATTTGATCGATGTGATTTTTGTGAATGTGCAAATGTATAGTTTTTTTGAAATCTCTGGATTTCAGCCCTTACCCATAAATGTAAATATTCACGTTTTTAGTGTAAAAAGATGAATCTCTAGATTTAATGAATTTAGAGATTTTTCCAACCAAACGGGTATAATTCTCAGATTCATGAATCCAGAGATTTCAAATCTCTGGATTCATGTAACCAAACAGGCCCTAAAATAATGTTCTAGGCCTCGTTGCGCTCAAAGCCTACAGTAATTGGGAGCCTTGTGCACGATGACACTCTTTTTGTGTATGGTCAAAAGTATTGCAGCAAGAATATTGAATTCTAGGTGAACCTTGAAATTTGATAAAGATCATCTGTTGTGCATGTCTCTGCTGTGCATAATAGTGCAGCAGAGGATGAGAGCTGGAAAACCACGCACCTTCAGCATGCGGAAACCAGTATTTAACATCCTCTTCTCTAGTCTTGGGTGTGGGCTTCAAATCTCTAGTCCAAGTCTTTTAGTGTGAGCTTCAATGGTGCTCATGGTGCGATTAGCATAGGTTGAGGACCAATCTTATTCCTCACCCAACTCGGTGACCGACTCAGCAATGAATTCTGCAAATCTCAACCATCAGATTGGGAACTTTCAAGTGTCATTCTCTCCTGCTGCACTATTATGTACGGCAGAGAGATAATGCTCAGCAGAGGATTTTCCCCCTTAAATATGCCCGAACCATGGAATAGTCTATGAAATCCAAAGCATTAAAATTTGGGATCCTCTCAAATGAGTCAACCATGTGAATAGAGAAATAAGAATGGTAAAATCTTCTCGGTATGTGATGATCTATTGAATCTAACCTAGATTCGTTGCAAACGGACTCAAAATTTAGTACCCGTGAGAAGAAAAACCCTAGAATTAGTTACACTGAAACTTTCACAATCGAGATCAATTACTACCAATTCAAAAATTCAATCGATCAAATTCCAATTAAAAAAAAAAAAAAAAATTGAAGTACATATAACTGTTTACAAGATTTTCAAGTCCTATCCAACATGCCATGTCACAGATACTTTAGTCCAATCATATGAACTTATTTAATTGAGATGACAAATAAACTTTACCTAATATCTAATTATTTATAATATTTACCTAATCATTTATTCTCTTTTCTCAATTAGCATGAAACATTACACACAAGTGCCCCCAAAAAGTAATAAAAAAATGAAAAGAATAAATTAAAAAGAAAACCCTCCCAAGAGGCAGAGATACCACATCAAGGCTCAAACCATCCAGTCCAAGACCCCATTTTTTGAGCCAATGGTCTGTTTTGTACTCATCCCCCTTGTCTACAAGAAAAAAACAGTTTTCGACTGCCATGAAGGTTTCCAATAGCAAAGATCAACTATACTACAAATCACCAAGGTAGGCCAAGCACTTGTGTAATTTCTGTTTGTGTTCTTAGTTATATTTCAAACCTCAATTTTATTTAGGTAATCAGGGGAAGAGTACAACTTAATATATCCGACTCAAACCCACAGTTTTTGAAACTCCCTTTTAGTCCCGAGAAGAAGAAACAGCTAAATGTTCAAAACAAGAGAAAAACCACTGTTACATTTATAATTTTTCATGTTTCAGTTTTCAACTCTGAATCCATCGATACAACAATCCTGTCACCCTCTAAAGATGAGGTTGAACACTTACTCCCTGGAGTAGTTGACTTCTTCACTAATTGGGTTGAGGAGATTGAGATTTTCCTTGCCATCTTAACAAACTCCCTGCAGAAAACACATTACAAAAGCACATTCAAGTCAAAATCATTTTTTGGATCATCCAATCAAATGAATAAAGTATTGTTTATTGTGTTCATAGTTTTAAGTTACTTACTGCCAAGGATCATCACCAAGAAGCATCATGTCTCCTTCATCATCCGTGAACACAAGTAACCATTTGTCCCTGTCCTGAAGCTCTCCTTTAATCTCAAACATATTTTCCAGCTCATTTATAAGCTGTTCATACCCTTCCAACACTGTCAAGTCAACAGCCCGACCAACTGCAATCCCTTCCATTTGAACCTTCAGCATTAAAATGAGGGTTTATACTATGAGTACATTATCAGATGAGAGCCACAGGAGGCTACTGTTGTGCTTCCTATTTATAACATATGCATTCTGGACTCTTCTTTATATGGCCTCAGCCACTAAAACTCCTATTTTAGCTTGGTTGTTAATCTGGGTTTATCGTGCAACTTTATAGAAGACACAAGAAGTTTTGGCATTACCTTTATACGACTCCTGGTGGAAGAACTGCAGCAACTCTGCTTACTTTGACTCTCTTTCAGTGAGACTTGTAACAAACATTGTTTCCATTCCTTGGGTGTATTCGAGAGGTCCGAATCGGCTCCAGAACCATTAGCTGGGGTGGATCTGTCTGTAGTTGCACTAGATACGCTCATAAGACATGATGATGCCTTCTCTGTAGGGACATCTAATACATTTACCAAATTGAATCCAAACAACCGGCAACCACTAGCCATCTCAGGTTTCTTCCCTGTGTCCACAAGGTCAAGCATCAAGTTGTTGCTTGGCTTTGATGTATCCAAGGTAGAAATGCCTTCAAGAAATGAATTTGTAATGCCAGTTTTGTGATATGCTGACTCTTGAAAGAGACTCAAGGAAACATCCACCTGTGGAGATTGCAGCCAGCCCCCATCTGTCCAAGTCTTGGAGCCACAGCCATTGCTGCCATCGATGAGATTGCATTTACCTTCTTTCTGCTTTGGATGCCACAAAACCTGGCTTTCATTACTTTGGGCTTCAGCACTACTTGAATGAGTTAGATCATGGGACTGAGTGGATCCAGGATACCAGAAAACTGAGGCTGCAGAATTAGCTGCAGTTTCTACATTCCAGGACAGTAAAGTTCAAAATACATCCAACCCAATGCAGACAAAGCAGAAAACAAAAGGTAAAAGTTTCTCTCACCAACAACATGGGTGTCTATTGGTGGTCGGGGCCTCTTGTTCTTTACAGCTGGTGGTTGAATAGGGTTAGAAGGAATAGAAGCAACAAAAGGTTCAATCTCCCAAGGAGAAACCCTCTCTGGTCTTTGAATAGAGGACGATGGTTCATCCCATTGAACCTGAAAATAAACAATATAAGAATTCAAGTATCTAAAAGAAGACCTTAAACTACTGATTATGTGGAAGAAATTCCAACCTTCAATGACCTCCACTTGGAGTCCTTCCACTGGGAAGAGACATCTTCAACCCCAACGATGGTACCTGTAAACCTAATCAACCAAAACAAGGAAACATTATGCCAGAGCAGTAAACATATAGCATAAAACGTACAAAACAGAGATAAAAAAATCCCACAAATACCTTCTTTCAGGGCAATCTTCACCCTCAAATCTCATCTTGAATCTCTTACCAACTGAAAACGCATTCTTAGAAGCTTCCAAATACTTGTTCAAGCTTATAATGAACTGACTCGTTCTAACGAAAACCATGAACAAGAGGGATAATTAACAAGATAGTGAACGGAATAGACATATGGTGGTTTCTTTGGCAGAAAAGAAACAACCTTAAAAATAAAAAAAGAACTTTTCCAACCTTGGCTTGTAATAAACAATAAAAAGGGTCTGAGTAGCTACAGCATGAGATGCAGTTGCAAGTACTCCAAGATGCATACTCTGGCTCGATATCACAGAGGATGGCATAGTGCTCTGTTGATGAGCAAGTCGTCTAACTCCAACACATAGTTCTCCATTCTCTCCCCTACATAATCACTCTGAGAGGGTAAAAAGAGAACCTACCGCAAAGTAAAACTCGCGAAATCCAGATATTACAAAGCTGACAGAAGATCATAATAAGACCTTTGCCAAAATACCTCAAGAAAACAAAAGCATCTCCTGCAACCAATCTCTTAGAAGTGACAAATGTACTCCATCCAGTCGTAAGCAAATGCCTACGGGGTTGACCTATCACAATCATATTGAAAAATAAATACGACTTATCTAGCACAACCAAATGTTAGATGTCCGGCAAAAGGAAAATTGCAACAGCAGGTACCTCTAAAGATATGTTTAAATCGCCACTCATATCCATGAAGATCCCTAGCTGCCAATTCCTGAGTTGGTGTTGATTGGCTCATGTCCTTCAAGAAAGTACAAGTCGAAGGAAGACGATCCAACAGAAAATAGGAAATCGAAAGATGCACAGAGACAGTGGAAAAAAGAAAAGAAAAAAAATGGAATAACGAAATAGAATGAGCAATACCAACGGAGGAAGGCATTCGTTAGCGTGCTTCCGAAGAACAGAGAATCCTCCATGTGTGCTTGTATCAGACGCAGTTAGAATCTTGCAAAAAGAATGAACCGCCGGTTGCGTAGTTTCAGAAGGGCTTGGATCAGGACTTCTCGGCTCATTTTGCTGTAGAAATTACAAAAAAAATATTTAAAAGAATAAATATTCTCCATCCCTTCTGCAATTAGATATGGATTGAAAGACGAAAAGTAAGCAAGTCTCACATCTGCCTCAGGTTGTAAGGTTATCTGCGCGTAAACTTCATCGGTTTCTTGTTCAGCCTAGCAGTACCAGAAAGCAACAAAATCACAAAGCTTTTATTGGAAATTTAAAAGAAAAATAAAGAAAGAGATTTTCGAAGAAGAATACCAGCAACTGAATGTGTATAACACGACAAAGGATTTTGGAAGGAAGATTAAACAAAGGAATTCGCTGATTCAATTCCTGGTTTGTCGATGCTTCTAACTGTAACAGAATCCCAAACGGTATAGAGAAACAAAATTACCTCATTCATTCAAACTAAGAGGAAGAAACAAGAACCACAGCTGTGGTTCCAGAAAACAAAAATTGGAAATATAAAGTAGCTGATAAATTTAGAAAGAGAACAGAGCATCACTTACTTGTTCCATGTGACCTTGCGGGAAGTAGAAAACTCGCTCGCCCTCCCGAGGAACATCCACGAGAGGACCTGCACAAGCTCTCCAAAGTGCCGCATAGAGCTCATCACCGCTAAAGCCTATCAAATACACGTAAGAAATCAAATCAGCAGAAATAAAAAAAAGCCCCAAGTGTGCTCTGAAGCAACAGGCATTACAACGAAACACTTCAATGATGACTACAAAGCTTCAAGAGAAAGATCATTTCACCTGTTTCCTGCCGCAAAACCGAAGCACCTCTTAAATCCTCAGCATAAGCCATGAAAGCTTGCCTAAGCTCGGAAAAGCCACTACTCAAGTCAATGAACAGACAACTGCCGTCTTCTTTACGCTCTGCTAACCCATTTTTTCTTCGAAGAATGAAAACAGAGATGAATCACGAATCGAACAAAGGAAAATCCGTTATTCTGGATCGAGTCAACTTTTTCGATTTACAATAATTCACAGAAACAATACCGAACGATGAGATAAACCATCAACCACCAGTATTCTTGTTCACAGAACTTCTCTGTCAGTACATATCATCAGCCACTCTCTCGCTTTCTATTTCCTGATCCAGTTACCGGAAAACCGCTTCCCAAAACCACTTCACAAACCAGAAACCACCTTTTCTTTGATCAGTTTCTCAGTTCTTTCGAATCCAAATCTCTTCCACGAAGAAAGATGAAGCTCAGAAACCACCATTTCTTCCGAATCCTTCAAAGAAAAACAAAAAAGAAAGAAAGGCCATTCCGCGCTTGCTATTACTATTATATGCCTTTCTCTCTCTCTCAGAGAGTTAACCTAACCCTAAACCGTGGTTAGGTATTGACCAGAATCAAAGAAACTGTAGTTTGTCCGTACAGCACGCTTTGCAGAAGTGATGGAGCTGATACCATCAGATAACGGCGGTGACCCTTTTTAACGACAGTTGGCGTTTGAAGTGTCGCTGATGAGTGCCTGGGGATTGGGTTTCACATTCACGGGATGCCAAATGGCCGTTACCGTTAGTTGGTCGTCGTCGTCGTCTATTTCGTTTTGTCGGCTTTGAGGCAGGCATGCACTGTCGGCCCGAGTAAACCCGGCAGGGGAAATAGTTGCCTCTTGAGGGAGTTACAATTAACCCTGGAGAATCATCATAATTACGAAATATCTGCCATTCCACGTATCACATGCCTGTGGGGCCCATCAGCCCTAGTCAGATTCTTGACCTGGCAGTTTCCGGAAAAAGCATTTGTCAAGCTGAAATCTAAAATCTCGGTCAAGATTTCGATCTTAACCTTTGAATTTTGACGGTCAAGATCGAAATTTTGACCCGACTGCTCGAAATGTGTGGCTTAATGGTCCTGCTCATTTGATGCACAAGACCCAAGCAAGACTCGCAATTTCCATCCCTATGGAGAATTGAGGCCCCCACAAGACCCCACAAACTGTCCCTACTCGTGGGAATTTCCAAAAGTCTGGATTATTGCTGCGCCGGTGCTTCTGACATGGTGGTGCTCGAAGCTCAATTATGGATGGATGATCTTAATCATATAAAAGAATTGTTCAATTCGTATTAAAAAAAAACTTGCTTTATTTTACTTAAATTGATATAATTTGCACAATCTTTTTTGTGCAATTGAGGTTAGCGGAACGAGCAGTTTTCCAATCGGATTGTAAAGAGTTAATTCGGCTGCTCCTTAACCCAATGGCTATTGGCCCACTCAATCTTGACCCTATCATTGTGGATATAAGAAGGTTGAAATCTTATTTTCTAGAATGTAGTTTTACTTTTATTCCTAGGTCTTGCAATTAATTGCTCATGTCCTAGCTGGGAAGGCACTGTCGATTCAGGGCTCGACAGTTTGGCCTCTATCCACTCCTTGGCTATTTCCCTCAGCCTTGGCCTCTACTCCTACTTAATGAAACTTTTTACCAAAAAAAAAAAAAAGAATTTTTTCGCATCGATCTAATGTTGGGCATCACATGCACCACTTCTACTAAGGTAAAGCTTGTGCACTTCTTACATTATTTCACTACATACTAAGGGTGAGACCTAATGTGGGTCCCACTTTTAAATTATTTTGATGGGTCCGCCTCCAAACATGTGATGTTGAGGTACGAAGGAACCACAAACCTTTATCATAGTGGATAGAACCACGACGAATAGAGAATCCAAACTCGTATGACACGTCCATGAAGAATACACGTAAGACATGCTTTTGGAAAGAATTTTGACATGTGTTGTAAAGTAGTGGCTAACGTGGCAGCCATGCACTTTGTTTGGAGTCTTTGGACCGGAAGGCTCAGTGTAGTTTTGACTTTTTGACTTCTGAAAACCATGAAGACTTACAGTGTCTTTGACTCTTTTTAGTAATCATGACTGGGGAGTACAAATGAATAACTTTGAAATAGAAAATAGCCAACATAAGAAGATTGAAACCACAAGACCATTCAAAATTAATGAAATTACCAAATTATACATCACCAGTTTTTATCTAAAAACTAACCACTGGCCTTATTTATTATTTCTTTTGGTAAACAGACTTCATTCAGAGAACTAAAGAAAATACAGACACAAAAACTGCATGTGTACACAAGGTTCGAACCGAACCAAAGAGCGGAAAGTGACCAAACTGTCGTACATGCAATAGACAGGGTCATCTAGGGTAAGGGTTGGGCCCAAATAACCCTTATAACAAAAATACTAAAAAAAATACCAACACCTGCATAGGGGGACAGAATACACGCCACGTAGGGCAGACATACAACACACTCATAGGGGGACATACAACATGCTTTAAGGGCACACAAAACTCGTACAGTTGTTGCGATGGTAGCATCAAAAGTGCGGAGAAGGTTCGGACCTGCCATCCGGCTCCGCCTTAGAGGCGTACCTGTCAAGCTCGCCGCAGAAGAACTTATACTCAGAGCTGGAGTTGTTTTACGGTGTGCACCAAAGAATGCTGCAACCAGAGAATTGATTTGTTATTTGATAACGAAAAAATAAAGAAAAAAAAAAGGAAAAAAAAAATACTGCAACCAGATCTACAATAAGAACAAGCAGATCTAAGGGGAAACCCTAGATCAAGTGGAGACGGGAGAGAGAGAAACAGAGACGGGAAAGAGGGAGAAGACAGAAAAGAGGATCAGAGGAGAAGAGAGAGAAGATCCGAGAAGCCGAGGAGGCGGGAGGTGGGAGCAGGCAGAGAAGGCGGAAGCAAGGAAAGAAGGCGGGAGGTGGGAGCAGAAAGAGGAGGCGGAGAAGGAGCAAGGGAGGCGGAGAGACTGCAGACGCAAATCTCTCCGCCTCAAACGACGGTCAAGGTGGCTTCGTTCACTTCAGTGGAAGAAAGAACAAGTTATCATGACTAACCACTGGCCTTATTCATAGTAATCAAACTCCACTACAAAATGTTTATTTCATAAATTTTTCAAGGGTAGAGTCAAGATTCAATACTAGAGAGGTTGACTAGTGATGACTTGTGAACCTTAGTTTTTATGAACTTGTCGAATACCTTAAAAGTTAATTATTTACACTAATTTTTCTACCAATTGTCATTATTGTTAAAACTTTTCTCTAATCGAAAGACTAGACATTTCTCACATAGAAAGAAGACCAAAGACCTTTTTCTAGGGCAATTTAAAAAAATCGAATAGACCACGATCACCTAATCCCTGGAAAACTCCACCCTTGCACATTTTTCTAATTTTTTTTGGCCAAACACACCTTTGTAATTGAACAAATGAACAATAGAAGCCACCATTGATTCCTTAATAGTATTAATAATATCATAAAGGTGTTCTCCATATCCATGCCAAAAATTAGTGCCTGGGTGATGAAGGATTAAGATTTGGGAAGCAAATTAGTGGAATCATGCAGATGTATATCTTTTAATATATTTAACCTAATTTTCCCCACCAACAAGAGAACAATTAAGAAGGAAAAAAAAGGGGGAAAAAGTTAATAAAGGAATTGAAAGAAAAGATTTTGTTTAATCCCTAAAGCTAGGAATAATCCTTGCAGTAGCACAAAAGCTTTGATATTGTTCATGGAGGGTTTGGATTCCCTCTTAACAGTTCCTTTTTATTATAATCAACTCATCCTCCACCCCCTTCATGGACTTAGAATTTTCAAAAGATTCCTTCAACCCAACACTTAACTGGTTTAGAGTGGTCTTCATTATGAGTTCATGTCTCTTCATCTTTGATTGGTGATTTATGCAAAATATCTAATGAAACTTGTTTGTTTGTGAAATGCTTATAAAGATATCTCAATTAATTTATGAAACAGGTTCTCCATAACACACTGTCTAGGAAAGAAATCTTTATTGAGTGGATCGATCGATCGATTCAAATGATCTCGAAATTTGAATTTGATGACTGATTCTAGGGTTTCTGAGCTGATTTTAATACGATTAAACTCATGCATGAGAGAAATTGTACTTAGAATTTCTTTTTGTTGGTGGGTTCTCACCTCACATGATGTATGATGATGAATCAATCCATTAGAGCACTGATCAGAGAGATGGATGGTCCATTTAACACATCTGTTCTGATGCTGTAATGAGGGTGCAACATTTCTTGTCTAGTCCACATCAACAACACTAATTGCAATTAAATTATGTTAGTGGTTATAGATTAGAATCCTATGTTTAAGGAAGGAGCTTTTTGAGAGTGTTCTTGATAGATTACAATGAAGAGGATTTGAGATTTAAGGTGACAAATAAAGAATGAGGTATGTGAGTGTTTCTCCCTAGATCATGCACAATTATTAAGTCTAAAAACCTAATCCTTTGGCCTCATTCACCTTGATATGAAATGAAGAAACCAAATGTGTGAATCATGTTCATGGATTTGTTGGTTTTATAACTTAATTATTTTGCCTCTCTTATTGGCTTTCAAAGGGTTAAAGTTCCATCTCCCCATAGTTAGGTGCCCATGTATCTCACTTGTTCCAAGGAAAATATAGGGAAAGTAAAGTGAAATCAAATTACTACTAAATTATTTTTCTTCTTTTATATTAAAAGTAAACAGTTTTGAAATTTTTTCTCATGTAGACAATACATTGTACATAGTCTTAATCTCAAATGGGTTTTACTTAATATTTTATTTAACCATATTATATTGACCGATAAAAAATCATTGGTGCGATATGAGAGATTTTCCACATTCATACTAATATAAAGAACTTCATTCTTTTCAATAATCATATCATGAATGTTCTAGATTTTTAGATTATAGATGTCTTGAAATGAAAAAATAAAGAAAGTCGTATTTACTCTCACTCGCATAGAAGTTTTTCTAGTTAGAAAATTGACTACCGTGCTAGTTTCCCTAGGAATAATGAAGAAAAATAGTTTACTAAGTCTCTTTTCTTTTCTTGTCGTAGTTTGAGTTGAGAAACGTCATCTTTTCAAAGCAAGAACAAGTATATACAAGCTAATGAGAAGCATAAAACATATAATTTTGTCTGTAAACAACGGAAAAAAATAGAAAAACATAAGAGGAAAAAAAAAATTTCAAAAGTAAGGCATTATCTTCTAGTGGATTTCCCTCTATCATTTTGGTCCATCCAAACTTTCCTAACCATGTTAATTAAGAATTTGATTTAATATTAATCTTTTGATGTATAATTTTTTGTTAAAAAGTTAAAAAAATATTATATATAATAATTATGAATAATTATAATAAGTTAGTTAGGTTATAGGTATAGTTTTTCATGTGTTAATATTACAAAAATATTAAATCAAAACAATCGATTAGAATTGAAAATCACGTTAAAACATGTGAGACAATCATGGGCAAATAGAATTTTTAAGCCTTGGGTGGAGTTTTGCCTTTCCATCTATTGTTTCCATGTACGAAAACTACTTAACATAATATCCTTTTGGTGAAATAATAATTAACACTAATAATAATTAATTATCATTACTAATATTATATTTATTATAGTTACTTGTCTAATAGATTAAATGGGTTTGGTTCCCTACCCATGTCATGCGATGGGTGACTTTATTTGACCTTGTTCAAGGCATTCACAGCCGTTGGATTTTATGATCAGGATTTTGATTTGTTTTAAATAATAATTTGGACTCATTTCTATTTCTCTGAGATATAATTATTTTTTGTCTAAGAATCTAAGATCCATTGGATCCCTTCTCTCCTTCCTTTTTTTTTTTGTAATATGGCACTTTCCATGCCAAAGGAAGAAAAGGACACCACTCCTGTGTGGAAGTTATGAATTGGCATTCATCAAATCAAAGACATAAAAAAATTAAAATTAAACATTAATTACATGCAGCTGGCCCCTAACAACCAAACACCCTTTTGTCTTGTTTTTCTAAAATGCTAAGTGGTTCATTTCCTCTCTCTCATAATTGGGCTTCAGAGAAGAAGTGGGAAAAACAGAAACCCAAAAAATCTCTCTCTCTCTCTCTCCCTCATAATTGGGCTTCAAAGAAGAAGTGGGAAAAACAGAAACCCAAAAAGAGAGACATGAGAATCCCAAAGTAAATAAGATTCCTCATAGATAAGGTGTCTCACTTTGACACATTGAAAGTCTAATGCAAAGCAAGTGAATCATCACAATAACTATTATTGTAAAACATGATAGAGAAATGTAAAGCTAGAGAAAAACATCAGGGTAGGGCAGAAAATAACTCAACAAACACCCACATAAGAAAGAAATTTACATAACTTGGCTTGTTCATAAGAGATAGATGTCTCCATACCATCTGTCAATGTAGATACATATATGATAAGTCACTTCTAATGTCTCTACATTTCCCACTTAGGAACACATGCATGGAAAGTTATATTTGGTGACTTTCTTCATAAATGGCCTTTGATGAATTAGGTGAAACCCACATTCTCATATTAATAGTCTAACAAACCATGCATGCTATGAGTCATGAGCCAAAAAGCCCCATTTGGCAATAACTATAACCACTTGAATAAAGAAGGAAAAGAGAGAGAAAGAGAGAGAGAAAGCCAGAATGTAAAGATAAGAAGATGGATGCTGTCAAACTCACAACTCAATCAAAAATTTGCATATACAAAGTTTTGCCTGTCTACAAACAAGAGAACAGTACTATTATACATGAAATATAAAATAAGTGCTACTTCTTAATACATGGCAGAGAATCCTAGTTCATTTTCATGTGAGACAAGAAATCACTGGGTAGCAAGGTGATGCAAGAATATGATGAACAGTCATTTTAAACTCTCAGCCACAGGGAGTAAGCTTCTTGTTTCCTGCACCACGAGGATGGTCATCTTTCCAGTCATCCCAGGCCCTTGCCTTTTCTACTGCAGCATCATCATCTTCATCCTCCTCATTTCCAGGTCCAGGCATTCGACCTTCCTGGTGCCATGAGGAATTGGCTTCTTCCAAGAGCCTAGCATTCATTTCTTGCCATTTATTCATCATTTCCATTTCACGCAGCCCAGCCTCCTCTATGCTCATTGTTGGTAGTCTGTGGGTAACAGAAAAAGAACAAAGATAAGGACCTATGATCCTATTCTCAAGGTAGTTTCATTCAGAAAATTCCAAAGATTGACATGTGAATCTTAATTTTCATCTATCGTTTTGCCATCTGTAAAATAAATCCATGCTTCAAATGAAGGATAAAAGATTGCATAATTGCAAACCCTAGAGAACAATATAAATGTAGATAAAGGCTTCCAAGGCAAGAAGTTTGGTATTTAAAATAAAAAAATAAAATAAAATACAACCTCCTATCTTCACTTGATCATGTTATTAAACACATCAGATGGTAGAGACATGATTACCTATGACCAGGCTGGAATACTTGTGCTGCCATTCTTTCCCTTTCACTTGTTAATCTTCCACCCACTAGACTAGCTGGTCCAAATAAAAGAGGCTGGTGTTTGTGGTCGTGTGCTTGTGAAACTGTTGCTCTCCCTTCAATGACATCTTGAGCAAAAGTGGCACATGTGATTGGCTGTGCTGGTTGTGTGAATTGTGCTCGGACTGCTGCATCACGATGCCAAGCTTCTGCTCTCTTAGTCCGCTCATCAAGGACATCACTATCAAATTCTTTGTCACCCTCCTGTACCTCAGATATCAGTATTTCATGAGCATTTTTTTTGGTGGGGGGGTGGGGGGGGGGGAGGTGACGAGCTGCAGATGACGATGTTTTCAATGAAACAGCAAACAAAGTAATGCAATTTCTCAGACATATAGAACTCATAAGCATCTAGATTGACACAATGCGATGCATTGGAGGGTGTCTAAGAACAAGGAAATGCCAACTTTAATAGAATTCCAAACTACAAAATTGAAGAACCATCACAGGCAAGTGAAATACATAATGGCTAAAGTGCCCAACTCATAATTGGTAAATTTGTGGGTTCAAGTACTGTTGGATACACACTAATGTGTACGCTCAACAAGTCTATAGGAACCGGCTATATATCAATGGTTCCTCATCACACACACAACTCCTAATGGTGAAGAGCCAGTAAGAGGAGGGGAAGTTGCACACCCAAGGAGTCTTTCTTTAAGATATTACATATATAAGAAAAGATAAATTTGATGAGAAAATCACATAGCTTGTCTTTCTGTCACATGTCATATATAAAATATTGCCACCAATCAGAGCATTGTAGATACCTGTAATTGCTTTTCCTTGATAGCAGAAAGCATTTCTTCCTCTTTCTTTAGCATTTCCAGCAAATCAAAGGCCTGTGACAATTGTTCCAGAGCATGGAAGTAGGATTAGACTTTCCACATAAAAAGGAAAAATACAGGTAATATATATATATATATATAACTGCTTGACAAGTGGTTACCTTACAGAGAGCCAAAGAGATGGTAGTAAGCCATGCCTGTACAAGAGGACCATTGCAAGTAAGAGAAATATTAAAGAATTGAGCAAACCAAAATAACAGGGGGAAAACACTTTTTTCCTCTTTTGGAAATAGGGATTTAATGGAGAAAGAGATTGTAAATATAATTTGTGCCTATACACCTCAAGTAGGTTTGGATGAAAGTCTAAAGTTAGAATTTTGGAAAAAAATTCTAAAGGACCATCGTTCCATTAAAGCTTAAAGGAAAAACTCTACAGGACCATCGTTCGACCATTTATCATGTACAGGGTGTTGGGCTGTTAAAAAAATCATATAGATAAACTCAGTTTAGCAAAAATGACGATGCTAAGATGCATGAGTGTCATAAGTGATAAAATAAACTCAGTATAGCAGGAATGATCATATTAGAGTTGGTATAGGACTTGCTCCCATAAGTGATAAGCTACAAGAAGTTGTTTGAGGTGGCACGACCACGTTCAACGGAGGCATATAAATGCCCATGTACAGAGAAATGATATAATCCAAATTGAAGGAACTAGAAGAACTAGGGCCAGATCTAAGATAACCTTAAGAAAAGTGGTGAGAAAGGATATGCATAACTTAAGCCCTGTATCTAGTATGGCCTCAAACAGAACTAATTGGAGGGCAAGAATCCATGTAGCCAATCCATTTAGTTGGGACAAGGCTTATTGTTGTTGTTGGAAACAGGGAATTAAGAAACAAACAAATAGACAAATGAAGTTATCAAATCTTTGAAATCTTTGAACCTACTGTGACAGATTTTCATCCGAAAATAGAAGAAAAGAAATAGTTGCAACAGCGTGAGAAACCTGACTTTATTTCTCGCCTAGGGTTCAAGTTTCAAACCCAATATTGATTCAATGGTTCGTTCAGCCAGAATCTCTAAGCTTAACTGGTTTATTTTCTTATTTAATTAATCATTTAGTCTTACAGTCAGGATGAGATTTCAGTAGTTATTTTGCAGACTGATAATGCCTTTATCTTATTTCAGTTTCCTCTCCACCTTAGCTCATCCAAGTGGTTTTCCTAGGTTAAGTTGGTTTTACCGTTTTATAGGGTGGACACTGGCTGACTGTAGAATTGCTCCACACAACCTAGTTGTCATAGGTTCAAGTTGGGAAACAATCTCTCTGCAAAGCTGACGGTATCCTTAGACCTTGCAATGGCGGAAGCCTTGGATGGTGAGTATTCTTGTGTAGATCACAAGTCAGTATGCACCCACAAAAACAAGCCCCAAAGTCTGCCTGGCAGGGTGTGGGATGCGACTGCGATGAGAGGAATCCGGATCAGCTCCCCGTCAGGAGAGAACAATGTGCTTCTCTGACGTTATTGAACCACAAAGCAGGGGGTGGGGCCCACAGGGTCCACTGAGATTTTTATCTCTGATTTTTTTTAATATTTACAAGTGGGGTCCACCCCCTACTGTGGGATTCAAAACCGTCAGGGGAACACATTGTTCTCCCCTGACGGGGAGGTGATCCAGACTCCTGTGAGAGCCTTGTCTGATGATGTGGCGAGTTCTAGTTGGTTTAAAGCAGCATCTCATAAGTCAGCCCCAGCATAAAGAAATAACGGATCAAAACAGTGAATAAAAAGGAGGATATTGTTCACATGACTAATGATTTGGGGCTGGTGTGAGATTAGCTGCTGGATGTTGGTCGAATATTCTATTAGAAGCTATTGTTAGTTTAGCTTCTATTTTCAGTTTTAGAAAGTATATTTTCAATTCAGCTAAGTAGTTTTTCTAATTTCAGTTTTGTTGCTACCTTTGTTTTACCAGTATTCCTGTTTTGACAAATGGCAGCTAGAGTTATTTGAACTTTCTACTTCAGTTGTTTAGCTTTTATTTAAATATCTCCATTTTCTGAAGTTTCTATACCTGAGACTATTTTGTGAAGCTTAAGTTACAAGTAGGTCCTATCAGTTGCACTTAGTTAATGGAAATGTATGGTCTGTGAAAGATTTACTTGAACAGCAAGATAGTTGTCAGTGGGAGGCCCAAGGATGAAATGCTTGCCATCCTCATCACCCCCTCCTCATCTTTTTCTATATTCATTTCATATATAAACAAGAGACAGAGGGAAGGGAAGAGGAAATAAAAGTTGAGTTTTCCAATTTGTTAATCATTATTATGGTGTTGATTCTAGCTACAATTGATCACCCTCTTGTTTCCTAGGTTTGAGGTCGGCTTTTGCACTAATGCCCTTTTATCTTGGTTCACTATTTCCTTCTCTAAGCTGTTCAGTTATAAAGAATGTAAATGCTCAGGCTCTACAGTACCATAGAGTTTTAAGTAATAAAAAGCCTTTTCTTTAGTTCTATGGTAATTCAGACTTCCCACTTGTGGTGATTCAGCATGTCCTTAACAATGTTTCAGGAATCGCCTGGTGGCAATTCCAAGGTTTCAGGTGGTAACTCCTGAATACATGTCCCCATTTTAGGTTCGTGTACACCATTGTCTCCTCTAGTTACTTGTCCATCTATGAAACGTAAGACTCTATAAAAATGTGAGATTCCAGAAAATAATCGGTTGTAAGTGTAAGTTATTAAAAATAAATTAATGTGATTCTGGTCTGTATCCTGATTCCTTATATGTTCACCAAGTTGGATTGCAAAGTGACAGGCTCAGGACAACAGCATTAAAAGTATGCTGATTAGAGAAAAACAACAATGAACAAATGATACTACTCATATCACCTCTCGTTCCTCCTCTCCATCATCGTCCAAAACATCTTCCTCCCCAGCCTCAACAGGAGTAGACAAAGCAGCAGCTCTGGAAGAACGCCCCCTCCGCTCTCTCCGTTCCTTAATTTCTTGCAGCTTTAATTCTGCAGCTTTCTGGCGCTTGAACCTAGCAATCTAAAATTGACAAAATCAGAACTAAGCATCTGATGCTACTTCAATTAAGGTATTTACATAATGGTAACCCCATTCATCCCTCATACAGTGTACAGCATCACAATGGACCTTCATGAAAGAATACCAATGGATTGTAAAAGAATATGCAAATGCAAGTCAAATCTGGATATGTTTATTCAAATACTTCACCATATTGAATATTTGACAGAAAAAGTAAATTCGTAAATCCATTCTATGAATGGATAGAGTTATATATCTACATCATTAAAAAATAACTGACAAATTGGCAATAAACAAAAACCCAATTTTAATTATATATAAGTTCACGACTCAAAGTATAAAAAAGTCCATAAATAAGTATAAAATTTCTGAGGCATAGATAAATGAATAAGGAAGTTCCCAGGCAGTGACAACTGGAAAAAGGAACAGTTATCTCTTATGTCCTCATGTCCTGATATAGATTGAAGCACGAAGAAGACTGAAGTTAAAAGGGACAAAAAAAGTTACTGTTCACATGAAAAGTATACCACATGACACTGTTCACATGAACATTTATTTGAGGGCTGGTATGGACTTCTAGCTTAGAGGAGTTATTTTTATAATTAGCCACTGTCTAGTTACTGTTTGGTTTTTTTTTTTTTTTTTTAATGGGTGACCTAAGAGGCTTCAAACCTTTGGGATTCTCAAGCAAAACCTTTGAAGATCCATTAGTAAATATCAATTAATAAAAATTATTATATTTTCTATAGATAATGATTTTAATTAAATGAATATCGTTGGTTTTGATGGATTTTCTTTTAATGGGCCAACTAAGAGATTTCAAACATTTGGGATTCTCAAGAAAAACCTTTGAAGATTAGGGGTATTTTATATCATTTTAGTAAAAGTTTAAAGGTATTTTAGGGGGAAAAAAATGTAGACATCTTCTCATGAGTTCGTACTTTTATAATAGTAGTATGATATGATATGAAATGAAATGGGCCAACTAAGAGATTTCAAACGTTTGGGATTCTCAAGAAAAACCTTTGAAGATTCAATTAATAATAAATATTATATAAATTATATCTATGAGTGTTAAATTATCATCTTAGACATAATTAATTGTATCATTTTAGTAAAAGTTTAGGGGTATTTTAGGGAAAAAAATGTAGCCATCTTTCCATGAGTTCGTACTTTTATAATAGTAGTATGATTAATTTATTTCTTACTTAGATTAGGATAGGATTGTTTTCTTATAAATACAAGTACGAGGCTGAAACAGAGAAACGTCAGAGATGGAAGAAAAAAGAAACATTGATAAATCTGTTAAGATATGTAGTTCAGAAGATAAGGGGGCTGAGAAAGCTGACCGTGTCCCCCTTTCAATATCCCTTTCTACTTCTTTTCCTATCTTTCGATGTCCATCTTTCATATGAAAACAGAAAATAGCAATAGAAAAGAGATTTTCAATTATTAGTTATGTTCTTCTATTGTATTGATCCTGCTGCATTTATCTCTCACTGGTTTCCCTGTTTCGAATATGACTTTTGCATTATCACACTTCTTCCTTTAGGGTTTTCAACACACTATTGAGAACGCAAAACAGCAATCAGGATCCGGTTAAAACCCCATTCCTTCTTCCTACAATCCTACTGTACATTCTCACAATTATTTATTGTTATTATTTTTTTATTTGGCAAGGGGGTTTGTTTACAAATTACAATGCCAAAGGAATCTTTCTGGAAAGTGGAAGATGGAAAGGTGAGACCTTGTACCGCTTGGGAAGACCAGAAATGGGACTCACCTTCAAAGCCCTACGATCTGCTAGAGAAGCTGAACCCTCTTGAGCAGAAGCTTGCAACTCCTCTTCAGGTATGAGCTCCATTGATTCACAAAATGAAATGAATTCCTAGAAAATGTAGTCAATTGAGTCAACCTAAGTACCTTAAAACACAAGTCACCATAAACAATGAAGAAAAAGAAGAAGAAAAAAAAAACACATGGTTTAAAACACTGAAGAACCAATATCAGGAACTACCAGCCCAGAGAAATAAAATGCAGAGTTGATATTATCATATGATGGCTCAACATTTACCTTCAACTTTGCCTGGGAAATTTTAAGCAACTGAATCCTGTCCTTGTGTACAACTTTTTCAGACAACTCCCCTAGATAGAATGGTACCTGCAATAGAGTAAAGAGTATTAGGTGAAATATTAAACATACATTATGACATATAGTCTTCAGCTCAGCTTATCCTGATCTGACTCTATAAAGATCATCAGACCTCAAAATCATTCCAGAAATGAAAAATCTGCAATCAAGTTTCATCGTATGACCTATATCTCACAATACACACTGAGGGGAGAACAACGTAAGCTTATGCAGTCTCAACTTACAAGATAAATGTCTAGCTTATCCTTAAACCCATCCGATCATTTCAAAACAGGGGGCCAAGCTTATCCTTAAACCCGTCAGATCACTTCAAAAGGGGATCCAAATGTGGTCTGGAATTAAGTATATGTTTCGAAAGCAAGGGGGATGGAGCAAGTGACCAAAAACCCAAGTTCGTCAGCCAGGGTATTGGATTTTGAGATTTAAGGTTGCCACCTTACGTGAACCGGGAAATATCGTCCGTAGCACTTGCAATTGCAATCGCAATCACAATCACAATCACAATCACAATCACAATCACAATCACAATCACAATCACAACTAAGGCTACCAAAAATCTCAACTTCTAATAAATGAAATGCATTAAAACCATTACCAGCAAATATTTCAGATTAGTCGTGCTGATATCTTCTTTAGTCTCGTTGGAGGAGAAGAGACCGAGCTTGCTTATCATCTCCTCGCACTGTTGCAAAGCTTCGCACCCCTTTTTTAGGGTATCCTGCAAATCGTCAAATGAGCAAGAGAAAAATATGGACATTAAGAAGAGAACACTGGAGAAAAGTTCATTGAAAAAATGTCTTTGGCGATCGAAATTACCTGATCAACGCTGGACTCGGATGCCATATTATGTACCTTACGCCCTTGCTCGAAGAGAGCGGGCAGAGGCAATTCTTCCATTGTCAACTCCCCCATCGACAAGGTAATTGAGGAAAAAACAGAACGCGCAATGAGAGAATAAACCCTAAAATGATAAACGAAAAGCTTTTATCTCCTTAATTCGACTAACAACTCCAAGAATAAATCATACTGATCTTCTTCAATGACAACAGAAACCCTAGAAGAAAACTAAACTAGATATTCTCTTTACGCTCGTAGCTGACTTGCAAATTTACTAAACTTGGCGAAATCGGAAACTTACGGTTCCTACGCAAATAGGCGTATGATAGCAGCGGCGCCAGATCAACTTATAACGTTCGTGAACGCTAGTCTGGTCTGGAAGCGTTACGCTCTGCCCGTCGAAGTTGAAGATCGAATCGATGTCGTTTTCATAAGAAGGCTGAGTGCGTGACTGACTACACGTCACGAGATTAGTCGTGACATGTAACGGCGCTTGTGGGCAGTGGATCGGCCAAGTAAAGAGGACCCGTGGAAAGCAAGAACCGCAAGGTTGGGTTGGGTTGGGTTGGTTTTTAGATTTCGAGATCCGGTTTGGTTTTTATTTTAAAATTACATATTAGATTCAGATTTCTATTTTGGGAAAAAGAAAAAAAAACCAAGGATATATATATACCATTTTTATAACTTGATTTTTATTTTGGAAAAGAAAAAAAAAAACCAAGAATATATTACCATTATTATAACCAAGATACCCTTAAAACTTTTTGATTTACTGAAAAGATAACTCATAGGAAACAAGATCAAGGGCAAAGGTACGCCAGGCTAGGAGATGTTTTGAAATTTCTCTCTAGTCTTATTTGTCGTATGAAAAATATCAACACTTCCCCCTTCCTCATTCCCACAAATATTCTGAAATTTCCTCGTTCTTTTTCATATTTTTTGAAAATTTTCTTCTAGTCCATGTTTTATGTATGAAATATTAACAATTGATCCCCGATTGGGAAAAAAAATTTAATGGCAAAGACAATGGGTAAAAAAAATCATTGTATTTTGTGTGAAAATTTAGTTCTTGGCCCCTCTCTTCTCGATGTTAACTCCAGGCTCTACCCATGAACAAGATGCCAGTGAAGAACAAAACGTTTGACCCACCATTTTCTTTTTCGTTTTTGTCACAAAAAAAAAAAAGAAAAAGAAAAAACGAACATAGTTTTAGACTGAATATGTTCTTTGCGTCTCTCCATAACTAAACTTGAAATACCATTTGTAATTGTTTTAGATATGAATGAATAAATCAAATATATGCTTTGCGTCTCTCCATAATTAAACTTGAAATACCATTTGTAATTGTGTTAGATATGAATGAATAAATCAAAGTATTGTATGAATATACAGCATGATAACGTAGTATAGCATATTATTGATGTATCTGAACAGTAACTGAGTCTTCAGGTGAATTATCAGTTCCATTAATGTCTATAGGAACCGACGACAGCTCCTGCAAATCACTGGATTGTGTTATCAAACGGGTTCTTCCATTGGTTGATCCTTCTATTTGTGTGTTTTGCTCAACCTCTGCATCCATCCTTGGTTGCAAGTTCAATCCAGTAGAACTGGGTGCTGATGTCTGTGCAGAGCCAGATTTCCTACTGTTTGTTGCAAGGACAATGGATCCTCTACAAAGTGGGCATGTTGTGTTTGCTTGAAGCCAGTGATGAATACAGTCAATATGGAACACATGATTGCATGATGGAATCTGGTGCAGCTGCTCTTTCAGCTCAAACTCTCCCAGGCACACAGAACACCTGCTAAGCCAAAACCCATCATTGATTCACTAACAATTCAGCAAAAGATCACAAGAAGGCTTCTCTTCAGTTCAATATATCAGATCTCCAAAAACCCATGAATATAATGTATGAAATACTGTCTTCCTCACTTATCAGTAACTACTAAGCTTAGGGTTTTAGGGTTTATCTTTTTTCCCAAAAAAACTAGGACTTACTGTGACTCTCTGGATCTTACATCCTCATCAAACATGATCATGGGAAGCTTGGCCTTGAGTTCCTCTTTCTTGTGAACTGTGGAAGGCTATAAGTAAATAGCAAAAATGGAAACCAGAATGAGATTAGGCAATCTACAAAACAAAAAACATAAAAAGCCTGGATTCAACTAGTCTAACAGCAAAGCTCATAGTATCTTATTCCTGTAATAAGAATTAAATTCTTATAATTCAAACCCAGAAAAGGAAAGAGAAGGAGAGGTTACCAGGGGATCAGTGGCTTGATTTGATCTCCATGGAGGGTTTGCTGGGGAAGAAAAGAAACTAGAAGCCCTCCTCTTCAGGTAAAAGAGGTAAAACAAGAGAAATAGAATTATGGAGAAAAGGACTGGAACTGAAAATATGAAGGCTTGATAGAGCTTTAGTTGAATTGCTTGAGAATAGAGGTGTGGAGGACTGGGAGTACTTGGAAGACCCATTACTGATCTCCAGAATTCCAAAAATAAGAAAGATTGAGAGTGAAAACTGGTATGACAAAGATCTTTTGATTTGCAGAGATGGGAAAATTGTTGGAAACATGTTATGTTAAGTTGTATTTAATGGTGAGAGTGAAGTGAGATTCTGGGAGGATACATTGAAACCTGGGTATTGAAAATCTAGTCATCTTTGAGGTTGGGATATGAGTCCATGAATAAAGCAACTCTGTTGATTGGAATATACCTGGAGCTTTTCTTTTATCAACAATCCATGATGATATTCTCATCTTTTTTTAAGATGGGACCTGGGCATTTTCCATGACTCTCCACTAAGATTTTTAGCCCCACATAGGAAACAACAAGCATGGGCCTTAATCTCCTTTGATTATTTGTTTCTTTCCCTATTTCATAATTTCATCAATGAATAACAAACCTAGGTTATTGATTGGATTAAGGTTGAATGACTCTTGTAATCATGATATTAGTAAAGATTTTGCTAATAATGTCTGCTGATCAAGCACTGGCGAAGACAGATAGCGATACTAACCGGTTTGTCTCCTAATTTTCACATCACATTTACCAGACCTAACAAGCCTAGCAAATAAGCCACGCAACTGGGTGACAAGGTAGATTTTAACTTCTCAAAATTAAATTATTCGATGTATCTCCAAAAGAATGTTGGGATGTCGCACAAACATGAAGAAGAATACGAGTAAAATATATTCAAAACAGTAATAAATTTATCGTGATTCAGTAAAGTTGCCTACGTTTACTAGAGAGAAAACGAGATTCTACTATTTCTTGAAAATTTCACTACCCTCATACCTTATTAAATGCTACCATTTGCTTGCCTTGTTCTTTAATTTATCTAAAGAGACTGTCTATAGGAAAACCAAAACCATAATTCCACAATTATAACTCTACTATTGTAAAACTAATTGACTTAAAACTCATAACTGATAATGCTTTATGAGCTAATAGTTAGAAGAAGTCATGTCTCACCACTTTCTTTTGTTTTTAGTTCCTCTTCATTTAAGGCCCTACAAGGTGCAACTTGCCCTATTTGTCTAAGTAACCCTTTTAACTTTTATGCTATCATGGAGTCATCTCTTGTGTGTTGTGTTCATAGCTGACTTACAAATGTTTGGTCTTCCATGGAGAGCACTAGACATACCTTCTTTTGTACCTAATAATACCTTTTCAGACATAGAAAAACACATCAACTGTGAACAAAGTCATTCCTCTATTCACAACTATATTTTTCACATGCCAATCTGGTGGCAGAACAAACTTTTTGATAAAAAAAAACTTCATGTCATCAAACTTTAAAATGATATAAACAAACATGTAAGGACAATAGTTAGTACAGTTCAATTTATGATAAGAAGTATAGAAATCAAAATAAAATGATCAACAAACTTAACAATCATCCAACCTTGATTATTAAAACTAAGGTATCAAAAAGGTGCAAGTAGAAAGTGGGTACAGGTAACCAACGAGGGGTTGGTCCAAGTGGTAAGCAGCTTGGTCCGCTTAAACAAGGTTCCGGTATTGAAACCTTGTGCATGCAAAAAAACCCTACTGGGAGACTCACCCACCACAGCCAGGTGTATGACTCGGATCGAACACTGGATTAATCAGGGTAAAGCCTTGGAAATTGGGGTTGGCAAACCAGAAAAAAGAAAGTGGATATAGGTTTTTTCTTTTTCTTTCTATCTTCTTCTTCTTTTTCTTTTTCTCTTTTTTCTATTTTTTTTTAAGACCCATAGACATGGAATTTTCTTGAAAGTTTTTTATTCTATTTCTAAAACAAAATGAACTGCTGCACTGAACTTATAGTGAATTTGATGATCTCTTTTTTTATTTTATTTTATTTCAGTTGAATTATAAAATCCACTAAGAACAATAAACAATTGTATATATATTTCTGAATCTTAACAATAAAGTTATTAGATGGAGAATAGGCAAGCATGGTTGAAATGTTGCATAGGTTTAAATTAGTGGGGAATTCAACTAGAAATCTATTAATTTATGTAAGATATGACTTAGTGGTTTGTGGGTATATATGAGACAAAAAGGAAAAATAATGATATTTCGACGAGTTTGGCCATTCAGAATAAGAATGTCACCGTCGTGTAAAATGGCCATTATATCCTAAATAGTTTTTCATCATTTAATAAAAAAAAAAGTAACAATGTGTCACCTCCTAATATTTTTTGATGGTACAAGAAATCATTGCAACAAGTAATGTTACTTGATTTTAGGGTTAGTACTATTTACATTTGCATTTTTCCTTGGTTCAAGAAATTTATCATTTTTTGATTATGAGGATATAATAGATACTTCACATTATTGGAGGGAATAACTTGTTAACAAGGAAATAGATGATATTTTGATTTATTTTGAGGTGAAATTAATAAGGAAAATTTCCACTCCCTCTTCTTGAATTACCCCCAAATATTAATGTCAAACCCTTCAGTTATCTAATTTATCAACTAAAGTACCCCTATTATTGACATCGTTTTTTTCAAATAATTTTTATTTATCCATTTTTCTTATTACTTTTACATCTTAAGTTTGAAAATACTATCTATAAACCATATCTCTCAAACTTAATGAGGATATAAGATTCGAGGGGAAAGAAGTCATAGTCATAAATGGTAAAGAGCTATGAAGAAATGAGTCAAGTATAGTGTGTTTTGTTTAAGATTTTTTATTTTTTATTTTTTATGGTGCACACTTAAGTTGGGGCTAAATTCTTGATTGACCACTTAAGTGGAAAATTTCCAAACTGCCTACTTTTCACTTTTCATTTTTTTCAAAATTCCAACTTACTCGCTGTTAACTTTCTAAGCTTTGACCGTTAGTTTTTCAAATTTAAGTGGTCAATTAACCAAAACACCCTCTATTTGTCAAATTATTAAAATGCCCTCAGGCAATGTTTAAAGTATCCCATGATACTATACGATACTTGCTAATACATATCCATATTTGACCCAACCGATACAATACATCTCGATACGTTTCTCCATTGAATTACATTAAAATACATTAGTCAGAGCGATACAATACTCGATACAGGACGATACGTCTCTCAAAATCACCTGACCGATACGATACTCGATACCGATACTTTAAGCCTTGCCTCAGATGGATTTCCTCCCATTTTCTTTATGTCTTCACGAAGAAGCTTCTACGAACAAAGCACCATCTCATCCTCCTCCTCTGGCTTCGGCAACCAAAACCCTCACTCTACAAATGCTAACAAATAAGTTCCCCCCTCCTCATATTGGCAAAATCAGCATTTGTGCCTTGCAAAAGAAAAGCATAAATTCATTGAGCAGAGAGTAATTGATCTCCATAGAAATGCATGAAAAAAAGTCCTATTCCAATTCAAAACTCGAAAAAGTACGAATGGCAAGTGTTGCGTTTAGACCTTCTTCACGTCAGCTGGGTAGTTGGACGACCTCTTGAAGACTTCTCCAACTCAATATGAGTAGGTACGACGCCTGCACACTTAAAGGAAATTAGAGTGGCCGGACCTTGTGTTGGTCGAGAGACCTCCAATGTATTATTCATGTCTTTATGGATTAGTAACGCAATGGATTAACCATTATGCATCACTTGTCTCTTGAAGGTGTATGAGTCTCATTATGAATCATTTTGAATAATACATGAATTTGCACAATAAGATTGAGATGCATAAATCATTTTGAATAGTAGGTGTTGGACTAGGGGGCGTTGGGTAGTTGGGCGGGGGGGGGGGGGGGTTGAGGGGGTGTGTGTGGAGGCACATGTGCAAGGTCGAGGTGCATTGCATGGAGGCCCTAAGGGTGTGGTCAATGGTATACGAGGCGTTCACAAAGGCAGACCATCAAGCACCCTACATGCACTATGAATTGCAAGCTTCAAAGCCATAAATTGAAGCCAAAACGGAACCTAGGCAAACAACCAATGGGGTGTGTGTGTGATTGGGTGCACCAAATAACCCTTGCTGTACTTGATTTCTTCGATGAAAGCCCTTGTTGGCGGCGATGAGTGTTGATTGCACAAGTTGCAGGAGGAGGATTAGGTTGCAAAGGTTGTAGACTTTAGTCACAATGGTTAGGTTCAAAAGGAAATGGCGTTGGCCTTAGGGTTAGTGTGGGTAGTAGTTGGGAGGGATAGTGGGGGTTCGTCGGAAGTGGTCAGAGTTGTCAGAAGAGGAAGAGGTGGCTCAATGATGAAGCTTCTTCATGAAGTCAAGGGTAAAGGGAGGTAAAGTAAATTTTACAAAGGACTATTTCGGTCTTTACACACACAAGAGCGTATATTTGATTTTTCCAACCCTCACTTGATTGTCAAGCCTCTTGACCGTCAAGAGGGGTAATTTGAAATATTCTTAAGAGGTGCGATATAAAATATTTGGCATATAAGTGGGCAGTCAATAATTTAGCCCCCACTTAAGGGGGGGCCATGAATTAAACTCAAATTAACATTAGCATGGCAGGTGAAACACTGACAATTTGCCCCAATTTTATAGAAGTAAAAAAAAACAAATTACACTAAAATCCCATAATGAAGGCCTTAAAACACTAATATCCCGATTTTCTAATATCCGTTAAGTCATTGTCTATTATAAGGTTTTTTTTAATTAAAATAAAATAAATAATAATTTAACGATTTTCTGTGATAAATTGGGATTACATACGATTTTGCAGAGCTTGCTATGGCTCTGCGCGAACTCAGTGACTCACTCAACGTTGGTTACAAGGACGCAATTACCCTTCCAGCAATCTATCTTATCCAAAATTTGACAATCCAGTTGAGGTTCTTCACCGCTCTGCCTCGGAAAGCTTCAGCCTTTCAGTCATGGCATCGACTGCAATGGCTTCAACGCTCACCTCTTCTTCTTTCTGTCCTAAATTATTCTCCAACAATTTTACCTCTTCTTCGACGTTCTCCGTTCCGTCTGTTATTTCTATCACTCGTCATCTCAGACTTCGCCCTAGTAAATTCGAGCAGAAACAGAGGAATAGGCAAGGGAGTTCTATCGAAGCCCTAACCTTAGATTTCTCTGGTTCGTTCTTCGAAGGAGGAGTTGTTAGCGATGAACCACCAATAAGCCCACCTGGTTCATCCATTTCGGCGGCGGAGGACAAGGAGGAGCCTCAGTGTCCGCCTGGACTCCGGCAATACGAGACCATGGTCGTATTGAGACCCACCATGTCAGAGGACGAACGTCTCGCTCTCACCCAGAAGTACGAAGAGGTAACTCCTATACTTCGTCTTCTCCGATAATTCCTTTCTCTTAAGTTTATTTCTTTAAATTTTAATTGGATTTTCAAATTTTGAATTTTTAAATATTTGAAAAACCCTAATGGATTTCCGTCGGACTCTCTTTATGGCTCTAACCTAGAACTGAGTCCCATATGTACAGCGACTGAGATTTTTCAGTGTTTAGGAGTGCCATTTGCAAGATGGCTGGAAAGCAGAATAGATCCAATTGAATTTTTTTCTTGAGGTCTAAGTGAACTACAAGAAATAGCACTTACTGAAATATTTTAAAACGGGGAAGGAATTTCGTTTCTGTTCATAAATGTGGGTCTAGCCTAAATGCAGTACAGTTACCTTTGAACTGTTTCTATTAGCAAATGAACTGGCCAAATGCGTTTGCATAATGTTGCTTCAAAATTTGACTTTTGGCCAACTGGTTCGGTTAGAGACCGAATCTGGTTCCTAGATCTTGGAAAATAAATAAAGTGAATGTGGGCCGCCTCTTGAGGATGGAGAAGCCACCTCCAATGATTAAGTCAGATTCGGATGAACACAAATCCTTGTAGGGAGGAGTAAATGCTCCATGAAGCTGAAGAGAGAATGTCTTCTTGGGTAGTTGTAGGATAGTAAATGCCCGAGTTAATGTTTATCAAAAATTTACCCCATTCATTTGGAGTGTTTGTATATATATCACACTCATACCTCTAAAGTGGTGAAGATGCTTCGTAACCCTTGGATCTTTCGATCCCAGATGGAAGGTGACGATCACTAGAGATGTGTATCTTGATCAACAAGCTAGGTGCCCAAACTTCCCGAAGAAGTCTCAAGACATACAAAATCCCACCGAATATGATGATCAAATGTGCACTGACATAGACATGACAACAAGTCCAATCTTTGGCAGATAAAATGATAGGGTACAATACTTGAGAAAGCCTTTAGGCAAATGAGAAGCTTCTCGACAACATGCATTTAATGAATCTCAGTGCATTCAGTGCTAAAATTAATGCACTGATTGACGTCAGGAGTGAGATACAGAGAATCCTTTGGCAACGTTACTTTATTCGAGATGTGGCTTGTCGAACACTCACTGAGAGGCCATTTGAGAAGTCTCTCATGACAGCTGGCTATCACCAAGAAGCACTCTTCTCGAGAAGGCTTTTCTGCTAAGAAGTGCCTCGTCAAGAAGTGCCTTACAAACTTAACGAACTGAAAGACCGAACCAGGGTATTGGTTTGCTTGGTTCACCTAGGCCCCGTGGTTCAAACCAAACATTGATAACACATATACAAATTTTTAATATCATGGCATCGAGTGGAACCTTCTACTTATTGCACTCTTGATGGGGAAGTAGTATTTGAAATTCACAATTGGAAAGCGGTATCTATAGCTATTATGTGCTTGTGAATGGAAGCATCTAAATGTGAGACTCGTTGGCTTATTGCCATCATACAACCCAATTGCACTCAAGAAAAACATAATGTTAATTGTTGACACCCTTGAAAGAAGTGCTCATTCCCTCCTGTTGCTATACATTAGTATTTAGGGCAAATTACATATAGACCCCCTAGATTTTCAATCAATTACATTTACTACTAATAAAAAATCAATTACAAATGTCCCCTTGCTGTTAAGAATTGAGTTAAGGGATGATGTCACCACTAAATAAAAATTCAAAAGACCAATTTTGCCCTTCTTTGTTTAGGCATTTCTCATAATATAAATTTTAACTCCAATATTAAATGACTAAAATGCATTTAAAAATTACTAAAGAAATGGGTGAAGGGATTTCCTCTTCACCAGCTTCTTTCCTTAACCTTGCCAGAAATCACCCATTGGCCCCACCCTACCGGAAACCACCGCCATATAAACAAATTTCCGGGGGTTAAGGAAAGAGATGGGTGAAGAGGAAATCCCTTCTCCCACTAGTTTAGTAATTTTTAGGGCATTTTAGTCATTTAGTATTGGAGTTGAAATTGCTATTATGAGAAATGCCTAAACAAAGAAGGGTAAAGTTGGCCTTTTGAATTTTTATTTAGTGGTGACATTGTCACTTAACCCAAATCTTAACAGCAAAGGTGCATTTGTAATTGATTGCAAATCCAGGGGGTTTATATGTAATTTTCCCTGGTATTTAATTTATCTATTTATCTTAATGGATTTATGTTCGTTAGCAATTGTTCCAATCTCCCGTAGTAGATATGATTAGCAAACAGCTTGTGCTTTCAGCATTGATGCTTTTGACTAGAAGCTGATTAATTGGAAGGCCTCTTTGATTATCTTAAATTTCAAATATGCTTTCTTTACCTATGCACTTTTTTGCATGAGTTATTGCAATTCGCGCAATGATGTTGATTGCTTCTTGATCTTCATTTACTTGGGAGTTCTCCAACTCTGTTGAACTGTTTGTATGAATTTTCTGGTTGACACTTTAAATGCATGAGAAGAAGAATATACTGATTTCCTATTCGATGAAATTGAGGATTTTCACCACCCAGATGATAGTGGGATCCTACAATGTTCTTGTAGCGGAGCTGTGCATGGCTGCCTGTACAGACATTTCAATAAATGCATGGAAGGACATGTATGGATATTCTAAATTCCCACATAGACATATAAGAGTCAATTAAAAATACAAAATGGCAAGTACAGCTTGAGATCCATCACATTGACATGCCTATTGGTCTTCTGATGACTTGGTTCATATAGTTGGCAAGTCAAAAGGTTTTGCTGAGAAACCAAATTCAGATAGCATATGTATTCCATTACATAAGGAGCAAAACTCCCAGTTCAAATTGTCAATGGTATCTGCTTTCATTGTTTTTGTTTGGGAAATCAAATGCTAACCAGTCTGGTGCCTTGTGTAGCTCCTACTCCTAGATACACATGGTGCCTTGACCACCTGGGGTTTCTACTTTTGGCTGGGAGCAAGACAGTCATTTCCAGGCAGACAACACGCCTTGTGTGTCTAAGCATGGGAACCATGCAAGATTGGATAGTATTCTTTTTTCTGTTTATTTTTTTTAATTGAAGATATGTACTGTTGGAGTTCCTGCTTTTGCATGTGGTAAACACTTTGGGAAGGAAAGTGAATTTTGTACCCCCAGCAAATTCATAATGAATTCTTTGACTGGTATGATAATTGTTGAACACAAACTAGATTCCTACTGTATTTGGGAAGAGACTGGGGATTTCTTTTCCTCACTACCCATTGGCCTTATGTGCCAATAACCAACACCTGATGTAACCTAAACTTAGAGTCTTCTGTCAGATATCACCTGACCTTCTGTTATTTTATTTTGAGCTGGATATGAGTTCAGCTGAAATACTGAATACTTGCTGGTTTCTTCACTGAAAAAAAAAAAAATAATTCTGGCCAGAAGTAAAAGTGTATTATTTCCACTGATTTGTACAACTTTGAGCTGTATCTTCATGGATCCAAGTGATGTAGGTGTTAGCTAAAGCCGGATTAAACTGACATTCATCATTTTTGTCCTGCAGTTGCTTGTTGCTGGGGGTGGCATGTACATCGAGGTATTTAACAGAGGAGTTATTCCACTTGCTTATAGCATCAAGAAGAAAAACAGGGCCGGAGAGAGCAACACCTATTTGGATGGTATCTACCTCCTTTTCACCTATTTCACTAAACCGGAGTCCACTTCTGCACTTGAATCAACCTTTGAATGCTGATGACGATGTTATTCGATCCTCAACCTTTAAGATAAGGAAGAGAAAGTATTAGATTATGTTGATACTGTCTCTTCAGGGGGAAGAGAGAGTTCATGGTCCAGGATCTGTCTCAAATGGCATCAAAATTTATGGAATTCAGTGTACTTGAATCTAAGTCCATGGGAGTAGGATGTAGGAATGTTTTTCTTGCACAGGTTTCATCCAGTTCAAGGATCATCTTGTAAGGTGAAGGTTTGTCATCAAGGGACACAGAGGAGACAAAAATCACTGCCAGATCTCTCCCTTCTGGAACAACAATGGATGAAAAATTAGTTGATTGGGGCTTTGTATGTCTTTGTGATTCATTCATTTGTGTCATAACTCATAATCATAAGATGCTTTACTAGCAGTTGCAATTGATCTCATGTAGCAAGTTTGTACATGCCTAAATGGATCAAAGCCCCCCCCCCCCAAAGAATAGAAAAGAGAGGGATGAATGGGGGGGGGGAGGGAAGGAATTAAATATTGAGCCCCAAAAGTTTCATTACTCATGTAAGTGTTCATGTTCAATAATGGCAGACATATAAACCATACTTTTGGGCTTTGTAGAATCATAGGACATAATGATTGGCTTGGATTGACTGAAACCTGTGAATTTATTTTCCCTTTTCTCCTTTTAAAATGTTCGAGAAAAACTCAAACATTACAAATTGATCCCATTACAGTAGAACCAGAAGAACTGTTCTGCCATTGGATTTGACCAGGTAACAGGAAACCAGAGTCCTGGGTTTGATTTTTGGAATGAATGGCTGGTGTTAGAATCCCTGTCTGATTCAGAAATAGTGAGTGTCTATTTGCATTTGTTTAGCTGTTCGCCTCTATCACTAAAATACTGGGGTAGTTGGGTTAATGATCCATTTTTAGATTTTGGATGATTTGACACGGCTGTCACTCATTTATGTTTGCTGTCATTTGAAGACAGAGGTCTCCTTCTCTACCCCATCGTCATAGATTCATGAAATGCAAATGGGCAACTGGGGCTTGGAGGTATTAAAGCTTTTTGGTACAAAATCAAAACCAGACGAAGATGATGGTAACAAACTAACAATAAATAGAGATTTGACCCCCAAAAAAATTTTAAAAAATAGAGATTTAGGGTCCCTCTACCCATAATAAAGCTATATTGGGCAGGTTGGCGTGGAAGATTTGGTCAAATCAGGAAAGTTATTGGTTTAAAATTTTCAAATCATTGTATTTTCCTAACTCTAATTTCCTCAAGCTTCAATTGGTAATTGTCCTTCTTGGGTTTTGAGGGGAGTGATGGTTTGTAGGGAAGTTCTACAAAGTCGCTTGGTTTGGATTGTAGGTTTGGGTGATCACATTAACGTGTGGGAGGACTCGTGTCTGAAAACTACCTGGAATTTTAAAATTCAGCATAAAGAGTCTGAGGCAAGAAAATATATTACCAAAGTGCATGAGCTCAAGAAGAGAGGAAATGGAGAGTTGATTTGGTTTAGAATACCTTTCATCCAGATAATTCAAAAGAAATATTGAAAATAAAGCTAGGATTATTTCAAATGGATGACCATCAAGTATAGGGTTCAGTAAAGAATGAGGTTTTCTCAACAAAATCAGCGTATCGCCATTTATGTAATCCAAAGGAGCATGAAAATGAAGTGAATGTAATGGCTAATATCCCTCTGCAACTGTGGAGGAATGTTTGGGCTTGCAATGCCCCTCCAAAGGTGAGAAGTTTTATTTGGAGAGCATGTAATCGTGCTCTCACTTCTGGTATTAATATGAAAAAGAGGGGTCTACTGAGATACTCGAACTGGCAACAATGTGGGCATGCTAAGAATCATAAAATCATCTCTTCATGGAGCGCCATTTTGCTAGATCGGTGTGGTTTGGTTTGACATTCTCCTATTTTCCTCCCCCTATTAGCCCATATTTTCGTCAATATGTTATGGATTGAATGAAGCAAAGTTGGCCAGGTGAAAAGAGAGGTCATCTTGCGGGGTTAGTTGCCTTGATTTGTTGGCAATTATGGCTATCAAGAAATGAAAACTTCTCGACAATAGGTGCTGCAAAGAGCTTCTGATCAATTCTAGGAATTATGTAATTTTAAACCCCTTGTTGTTCGTCCTTTAGGTGTTGCTTTAGCGAAGAAACCTGCAAGTCGAAGACATGGTCTCCCCCTTCAGCTGAGTATGTGAAACTCAGCTCTGACGCAACGTTGCTGGATTCCAAAGGTGGTTTGGGCTTCATTGTTAGGAACTCAAGTGGAATGCAACTTGTTGCGACTTCCATTCTAGCTGATTTCTCTAAAGTAATCGAAGGTGAGGCCTTGGCGCTAAGAGAGGGGCTTCTACAATGTCTTAGTGAGGACTTTAGATGGGTGAAAGTGGAGGTGGATTGTCTACCTTTAGCTAATATTGTTAATGGGATAGCGAAGGCTCCCACATTATTAGCAATGTGGTTGAAGACATCAAATTCTTAACTTCTAAGTTTTTAGGTTGTATGTTTGTTTATTCTCCAAGGGAAACTAACAGTTGTGCTAACTCCCTAGCAAGGATGGTTGTCTTTGTTTCGAGTAGGGTTGACCGGCCTAGTTCCACGTCTTGGTTATCCAAGCTTTATATCTCAAATGTTTGTTCTTATTTCTTCTCAAGGTTCAAGATAACTCACTAGATCCTTGGAATCAATCAAGGAAGATAGGGGTGAAGGGGGAATTCCTACACCCACTTCTGTGAGTGTAGAACTATGGATTTGAATAATCTTGGTAGAATGGTGAACGTAACTATGTGATGATTGAAAGGTTGATAGTGGGTAAGGCAAGAGCAAGGCCATGGAGTCTCCATGAGAGTCATGCAATCTCATACTTGAAAAACCTAATACATAAAGAGTATTAAACACTAAAAGGTCATGGGACAGGATGGGTACCCCCAACACTTAGGCTTCTGTCACACTTAATCACATGGATGGGTGTAGTTCCTGGCTCTTGCTCTGCCTCAAAAACGTTATACTAATTTTGTCCAAGTCATTGACCCCTTGATGGACCGGAATCTATTTGGACTAGAGCAAATCAAATTGGAGGACTCAACCCAAAGAAGGTACCAGGGACCTTGGCCGAGGCCAAGCCTTGATCGTGATCATTGGAATCATTGAGGGTTCATCCTGGATAACCCTTGTTGAGGCTAGAGGAATGAGTCTAGCCTCTGAGGAAGAAGCCATGCAATTGTCGAAACAAGGGGGCTCAACCCTTAACCTCGAGAATGAAGAAAGCGGGAAAACTTTGTGTCTCGAGGTCTGACAGTCTATACATGTCAAGAGATACGTTAACTTTACCCACATCTGTGTAGTGTTAGCTCTTGCGGACTTGTGGAATGCGCACATCATGAGTTGTCACGTTAGCCTCCATTGCTGCACCAGTGTCAGAAGTAGATCTATTAGAATGGTCATATCCTTACCATCTATGTGTCAACTTTGGAGGAGATCTGGGCCACTTTGGATGATTCAACAGTCATGAAGAGCCAAATTCAACCATAAGTACCCTTCACATACCATTGTTTTTGCTAATACGCATTTACTTCTTGACTACTCATTATGCTTTCTAGCCCAGTAGTTTTAAGCCCCGGAAATCGGAGCAACGTTGTTTCTGAATTTGACTTAACCTTCGAAAGTGATTGACCAACCTAGAATAGGTCGACGCTCATCTTTTTCTTCACGAATAAATCACAAAACAAACCAATGAGAATGAATAGGGTTCACTCGAAGGGATTAGATTCGTGTGCAGCACGAGTCAAGATACAAGAATAGAAAACCAACTGCAGAAAATGAACTTGTTAAGGATTTGTGGACTAACATGCCACTAACGGATAGGAACGAGTCAAGACTATATAAAGACAACTGAAGTCAAGACTTATTATTTACTTTTCACTGGACTTCTGCCTTGCCAATTGGGTTCTCCCTCTGGGTTCTTACCTACTTGGCTTTACTTGTAATGGACGACAACTTCTCCAGAAAACTCATTTTCCCTTTCCATAGAGAACTGGGTTATTCATATTTACTTGTCAAGAATGAAAATTTCTCTAGATTTCCTCTTTACCTTATTTAATACTTAGATATACAAACCACAACAAATCTTTGAAGAAAAAAAATCAATTTTGATGCCAGAAATAGTGAGGAAAATGATGTATTCCTAAAGTGTGATCTAAACTCAGATTCTATTATGAGAATTCATAGCATGAACCCCTTAAAATATCCAAATCGAACCAAATAATTTTGACTTTAGGAGACTGGTCCTATTCCAACAAAATGCTATTTAACCCCATTGAATCAACATCACCACCAACAACTCTTTTTATTGTAGTTGGTAGCATTATGGTGGACTAATTTCATATATTAACAGATATTGAAACCAAACCTCTTGATTATATCACTTCTGATTTTTTTAATATATCAATAATACATGATAAAACTTATCCAATCAAATCACTAATCCATCAAAATTCAGTAAATAATTCGGAGAATCAAGAAGAGAAAAGAAATGTTTTTCAAAATTTTTGAAATTTGAGCACAGAGATGGACACATTAGATATTAATTGTGCATGTATACATACATGTCTTTTTACTTACCATAAATGAGAGCATTAAAAAAAATGAAAATAGATGCCAGTATCACCTAATAAGCCAAGGTTTTAGGTTTAAGTACCCAAGTATATTTCCTGTTTCAGTTTGAAATTGCTTTTGTATGGACCATTAGATGGCTCCCTGTCGGCATGAGTCCAGATCTTCTCGGCTCTACCCGCATGGGGAGGGATGATTGGAAAGCGACATCAACAATATTAATGCTTTGAGAAAGAAAAAAAGAAAAAAAATTTAATGCATAAATCAATCTAAGGATCAAATATCGGGTGTCGGTGGCCGGCAAAACCATTGAAACTTTGAAATCTCGGCGACATTTTGCCGACGTTTGAAAGGGTTAAAAGGGGTTCGTCATTCGTTAGAGATGATTTTGTAGAGAGAAGCAGAGAGAGAGAGACAGAGTAGAGAGTACTCAAGAGTAAAAACACAGAGAGCGAGAGAGAGAAGACGGAGAAAACAGTGGTGGAGAAGAGTAGCACTCATGAGTCGTCTCTGAGCATGTTCGAAGTTTGAAGCTTTCCTCTCTTTTCCACAATTCCAACAATTCTCATTCTCAATCCTTAGATCTAGATTTCATGGAAGAAGCACAACAACAACAACGGTAGTAGCAGAACAAGTGAATAACTCGTCGGAAAATGCAGAGTAATGACGATTCTCACCGACATTTCAGCGATATTAGCCAATTTTTTTACGAATTTCCGGTGACTTTTGGTATATTTCGTCTTGGAGGTTGGTTTCATGTCCCCAATCCCCAATCTCCCGAGTCTCGATCATCTACTTTGACTGCTCCCCTTATACTTTCCCATCACACAATAGTAATGAGGCCTACATGAGTTCTACAAGAGTAGTAGATAAATATGAAGGAAACACGGACTTCTACTATGACGGGTAGCTGGAAGATGCAGAATGCTCTCCATCGATCAATACATATTTAAGATAAATTTCTCCACCTTGAAGGGCTGGTCAAAGGAAGGAATGGTCCTATGAGACGTTTCAAAGGTGGGACCCTCATGGACCCATGTGGGCCCATTATTATTGTGTGATAGGGAAATGTAAAATGATCACAGGACTCTAACATGTAGTGGATCCATACTCCAATAATCTCCACCGCTCTATACATATTTAAGTAATCCCCGCCCAATAAGTTTCTCCATGTTGAAAGGCTGGGCGGAGGAAAGAGCGTCTCATATCACGCTCCCCATCACCACAGAGGAGAGTCCTGTTTGTGATCTTTCTTTTTGATTAATTAGAACCTACCCACAGGCCACAATAAAACCTCACCTGGGCTCTTTGAAAAGTAAGAAATCATACATACTTCTCACAGTCCCTCACTTGCTCTCCCAGTAGTAGCAGAGCAGAGCAGAGACAGCTTCAAGAGTAGTAGTTGCAGCGGTAAAGAAACATGGGAACCAAATCCCAACCAGAAGCAGAGACAAGGGAGGAAGAAAGGTTACAGCCAAGATCCACAACGCCACCAAAGCTCTCTCTGTTCTCAAGAATTCCGCACCAGTCATCTGAGCTTTCTGCAGCAACAGGCATGTTAACCCCACCACTCCGAGCTCGTGCTTCTGTTCCTTTCTGCTGGGAAGAAGAACCAGGCAAGCCCCTTCACAACGCTGCTGCCATAGTTACTGCCAGATGCTTGGAGCTCCCACCACGGCTGCAAATGGCGGATTCTTCTGCTTTCAACAGCAAATTGTTCAGCAGCAGCAGCCGCAATCTCTCTCCGACTACTGTTCTTGATGGCCCCTATGTGGGTCATGGTCGCTCCTCCTCTTTCACTTCGTTCTCCTTCAGCAGAGACCCTCTTCCTCCTCCTCCTGTAGAGTCCTTTCGCAGAGGAGAAAGCCCTGATGATACTGAAGGTAATGGGAATCTCCTCCAGCTTGGCTCCTTGGTTCATGGGCAGAGAAGAGAGATCAGCATCAGCAAAGGGTACTTTGGTTCTTGGGGTAGGAAGGCCTCCTCTAAGCTGAATCAGAATGTTGGCGAAGGTGGTTTTGTCTTCTCCCGTTCTTCCTCATCTGCTTCTGTTCCTGTGGTACTCGAAGTAGAAATTGGGGAGACTGAGGATGCAGGAATTGCAACTCCAAATGTTAAGATTACCAGGTTCAAGAGGACAGGGAGCTTCTTGAGTCCCCCTTACAGCAAATCATCTCAATTATGGGTGAGCACTCACTCCTTATCATTACTTCTTCATTTTACAGGTTTCTTCAATTTAAGATTAAACCCAGTTTTCTCTTCTTTCTTTGGATATTTTTAGTCTTTCAGACTCTTTCATATACCTTAATTATGGTGATTAGTACCATTGAGCTTTAAACTCATCTCCTCTGTGTATAAATTTGATGTCCGTTGAAATTAACAAAAATTTCAATGGTGGGTTTGAGCGTATCAATTTCAACCTGCAAATGTGGTCAGTATCAATTTTCTGTTTATGATGAGAGAAAAACCATAGAATCCAAGGAAACTAAGACAGCTTTCAAGTGAGTATAATTGGGAAAAGTCCAAATTCCAACCCACTTTTTGACTTTTGCAGAGTTGTCGCCCTAGGCAATCGACTCCTTTGTGAGTCATTTCTTTCCAAAGAATATAAAAAAGATCAAAAAAAAAAAGACAAACCCACTTGACGACTGGTGGGCTTGGGTGTTTTTTGAGTGTTTGTATTATGTGGCATAATATAATTCGAGTTTTGCTGTAATTTTAATTAAAATAAATTTTGGGTTTTGGGTTTGCTATATATAGTTTTTGTTAGATATCCTAGGTACTTGAAGGCAAGTGAATCATAATAAAATTTTCGAATGTGTTTCACTTGTGTTTAGTTGTGCATCTATGCCTAACACCAACAATTCTTCCCTTGGCCTTTTTCTTTTCTTCTGTGTGGTTTAGTGTTGTAGTAGTCTTTTATCAAGAGCACTCTATGAAGGTAAGAACAACAACAACAATGTTTGTCTATCTTGAGAACTTCATACCAGTGGGTTAAATTCTGCAGGAAAGCATTTGTCACGGGCTCAAGCAGGTGGTCCCATGGAGGAGAAGGAAGACAAAGAAAAAACTCACAGTTTGATGGAGACAAGAGATCTTGCTGAGCACCTTCAACCACCAAGGCACCAAGAGCCGAGTTGTGGCACAGCAAGCACCTTCAGGCTAGCCATCTTCTCTCCTTACTGTTGCAACCTGGTTTAATTTCTGATATTCCTTCTGTAAATATAAAATTCCAAGCATGTTTGGTTGACAAAACAGAGCAAGAAGCATGTGGCCCTTAAAGGCAGAAATAAAAGTGTAGTTGTTGACCATGAGCAACTTTACCTCTGTATTTGGTGTAATTGTAATTGTAATTGTCATCGTCTCTATCATTGTCGTTTCAGTCAATATAGACCTCAATTATCAAATCATTCATTGTCAATCGTTCCATGTGGGGATTGGATTTCTGATCTTACAGCTAGAAGCAGATCTTTTGGGCAAATTTCAATGTGGTATTTTTTTCTTCAGTTTGTCTTGTCCACACACATTTCGGAAAGGCATTTGTGCTTTGGACTTTTTAACTGTTTTTGAGTGTGACCTCCAATTTCACCCAGAAGAAAAGAAATGTGAATGTGAATACACCACAGAAAGAGGCAAGAGGAGAAGACTGAGCAAAACTGTTTACTTACGTTTTTACCAGCAGAGACAAGAGGAAACACAAGGATAATGCTAGTATGCTGCCTTGCCTGACAGGCTGCGCTGCTTGTGCTCCCCATCCTTCCTTCAGATGATTCTGCTGGGCAAAATGTACAGTGATTTGAGCTTGTGCATGTTAGGATGACCCAAGTGAAATAGTCCGTCAAAAGCCAAAAACAAATCCAAACCAAACCAAATCAGTTGAGGAACTGTTGAAATCCATCTTGTTTCAGCTCTTCCTCTTCCTCACTACGACAAAATACCTTCTTATAGAGTTTTCTCTGGGATTTTTCCCTTTATTAGCCATTCGATGGTTGCAATTAAATAGGCCACGAGGTACACGAAGCAGGGACACAAGGGTTTGTCTGGAATGAAACCGTTGGAAGGCATCAATTGTTGAGTGACTGTAGGCTCAACAGCAAAGCTTTCACCCACCAAGCAGTGCTCTGGTGTTCCAACTTGCCTTTTGCACCATGCAAGGACAGCAAGCAAGAGGCAAACATGATCAGGCAGATCGGGCCAAGCCCTTAAAGTGCGATGCAGACCAGAGCATAGTATTATGATTTGGAATTTTCGGTGGGTTATCGATTCACAATCCACGCGGTCAGCCAAGCAGTCAAAAGCTCAGAAATTAAAATTCGAATTTGAGAATTATTCATTTGCTGAAAGAAATATGGGGTAAAAAATTTGGATGTTCTAAGTCGAGAAAATATTAAAGAAATTCAAAATAGAAATAGAATCATAAAGATAATGGAGAAGACAATATACTTAAAATTACTTAAGTGCTTAAGGGCCTGTTTGGTTACATGAATCCAGAGATATGAAATCTGAGAATTATACTTGTTTGGTTGTAAAAATCTCTAGATTCATGAAATCTAAAGATTCACCTTTTTACACTAGAAATATGAATCCATAGATTTATGGGTAAGAGGTGAAATTCAAAGATTTCAAAAAAGCTATACATTTGCACATTCACAAAAATCATGTCGATCAAATAGTTTTTTAGGATGAATCCACAGATTTCATTCCACAACCAAACATCTAATTTTATAAATTATAACTCCATAGATTTGAAATCTCTAGAAATTTGAAATCTCCAGACTCATGTAACCAAACAAGCCCTAAAAGAAACTAAGTTTAAGAGAAATTAATTATAAGACTAATCAAAATATTATTGTTCATTAAACAAACACAGTCAATAGCCAATAATTTATCAAGATGTAAAACAAACATTACACTCAGTAAAGAAGCTAATTATACCCCCAAAAAATTTATGAAATTGAATTTTATTCGTTCAAAAAGTGGTGAATTGTCGAGAACTCAATCTCATGGCTTATTTATCATTCTCAAGTTAAGAATCTTAATCTATCATAGAGAAATGTGAGAAAATTGCCTGTAGAAAGAGGAATCGTAGAGAATTCCATGAGTGTATTGAAATTATTTGCAAAAGAAATAGAAGAAAGATTAACACCAACGAGTTGGCAGTGAAAAAAATCAATCGGGTTTAAACCCAGTTCGATCAGATCAACTAGACCAGTTATTAACCAAATTATTTCCATATAATTCGATTTGGCCAGAATTAATCGGGAATTTTTATCGTATCGGTAAGAGTTGAGAATTTTACTAAATCAACAGGAAAAACAGGAAAAACGCAGATTCTGGAGAATAAATCGTAATATCCGGATTCGGAGAGAATTAATAACCATGGTGATGACTGATGAGTAATGAGTTCTCCCTTGCCGATCTTTCTCACCTACCCAATACGCCCTACTTGATAGATACTGAAAATGGTTGTTTACAGAGAGGAAGAATGCTGGGGTTCATTTCTCGGTTCATGGGTTCAAGTTTGGTTCGACCTAACATGGGTTCAAGTTTGGTTCATTTCACTTGAGTGATCCAGACTCCATATATATATATAGAATAATTGAAATTATACTAAGCCCACCTCACCTGGTTCAATCCCAACAATGGGAAGCCAAGCAGCACCAGCTCTTAGACAAGATAGAATCCTGATCCTATAATGCAACTCATCCTGAAGCACGAAGCAGAGGCCTTACAACACTTCATTTACAAAAATCAGTAAGCGTTCATTACATTAACCAGTGAAGTAAATTACGACAACAAAGAAACATGAAAACAAAATTTCAGTTCTGCAGCAATTCACATACAAGACCCAATGAGATGGAATATATGCTTCAACCTATCAAAATTTGTTCCAGAATGATAAGTTTGCATAAGGTCTTATTCAATAGATAATAAGTGAGAAAGACGTGTTGCAGATGACACTCATATTGGAAACTACTGCTAATTCTTACCAGCCATCCCTGCAACCACCTGCAAAGTTTGTTTTTCAGGTAAGCAAAAAGTAACTGAATCATATGAAACTAATCAAGTCCTATATTCTAGAATTAAGTATTTGTAGAATTCTCTGAATCACTGGAATCACTGGAATCAATAGAACCACTGCTTTTGGCATAAGCCATATAAGACCTTGAACTTCATTTATACCAATATTTATATACAAAGAATCTTTTATGTGATTCAAAAATAACTGTTGAATTCTTTAGGAAATGAAATTGAATAACAAATAAAAAACTTATTTAAAAACGAGAGAATGTAGAATAGAATATTTATTTCTTATTTATACTAATTAAACTGAATCCAAATAAATAAGAAATAGATACAAAATAACAATTTAAACAAAACCAAATAGTTCAAACTTTTCCATTTCATGGTAACTTAAAACTGCAAGAATGTTGTTAAAACTCACAACATCCCAAGATACCAATGGCCCAAATAGGGTCTGGGCTCAAAATTCTGGCCTTGAGGGTGGATATTATCAGATCATGGGCGGATCAAGGTTAAGCGTTCAACTTGGCTCGGCCTGGCCTGCCTTCGCAACTTGTAGGATCTTTTTGGTAAGCGAACAGCAACAAGATGGAATATGCATTGCTTTGTGCTTTGTAGTTAGGGTTAGGGTTAGGGTCAAGTCCAGGGTCAGGGCAGAGGTCAGGGTTGAGTATGTCACCTGGCTCTTCCCCAACCTGTTCCCTCGGGGTCAGGGTCACAGTCAAGGTCAAAGTCAACCTAGAGCATTCAGGGTAAGGATCAAGGTTTCAAAAAGTCCAGCCCAACCTGCCCCTCTTCCTACTAGATACTATTCTAAGATTATTGAACATTAAGACAACAATTTATACGAGTAATTTACTCAGTTCAAGGCTACACAACCATGTGAAACAACACTTCCAGTGACTTGAGGACCAAAAAAATTTTGAGGACAGGAACACCTGAATTCCTGCTTACGAGGATCTAGGTAGAATAGGGGAGGTAGAAAAATTCAGAAAACCACCAAAAACAGGTATAAGTTCACGTAAAAGGCAAAATGTTTGAAAATAGAAAAGTCAAAGTTGCAAACTAACTAACTCTAGTCTAATAGAAAAACATTTTGAAAACAATGAAAGTTCCAACAGCAATGCAATACAAGTAGAGCAGTAACAATTTGATGCTTTGGTCAGTCTTATCATCCAAAATTAGTACTCACATCACTTAAAGCGGGTTGAGGAGTTTCCTTGGGTGTCTCAAAAGAGTCCAAGATAGGCCTGACCACAGCTGGAAGGAAAAGACCTGGAAATTTACAATGAATAAGTGCAGATTAAATGGATAATCCTTCTAAAAGCATTAAAATAAGAAAATGCTAAACAGTACTTCTCACCACACAGTAAACTGTACGTGACCAAGTACATAACATTAACAAAAGACAGCTATCAACCTCTAGGTATAAAAAAAGAAATGATCTTAACTACTGCCGTCACCTTCCCAAATCACCAGCACAAACTTTTCCCCTAACCCAACTCCATGAAGACATAAGATAATTTTCAGTTGCTATCCAAAGGAGAGCTCACTGCTCAACATACATTGGTGTCCATGGATATGTGTATCATCATGAAAAATGCTAATATATTGGGCCTATCTGCTGTAAGGCAAGGTTGTGGAGCTTGAAAGGAGACTCCATGAAGTCAAACTAGGAAACTGGGGCTTCAAGAGAGTTACTAATTTGATAACAAAGGAGATGTCTACATATATCAACAAGGTGCCTAACGAAGCCCTAGGAAAATTGAGAGGAGGAGATCATTCTCCTAGGGGAACTTGATAGTAAGATGATGAAGACCAATCAGCCATCAAGACTACAAAACTCAAAGGTTTAAAAGGGTATCTTATTAACTACAATTTTTCCCGCTTTGGGATACATGATGCATATGTGTATCATGGGGCACACGTCATGTACATGTTTTAATTTATTGATAATTCCTAGTACAGTTAAGGATAATCTAGCATCTATTTTTGGTTGCAGCAGAACATTATGCTGCCAATGATATTTTCTTACAGTCCTGGTTTTTAAGACTATGAACACAGAAGTAGGACAGTGGGATCTTTCTACCTGAACCAGCTTATGAAGATTTACGGTCACAGATTATTGAAGGTTATGCAAACCATTGTTGCTGCTACTTATTCTTGAAAGGTTTCTTCCAGTTGTTGATGTCTTCTACTACAGATTAGCAGTTACTCATTTTTTGAGGGTTTGTTTTCCTTGTCTTAAGGACCACTCAATTTTATTTTAGCCATTCTGCTTCCCAACTTTTTTTGGGCAAAGATCTGTCCATTACAGCTCATAAGTCCTCTGCATTTCAGTTTATTTCTGATCCAGGCATTGGCTATTACCTGACCTACGCCAGCTGATTGTTATCATTTTTGGGAACATTCTTCCCCTCTACCTGGCGATCCTCCCATCATATTTTCAGGTCATTCTCACATGCTGATGTTGTTTAATAAGCAATCACAAATAATCTATGTTTCTCACGCTTGTTGCACATGCTAAGTGTAACCGTGATTCCTACAAAAATGAGCTAGGGATTTTATTTTGTTGCATTAGTTTCTTTCCTACATTTGTATTTTTTTTTTTTTAATTCTTTCTTGAGGACAAGCTTAGTCTAAGCGTGGGGGAATTCTAATGAGCCAATTTTTGTGTGCAATCTTAGGGCATAAAGCATGCATTTTATACACTTAGAGCGGAGCTACCCTTGGTTTTATGTTGTTTTTGCAAATTTTAGGATTTTCCAGGACTTTAACAAATATTTGGAATTTTGGGTATAAAACATGCAATTTTACGTCAAGAGGTCCATTCAAATTCTCAAGTGCGAAAAGGGCTTGATTTGGAACATGATGGGCTAGAGATGCAATTATGGGCCAACTCCAAGAATATCTTAGAAATAAAGAAGCCAATTTTGATCTACGGCTGAGATTAGTAAGGATTTTTATTTTATTTTATTTTATTTTATTGTAATTGAAAAATATATGGGCCCACAAGTAGTCAAAGATTAGGATTTTCTATTTTTTTTCATAGATTTTCTAGAAAATTTTATTTTATTTATTTCCCTAATTATTTTTCTCTCCCCACTTTCTATTTCTTTCACTTTACTATTTTATTTCTTTTTTTCCTTAATTAACCCACGTTACTTTTCTAAAAATATAATTAACCGCAAACGCACAATATCATGTAGCTAACAGCTCGATCTCAGGGAGATATATCCTTTTATAATTTAACGTCTTAATAGTAACGCGAGAATTCAAGGATTCAAAATTTTTAACTAATTAATTGAACTAAATTAACAGATCTAAATGAGCGGTCCTAACACATACATTTAATGCGATCAAAATGAGAATAAAAATAAAATGGACATAACCTAACCATTCATCGTCTAATAAAAAAATGCATAAATAAAAGGCAAGAGTAAAATAGGCGAACAATATATAAATAAACAACTAAAAGGGAAGTAATCCAAGTGTCAATTCTGGATCGAGGGGAGGAGAGTATAACAACTAAAAGGTACTTTTATAACTACATATAAAATTGCATGTTTCATACCCAAAACTTCAAATATTTGATCTACGGAAAGATTAGTTAAGATTTTTATTTTGATCAACCAATTTTGATCTACGGCTGAGATTAGTTAAGATTTTTATTTTATTTTATAGTAATTGAAAAATGTATGGGGCCCACAAGTAGTCAAAGATTAGAATTTTCTATTTTCTCCCATAGATTTTGTAGAAGATTTTATTTTATTTATTTCCCTAATTATTTCTCTCTCCCCACTTTCTATTTCCGTAGATCAAATATTTGAAGTTTTTGGTATGAAACATGCAATTTTATATGTCAAGAGGTCCATTCAAATTCTCAAGTGCAAAAAGGGCTTGATTTGGAGCATGATGGGCTAGTGATGCAATTATGGGCCAAATATTTGTTAAAGTCCTAAAAAATCCTAAAATCTACAAAAACAACATAAAACCAAAGGTAGTTCCGCTCTAAGTGTGCAAAATGCATGTTTTATGCCCTAAGAATTCACACGTAAATGTGCTCATCAAGATCCTCCCATCATAGTTTCAGGTCATTCTCATATGCTGATGTTGTTTAATATGCAATCACAAATAATCTGTGTTTCTCGGGGTTTTTTATGAAGAACCCCTAATATATGCTGATAGTTATTGTTGACTGCTATCTTCTTTTTTTAACTCAAAAATATCTACAACCTGCTGCTATTTTTGACAAGATTATACTGTCCAGAACCCCTGCTACTGCAACTGGTTGCCGTACTTGTGCCTTGCTGGCACATCCGTGACCTATGTCTGCTGCTCCATCACAAGTTCTGGTTATCAATGGCCGAATCTAAGCCTCTCACTGATATGGTACAAGTTCAGATTACTAACCATTAATTGCATAATGTCTCCAATTAGGGTTGGATATCCAAGACCCTCTTTAATAAGAACCAACACCGGTTTAGGGTTTTTACAGGCTCTAACACTGCCTACAGTCTTGCCTCTCTTTGGTTAAGGTTTTCATTTTTCTTTTATTGTTTTGTTATTTACTTTCTGCATTTTTTTTCTCTTTAATATCCATTATTGTTCTCCTTTCCCCCTTGGGTCCTTGGTCAAAGATGCCTACAATCGTGCCTCTTTTTGGTTAAAATTTTCATTTTCCTTTTATTGCTTTGTTATTTACTTTCTGCATTTTTTTTATATTATTGTTGTCTTTTTATTTATTTATTAGATAGATGATGAATGGTTAGATTATGTTTGAGTTTTTTTTAGTCTTAATTCGATCGCAATAGATGTATGTGTTAGGATCACTCGTTTAGTTTAATTAATTAGTTAAAATTTTGAATCATTGCACTCTCGTGTTACCATTAAGAGATTAAATTCTAAAGTGGCATATCTCCTTAAGATCGACCCGTTAGCTATATGATACCGTGCATTTGCGGTTATTTTTATTTTGCAAACAAGTTTTTGGTGCCATTGCTGGGGAGGTATTAATCCATTTTATTTTTCTTATTCTTAGGTAAATCGAAGTGTTTATTAAAAAAAAATTCAAATATATTACTTTTAACTAGAGTAGAAACAAAAACGTATAGTAGTCCCCACTCTACTGCAGAATCCCTAGGATTCGATTGTAGGTGGCTCCAAAGACTAAAGGAATTCCCTTGCTGTCAAACCTATACAACGCTCAACTATACGGCAACCTTACGACTTTGGAATCATTGTTTCAATCTTTGTGGTGAAGAAATCCATTACTTCCCCTTTTGTTTTTGGTATTATTATTTTTTTTCTCTTCTTCTTTAGTTACTTTATTAAAAAAAAAAAAAAAAAAAGAAGCATTCTTTCATAAGAGCCTTTAATTGCATTGGGTGTTTGGTGCATGTGTGTCTGGACTCGTGATTCCACAAATCGAATTGTCCGAGTATCTACCTTAACCATAAAAGACCTACATCCACCTAAGAGTCTTAGAGATAGATTTTATCCAACTCAATCTGTATACGTTTACCTAACGTGAGAGATAATAACTTTGAACTTAAACCTCATTATCTATCTATGTTACCCCAATTTCCTATGTTACCTGATCAAGATGCGTATTTGTTTCTTAGGGAGTTTAAGGAGGTTTATGTCCTTATGAAAGTGCAACAACTCACTGATGATGCCGTAAGACTACGGTTTATAACATTTGCATTAAATGACCAAGCCAAAAAATGACTTTATAGCTTACCTCTGGATAACATTACCACATGGAAACAATTGATTGTCCTATTTTTGAAGAAACCCGTTCCTTTTTCCAAGAAGAATAAAATAAGAAATAACATTCTTCAATTTCGTCAAAAACCCAATGAGTCATTTGCTAAGGTAATGGAGAGGTTCCAAAGCCTCCTCTAAGAATGCCCTCACCACGGTTTACAATTGTGGCATTTATGCCAAATAATTTATAAGGGTATCGATTATCAAACTAAGTAACTTTTGGAATCTATGTGCCCCCACAGGATTTACATCGTTCACTGATGATTCCAAAGCTTGGGAATTTCTTTTAGACCTAGCAGATGGAACTAGAGAATGGGAGTCAACCCAAGAATCTGAAAGGACCAGGATGGATATTTTGTTGGCCAAGTTCATAAAGATGCATAAATAGATAGTCTTTTGAAAAAGTTAAGAGACTTTAGTAGTAAAAACTGCACCACCACCACCACCAAGTCAAGTACATTTTATTGACAATTCACATTGTTCACTAATCTTGCTCTTTTCATTAATATGTGACTCACTTCTTAAATACTCTTTCCCATTTTTCAATGCAGACACATGATTAATTGAAGCTAAAGAAAAAAGGGAGAATTCAATTTGGTTGACTTGATTTGGTAAATTTGGTGGTCTTTGTTGAATCTGAGTCCTAGGATTTAACTCGGATTTAACTCAGCTAGGCATTTTACCTTTTTCTCGCTCAGACAAAGCACTTGCAAGAGTGGAAATTTATTTTTCCATATTATGCATAGAAGTCATGAATGTGCTGAAAGTACTTCCATATTATTCTATAAGGTAGAAAGACGAGAAAACTCCGGATAATTATCTCTATTGATACCAGGTGGTGATTGATTTTGTGTAATATAAAGCATACAAAGCACAATAGGTGGATTGACAACCCTAGCTAAATTGGCATTCTGAAAATTTGGGGATTGAGGGAACTGGACATTTTGATTGTGAGAAAATTGTGCACTTTATTTTTTAAGGGCACCAAATTGATTTTGTGTGGAATAATTGCTTAATTCATTTTGGTTTTGCCTTGAGACCATGAAAAGTTAGGATGATTCTTCCACCCAGGATTGTACATGTTACTATACGGGTTTGGAAACATTGCACTGACATTTTCATGTTAGCCTCTAGAATAACTAAGGCATTCCTCAATTATATGTGTAGAAGACTGACACCATGCACACATAGCAATAGATTTGTCAATAAAATGTGCTTGACTTGGTGGTGGGGTGCAGCTTTTACTACTAAAGTCTCTAACTTTTTCAAAAGACTATTTATTCGTGCATCTTTATAAGCTTGGCTATCAACAAAATATCCCCTACTGGTCCTTTCAGATTTTTAAATTGACTCCTATTCTTTAGTTCCATCTGCTAGGTTTAAAAGAAATTCCCAAGCTTTGGAATCATCAATGGACGATGTAAATCATGTGGGGCACATAGATTTCAAAAGTTACTTAGTTTGATAATCGATACCTTCATAAATTATTTGGCATAAATGCCATAATTTTAAATCGTGGTGAGGGCATTCTTGGAGGAGGCTTTGGAACCTCTCCATTACCTTAGTAAATGACTCATTGGGTTTTTTACGAAATTGAAGAATGTCATTTCTTATTTTATTCGTCATAACGAAATTGAATAATGTCATTTCTTATTTTATTCATCTTTGAAAAAGTAACGAGTTTCTTCACGAATAGGAAGTCAATTGTTCTCATATGGTAATGTTATCCAGAGGTAAGCTATAAAGCCACTTTTTGGCTTGGTCCTTTAATACAAATGTTATAAATCGTAGTCATATGGCGTCATCAGTGAGTTGTTGCACTTTCATAAAGACACAAACCTCTTCAAACTCCCTAAGGAACAAATACGCATCTTGATTAGGTAACCCAGGAAATTGGGGTAACATAGATAGTTAATGAGGTTTAAATTCAAAATTACTACCCCTCACGTCAGATAAATATACACAAATCGAGTTGGATAAAATCTATCTCTAAGACTTTTAGGTGAAAGTAGGTCTTCCATGGTCAAGGTAGATACTCGGACAATTCGATTTGTAGAATCACAAGTCCAGATACATATGCACCAACCACCTAATGCAATTAAAGGCTCTTATGAAAGAATGAGTTTTTTTTTTTTATAATAATACCAAAAACAAAAGAAGTAATGGATTTCCCCACCACAAAGATTGAAACAATGATTCCAAAGCCGTAAGGTTACCGTATAGTTGAGTGTTGTATAGGTTTGACAGCAAGGGAATCCGTAGTCTTCGGAGCCATCTACAATCAAATCCTGAGGATTTTGCAATAGAGTGGGGACTATTATACGTTTTTGTTTCTACTCAAATTAAGAGTAATATCTTTGAATTTTTTTTTTTTTAATAAAAACTTCGATTTATTTAAGAATAAGAAAAATAAAATGGACCAATACCTCCCGGGCAACGGTGCCAAAAACTTGTTTACAAAATAAAAATAACCACAAACGCACGGTATCACATAGCTAATGGGTCGATCTTAAGGAGATATGCCACTTTATAATTTAATCTCTTAATAGTAACACGAGAGTGCAATGATTCAAAATTTTAACTAATTAATTAAACTAAATGAGCGGTTTTAACACATACATCTAAATCGATCGAATTGAGACTAAAAAAACCACAACATAACCCAAGCATTCATCATCTAATAAATAAATAAATAAAAACGCATAAATAAAAGGCAACAATAATATAAAAAAATGCAGAAAGTAAATAACACAGTAATAAAAAGAAAATGGAAACCTTAACCAAAGAGATGCACGGTTGTAGGCATTTATGATCAAGGACCCAGGGAAAAAGGAGAACAATAACGGATATTAAAGAGAGTAAAATATGCAGAAAGTAAATAACAAAGCAATAAAAGAAAAATGGAAACTTTAACCAAAGAGAGGCCCGACTGTAGGCATCTTTAATCAATGACCTAGGGGGAAAGGAGAAATAAATAAATGTTGAAAAATAAATCTCAAGTTAAGAATATAGAGGGGTAGATAGAAGCGGGAATGGAGGGGGGAGAGAAGATTATTGGCAAATGTTACTTACTTACATCTTTGAATCTCGAATAATAAAAATAACTTGAACGAACGATTCGAATCTCAACCAACCCTAACAACCAAATCTAGAATGATCTAGATCTGCAATTGCTAGACCCCGGAAAGAAAAAAAAAACGAATCCTCAAACTTGAAATTGTAATTAAAGTTGCATTACATAGAAAAATTGAACCTAAACATTCAATCCAGAAACTAAAATCCCACAAAAGCAATAAAAAAACTAGAGAAAGCCTAAATAAACTAAAGATAAAGAAAAAGTGTAGACGGCCTAAATAAACTAAAGAGAAAAGAAAGTGTGCTCCTCCAAAGCTCCAAAAAACTTTTTTTTTCCCTTTTTGTTGGTGAGTATGCTCTCCTTTTATAGAGCAATTTCCTAGTTTAAATGGGATATGATTCTTGACATAGTTTGAATCAAACTCAAAGTTCCTATCTGACTCAACCAATGAGGGTTTTGGCGTACTAATTGGACTAACTTAGAGAGATCAAATGCACAATTCCACCGTTGGATTTGAGGATCAAGAAGTCGTGAAGCTCTCCTCCAAAAATCAGCTCAATCGGACACCGGATGACCATTCGATGAAGGGCTTGATCGAAATTGGATAGAGACACTCAAAAACGGGATTTTTCCCTCTTCCTTCTCTAAATAGGATTCTTTTTCTTCTTTGGTCAAGTCCCAAATAAGAAATAAAATATTGAAGCATGCAAGGACTCCTTCTCTCCATGTTTTTTACTTGAGGAAGCTTTTAGAATACACTATAACTTGATGAACAAGACTTTCCTTTTTGGAGTGGAATACAATCCAGCTTGGTTCCATTAGGACTCTCTTTATAGAATTTTCCAATAATACCTTTGTAGATTTGATTGATAATTTCTAATCTCAGCCGTAGATCAAGATTTGCTTCTTTATTTCTAAAATATTTTGGAGTTGGCCCATAATCAAATCTTTAGCCCATCATGCTCTAGATCAGGCTCATTTTCGCACTTGAGAATTTGAACGGACCTCTTGTCGTGTAAAATTGCATGTTTCATACCCAAAACTCCAAATGTTTGCTTAAATCTTGAAAAGTCCTAAAATCTGCAAAAACAACATAAAACCCAAGGTAGCTCCACTTTGAGTGTGTAAAATGCATGCTTTATGCCCTAAGATTTCACACATAAATGTGCTCATCACTCCCTTTTAGGCTCTTTTGGGATTGCTGGAGGCTGGTTACATCAATTACCTCCTCTGGGCAAAGACTATCTAGGCCAACATTCATACAAAGGGTAAGATGAAGTACCTTATAGATGACCATCCTACCATTGATCCTATCTCCTAAGGACCTGGTTAGTATTTATCGTGGGAAGCCTAAATCATACCATTGACATATGTTATGCAAAACACGGGCGAAACATGGTTGACCAGATTTGGCTAATCAGTTGACCAAGTTAAGCTATGCCACACTGGAAATTTTCATGCCTAAAAGCTTTACCTTTTGATTCAACGAAGCTGAAGTGTCCATAAACATGATGAATTATTCATACACAAGGACATACTGAAGCCACTTTTGACTTTTAAGATTAACTTAGGTTTGATGCTACAGCTTTTGCACCTACTCTTACTGTGTGCATTTGGTTTTGTAATACGAAGAAAAATCTTAAATATCCTTGGATAAAGAGAAACTTCTAGCCTTAAAAAGTTTTAGACAACACTTTAACTTCATTAGCTCCTTCTCTGTTTAAAAAGTCAACCTATACTGATCAGTGACCCACAAAACTGATTCACCCAAATATTCCTAGAACATTCCAAACCTACAACAAGATAAAAATTAGGGTTTGTCATCCCTCTCACTGTCTATGGCTATAAACCCCCCCCTTCATGGTGGTTGAGCTTAACTCAGTTGATCATAACAACTACAACAAAGCTATGCTTTAGAGTTCACTAAAAATTCCAAGAACATCCACAGTTATACAAAAGAAAGAGCATACAATCCAACTGAGATCCCCGGGTTTGTTGTCAGAAAGAGATTGTTTGATTGCCATTTTTACGTCATAGAACCCCATTCTACCATTGCACTTGTTCCTATATATTCGTTTATTGCTCAAGTGCCACAACCACAAAACCCCCTTTGACAACAAAATGCTATGAGAATGTCAAACAACTATCTTTGATAATTCATGGAACAAGGAAAATATGAAAAAGTTTTCAGTGCACCAACTCCATGGAGGCCCCTTGACTTCACTACTTTCTACATGTGGCTGGATTGATGGACCTAGATGTAGGGATGGAGAGGGGTTGCTTCCTTCTACTGCAGCTTTTACACAATCCCCAACTAAAGCATCTACAAACCCAACTCTGTCTTTCTTAAAAGCATATGCAATCTCTATGCCCTTTGTCAACTCCATGAGGCCCTCAGCCTCTTCTATGCAATTAACAAGCCCCATTAACAAGAACTACACCATCCTCCAATTTTGCTCTTGGCACTGCTGCCTCAATCAAGGCAGAGCCCCCAATCAATGTTCACCCAGAACCATGACCTAGGCCTCCTCATTATAATCATCTTATCAACATGTATGCCAAGTGTGGTTGTTTCGAGGCTGCTCATCAAGTTTTTGACCATCTCTTACCATTAGCTATAACCAAGATTACCAACCCAATGATTACCTCTGACCCTTCTCCAACATTTTTGCCTAATTTGACTTAAGGTTTCGTTGCAAATGAGCTGACATAAACAAATACTGGAAATTTTTTGACAACAACAAGCCTTGTACCAACTAAATGGGATCTACCACATAGATCCTTGCCTTCCAATCAGCTCTAGCATACTAGATACAAGGCCTAACCAATGCATATCTTTTCTCACAACATCTCTCACGGTTATCTAAGGTCTGGTTTGCATATACAATTTTCATATGTAAAATTTTACAATGAAACAAAAGGAGTCCGACAAAATAATTCTCAAGATCACATGACATACTTGAGACCTCACTTTTGGCCAAATGCCAAGAACCAAACAGGAATGAGTATAACAGAAAAACCGTATAATAGAACAGAAATCAATGCAATCCATTATTTGCAAGTGTCCGCACAAGATTCATCATATTCAAATCCAGTCTAATCAAACGAACTTCCTTGCATTAATTTAAACCAGATTTTGGTAGTCTTGAAATATGAGAGAGCAAGCAAATCATGAATCATGAATCCCGAACCTTTCAAAGGCATCAACAGACGAAAGCAGTATAATATTCGGACTATCTCTAATTTGATTATTATTATTTTTGGGAGGGTTAGGAGGTTGAATAAGATCTCGAATTTGATTGACAATCTCTGAACTAGAAAATATGAAAACTTGATCTAATCTTCGCATCAGAACAGACCACCCTTAAGAGAGATGACTTCCTCACACTCCCTAATGTTCTAACGAAAACGAAACTAAAACAGAACTACAACATAAAGAAAAATAATTAGGGCTCGGAATAAGGCTCAACAAATTGTGAAAACTTACCGACACCGGCCATAACGCAAGAAGCTGCAACAACAGGCTCTTGGACCACGAACATCTTCAACTTCTCCATCACCGTCATCTCTTCACCACACTGTAACTCTCGGCGGTGACCTTTTTCTTGTTTTATAGAGCTTCTAAGCTATTATCATGGCATCAAGTTCTTGAATGGGCAAGCAATTTAGAACCGGAACCGAAAACAGATTCGGAATCGGCCGTTGGGAACAGTTGGGCAAATGAGAAGCCCACAAGACCATAATCATTTTATTCATAGGGTGAAGGGAAATATAAGTTTTCTATTCTTCCAAACCTTCCTTTAACTTTTTAAATTTATAAAAAGAACTCTCAAGCAGAAGAAATACCCTTTAGCAATGAAGGGGTTCACCATTTATTTTCGTTTATTGTCCTCCCAGTCTCCGTTACATCTATCAAAGTCCTCTGTTCCATAATCAAATCAATCAAAAGCCCATTTTCGTTAAAATTTGTTCCAATGGAGAAATTCGTAAAGATTTGTCACTCATAATAACTGCCATGGAATGTATATTGGACATCGCTCAAAATCATTGCCATGAAAGATTTGTCAACCAGAATCCTACCATTTCTCTGAACTGTGAATTCACTAACACATGCTTTCCCTTTTGTATCTAGGTATTTTTTATTTTAATTTATGACACAAAGACAACAATTGGTGGACAAAATAGAAGGGAAGGGGTTTGCAAATTAGGGAAACAATTTTGTGGGTTATGAATGACAAGAAGATGGGCCAAGAGCTGGATGGTAGGGCAGCATACTTGTGTTGGCAATTTGGAAGGCTCGAAATCATTTCCTCTTCAATGGAGTTGCTGGGTCACCTAGTGAGACGGCCCATTGGGCCTCAAAGGACTGGGAAATATTCAATGAAGCGTGTAAAGGTACTCCTATATCCTCTGTTCCTAATCCTTTAAATCATGTGGATAAAGAGATAAAGTGGACTCCTCCCGTAGCCCCTTTCCTTAAGTTTAATGTGGATGCAAGTTTGAAAGAAGAAATGTCTGGTGTGGGTTTCCTCATCAGGACCTAGTCAGGAGAGGTAATTTTGTAGAGTTGTAAATGACCCGATCCCATTTGGTCTCAGGTGTGCTGGTGGAGGGGGAGTGAGCAGGGCCCGCGAACGATTCGAGAGAAGGTATTAGTGGTAGTGTAGAGGAAGGTGTGGACTACTTATTGGTGGAATCTGACAATCAAGAGCTTATTTCTTTGTTGAACTCCGATAGAGCGGCTCCGTTGGAGGTTAAAGAATTTGTAAGGGATATTAAACAGTTGGGGTTGTTGTTCTTCGATTGTAAGTTCTCTCATATTTTCAGGTTAGGCAATAGTTCGGCTGACCGCTTGGCTAGGAAGGCCATGTCCTGTTCAGGAAGGACGTGTTGGCCGATTTCCATTCCATGAATTCTCGATCCAAAGCCGAAATCTGCGTGTTGTTCCCGTTCTGATGAATGAAAATCTATTTACCAAAAAAAAAAGAAGAATGAATGAAAAAGAAAAAGAAAGAATAATGTCCTTGAAATTGATTATTATAAAAAGCCACCTCAAGCTTGAATTATGTTATCTTTTTGTTATGAGATTTTCACAAAGAAGTTGAAGGCCACCAATTGAACAAGAACAGAAGAACACCATCATCATCAAATGCTTCAAATCGGTTTATCAATGGCTCCTCTCCTCCGAAAGAGCAGAGAGGTTTGACCAAGAAATAAGAAAGAAAGAAGAAGAAAAAAAAACCCTAAAATCATTTAAATAAGAATGTCCATCACATCCAATGCAATTTCCCATTTGGGTTTCTTCTTCTCTTCTATTTCAGATTCCCACTGGAATTGTTCTTTTCCCGACAAGATTTTCCATTTAGTTCACATATTGATCTATAAGTTCAAATCAAGTTACCAGAATTTAAACAGAAAACCGTGAAAAGAATAAAACAGAGAGTGTGACCTGTGAAATCAGTTGCAAAGACAAAAATGAAAGATGAAATTCAAGTGAAAGTCAACAAAGAAATTTCATCTTAGTAACCTATCGAAGAAAAGGTAAACAGAATTTTAAGGAAGAAAACCAACAGACAGAATAAAGTTCAAAAGCAACATGAAGAATCTGAAGAGGCAAACTAATTGAAAATTTAACCATTAAAACGAGTTAGCAGAATAAAAATATTATAATGTAGATCCAATACAGCAAATTTAACCATTGAACCAAGAATCAACCCTCTCCTTGTGTTCTTATGTACAAAAAAATTTAAGAACAAAACTTTGAAATAGAGAAAATTTGGAGGACTGATTTTCAAGACTTGGCAGTGATAAACAGATGATAGAACTTTGAAGATAACATGTATTATAAAATTCTCTTAACCTTTTCCTTTTTTCTATTAATAGTATTTTTAGTCCCTCTCAGAATACTTTATTTTCCTTTTTTGGGTAAAAGTTGTGCAAAATGCACTATATAGGAATCTTAGGAAACAATTATAGCCCAAAGAAAGACCTTTTACAAAGAAACATTCAACTTTGGTGTCCACTAGTGTTTGTAAGCTTTAACTAAACAACTTCCAGAGATGAATGGGCATTCGACTCTTCATGAATACTCCTGACACACTAACCTAAAACCTCAGAATTTCACATAAAAATACTCTCCAGTCTTCTAGTTTACAGTATCTGGAATTCAAACTCTCTCATCAATGATTAATAACTTAATTCCAAAGTAAACTTTTTTGCATATCCAAGCTGGTTTCCTGCCAGTACCAGGTTCCAGGCTATAATTTAACTGACCTTCGTTCTTGTCTGAGAAGGAAAAGTAAGGAAATCGATTCTTTGAGAAGGTGGGAGAATAAATAATGAAAAAACCAGCTTTTGCACTTCTTCTTTTTTTCCGGCACTAATCATTCCATGCCAACCCCTAGTCCTCCACCCTCCACGGTGGTTCTCTGCTGTCTTCTGCCTTACCCAGTTACCCCTGAGAGTGTTTCAGTAGTAAACTAGTATGGCATTTGCAATTTGAAGGATAGAATCTAATTATGAATCAAGAAAAAGTAATAAACCATGAAAGATCTTCTAGCCCTCTCTACTAATGGGAAGTTAGAGTCCGAATCACCTTTCCGTCAGGGGAGATGTATGTGCTCCCCATGCTTTTTCATCACACAATTAAGAGTGGTGTCTATATGAAATCTAAGGATTTCATTTTTTATTTATTCCATCAATACTTAGAAGTGGGCGAGAAAGGAAACACATGCCTCTACCCTCACGGGTAAGTGATCCAGGCTTGGATGTCTTCCTCCCGGACTTTCCCTTCTTTCTATTAAGGGTAATTAGTAACTAAAGGTGTTCATTTCAGAAGATGTCTGCACTCTTCCCTGTCAAACTCATTAGTGTCCTTTTATTGAGCAACAACCATGATTGAAACAAAGGATCCAATCCAACAAAATGTTGTTGGGGTAGATAGCATTATTCATAAATTCCTCAGCTCGCTTGAATGGACTTTGTCTCCTCTCTTCCCTTTATGTACTTATCATGCATGAGAGGTTGAATTGACTGAATTCAAAAGAAGAAGTTCTGGGTTATTTCCTGCAATACAAGCTTAATGACACAGATGCTAAAGAGTTTACTTTTCGATTTTTTGTGAGGAACCGTGCTTTTGGTTGTTGTGTCCCTATCTACATAAATGTGTGGGTTTGAAAATTTGAACTTTGGCTTCAAGCCTTTGCAGGCATACCATGGGGCCATGGCCCAGTTCCAAATAATAACTGTAAAATTGGTTGTTAGAATGTTTAAATGTTGAATGAATCTTATCAACCAAACTCCACTCCTTCACAGAATTCCAGACTGCAACAAAACACAAATAGACACACTTGTTGAACTGATGATGAGACCATTCTAATCATTTAACTACTACCCAGTAGCTATTTTTCATGTCCCTCATCCATCATCTTTTTGCATTCCGGGTTTTGGGAAATGGGAATATAATAGCAAAATCAAAGTCTTAATGAGGGAGAGAAATGAGTGAATCGAATAAAGCCTGGTGGATCTGGATATATTCATTTATTTATAGATTGGAGGGACCCCAGGGACAAAAGCTAATGAAGGTGATGTAAGTGGAGACAAGTGTTTGGTGGGGTCTGCTCCTTTGCTCATTTGGTTCTGCAGCAGCTCAAAGCGGCCTCTGCAGTTCAGACTCCAGTCTCTAGATTGAAGAGGGTCAGTACCCAGCAATGCTCCTGCTTCACCTGACTGTATTACCGAAGTTCTTCTTGTTCAGGTGGATTTTTGGAAGATAAAGCCGTAAAGAGCTTCCTCTTGTTCAGGTGGGTTTTGGAAGGTAAAGCCGTAAAAGAGCTTCCTCTTGTTCATTCTCTCTCTCTCTCTCTCTCTCTCTCTCTCTTTTGTTCACCATTTTCAACTGACAAAAAACACTTTTTAATAGGGTTTAGCGTAGTATCCTTTATTAATCACGCACCCACTAGCAAATTACCAGAGAAGTAGCAGAGACAGATTATTATCAGACCTTTTCTCACTTTCATCTTCTTTTCTTTGTCGTTACATACTTGGGTCAAAAAAATTATCGGTCAAATCCTCTCCACCCAATGAGGTTTTTCTTCTGCTCTGCAGTGGGTTTCATCTTTTAAGGATATAGAATAGAATAGATATAGATAGATGATTTGAACGGCGAATAGGCTTTGGGTCACACCGTTGGAGGAAAATCCGGTTATTCTTTCTTCCCTGTTCCCTTCCCTTTCTAATTTGCCTATTATTCTCCCCTTCTCTTTCTTCGTTCTGGGTTTTTGGGGAAGATGGAGGCTACCCCACCTGAAATCAATTGTTCTGGTGCTTCTCGTGACTCTTTTTTGGGTTTCTGTTTGGTAGCTTCGAATTTGGAATAGGTTTTTCGGGTTCTACGTACAGGGGGAGTAACAGAGATGTGCTTCGAATGGCTAGTTAACTGCTTCCTGTAGTTCGATTGTATACTGAGTCGGAACTTTGGGCCTTCGAACAGCTCAACATGAATTACTGTGTCTTTTCTTTTAGCCCTTTCTGAATTAGTTTCTGGGTTGCAACGGGGAACTTGTTTTGAACACGAAACGGGTTCTGGTTCTTTTTACAGACCCTCTGTCGCGGAAGAAAATGCCGTCATCTTCTTCAATCCATGTTCAGCAAGAAGCTTCAACTTGTGATGAGCTGTTTATGCAACAAAGCTTGGTATTCTCAGACAATCTCAAGGTAGGCTCCAACCTCTTTGCATGTTCTTTCACTGAATTTTTGGTTTCCGAATGCAATTGGTTCTCTGTGGTTTAATGGAAACATTATGAGATTAAAAATTAGCTATTTTGCCCTGGAATGAGCATGCTTACATAGTAATTAATCCCAGCTATGTAACATATGGTATTAATCTCGTTTTAGTCATGGAATTCTGGTTCGTCATTAATGCCTTCAATTCAGTTGTACATGCTTTTGTTTACTTCTGCATCTCCATTTGCATATGATTAATTGGTTGGTCAGTTCACAACATTTTTGCTGATATTCTGAAATTCCAGGGTTTGTGTCTTCGTAACTTGTATCTTCTTCTTGGATTTCAGGATTTGAAGAATTTAAGGACACAGTTGTATACTGCAGCAGATTACTTTGAAGTGTCGTATACCAATGATGACCAGAAACAGATGTAAGTTTTCTCTGATTTACTTGATCGGCTTCTATGCAGTTTTGAGGTTGAAAGTTTTGCTTCAATTATTTGCTTATCTGATTAGTCACTTTCTTATGCTTGTAGGGTGGTGGACACTTTGAAAGACTATGCTATAAGAGCTCTAGTTAATACGGTAGACCATTTGGGTTCTGTAACATTTAATGTTAATGGTTTCTTGGATGAAAAAGTTGAAGAAGTTTTGGGAACTGAGCTTCGAGTCTCTTGCATTGAACAGGTATTTCTAGCCTAGGTTTTTTCCTTTATCACTTACACGACTGTCTCTTAGATTTTTGTCTTGCAAAGTTATACTGAAAGAAATCCTAAACAGTAAGATCTAAAGAGGGAAATATCTGCAATAGGACTATTTTTTTAGAACTCTTATCACGCTTTGAACTTTCTGCATCCACCAACTGAAGAAGGAAATCTCTTTAAACCTCTTACAGAACCAGTGGTGCAAAATTTATGATAGAGGTTGCATGAATTACAAGGTAAACGTCCATTGAGACTAGAGCAAAGCTATGAAAATGAACACTGAAAATCTTTAGTGCTCCAGCGGATAATAGTTTTGGCAGAAATGACTGAGAGAGATGCATTGAGATGACTATGTGCTCCTAAAGCAGGGCTTTGTTTCCTGATAGGTAGGACGCAAATGGAGTTGACCTCTGACCTCTTAATTGTTAGATGTTGGTCTTTGCCAAGTGAGTACTGGCTTGTGATGCCAAAGCTTTGCTATAGCTTTAGAAATGAACACAAACATTTCTGTAGGAGAGCTAATTTATTCGAAATATTGAAGAAGCCACTTGTCTTGGTAATGTCTCAGGATTATTTTTTATAGAACCTTGGATCAGGTCCCTCCCTTGACCTTGTGCAATATATGCCTCTCATATACTGTGAATACATCTCTCTTATGCTTGTGCTTTGTTGCAGGTAAATTAGATCAATTTTATTGAGCTTATTAATGCTTCCTACTATGGTCTTTGACTCGGTTAGTCATGTCATGAGTTGATTAAAGAAATCTACCACCGTAAAAACATTCTTGTATGTCAATCCTTAAATAGCAAGAGGAAAAACAGCAAGCAGTAGGACTTGGCAGCCCAAAGGGGCTTATGTATTGGCCAGTTACCCTCAGTTCACATGGTGAATTTCTTCTCTCCCTCATATGCAAATCAAGGATGTCTTTTTGTGGATTGTTGTATGAGAAGATTTTAATATGATGGTTGAAACAGTCAATTAGGTCCGGAACTTGGAATGTCTTGGTTGTTGCATATTTTAGACAGGCTATTCTAGCAAAGATGTTCAGGAGATATTGTTTCAAAACTTGTATTATTGTGTTTATGTCATGTAATAAAATTTAATTTACAGTGCATGCACTCTTTTTAATTGAAATTTCAACTTGAATCTCTGAGTAAGATCACGAATTGAGAGTTCAGAAAGTTTGGTTAGCAAAATAATGCACCACTACATCTATTTCATCATTCATAAAAGATTGCACATAAGGGAGCTTACAGTACTGAAAACAAATTGATTACCCTTATAACACCATTGAACAATACGATGGCAACGGCAATGGCAATGACACTGAGTACTGCAATATCTTTTTCCTCGTCCTTGGATTCTTTCTTACCTCTTTTTCCTCCTGGGCATCTTAGAGACTACGGACATGCCAAACATGCATTGACCATCAAGGACTATCCCAACAATCATTGGTCATCACGACTCCCAAGTATCATAAGCGATACATCTTACCAGGCAAGTATTCTCTTCCCTTTGCTAAATGTTATAAAACTTGCATTTTAAGAAAAACAAAAAGGTTAGGGACATGAATAGAGAAAAACATTCATTTCTTTTACCATGTTACTGAGGCAAAGTTGGGTGTGGTTTCTTTTTGTATCTTATGTTCAGTTGGTGAGACAGTCAGGGACTCAAGTTGTACAGCATCAAAATATCAAGGATATAGCTTAGATAATGAAGATGAGATGCATCAGTTTAAGAAAGGTATTTTATGTTGTATCCTGGTTCTATTGGACATCTCCTTTGTGTTGTTTACCAGATCTTTGAAAATTTTGATTGTCTTATGATGTGGTTGTTTTGTTAAAGCTGTTCGAGCAACAATTCAGGAAACCCCATCATTGTTGGTAAGGTAAATGCAATTCATGAACTCAGCCTTTGATCACTGATCCATTCCTAATTCACCAAGATTATTATTTAATTGATCATATTCTCTGGACAGAAAAGGACGTTCTCCATCACCTTCTCCACGAGCTTCTACCCAACCTGGAACCTTTTCCTTTACAGGTGTAGTGTCTGTATATTAGATTCCTGACATCATTTATTTACTTGCTATACTGACAGAAACTATGTTTCCCAGTGTTAAACCTTATGAGGGTGTTGTCTAATTTTTATGCATGGAATCCCTCCACCCCCCCCCCCCCAAAAAAAAAAAAATTCTTTCCTTTTGCTAGAAAGGCCTGAAAGTCCCTTGCTTGGAATTTTTACTGATATATGCTAATTTATTAAATCAGAGAAGCGGACTGTCTCACCCCTCCGATCTGCATTTCCATTGTTGCGTTCGGGTTCCCTCTCGCGTTCGGGTTCCCTCTCGCGTTCGGGTTCTCTCTCAAGTAGGCCAACCACTCCTATCAAAAGCCGAGCGACTACTCCAACCTCTAGACAACGGGTAATGTTGGTTAAGTGAAGAATGCTTACTGCAATTACAAAAGCAGAGTACAACAATAAAAGACCAAACAATGCCAATGATGCAATGTTACTTTTGTTCTAATATGTGTTCACATTTCATAATTTTCATTTCTTTTTGAATTATGATACTGCAATATTTGCTAATTGACTTCATGTTGTATTCTGAATTGAAAATGTCTCCTTTCTGCAGTACCCTTCTGAACCAAGGAAATCGGCTTCACTGCGTCTCCCAGCTGAGAGGGACAGCCCAAAAGAGAATGAACAAAACCCTAGCAAAAGTAAGCGCCTCTTCAAAGCCTTGCTCGGTCGACGCAAGTCAAAGAAAGACGATATGTTGTATACTTACTTGGATGAATACTGAGATAGCAATGAAGATAGAAACACATGCCAACACCAAGGAACCATTCATACATTGTTGCAGGAGGGTATCTTTAGAAATCTATACAAAGAAAATTGGCCTTCTTTCAAGATGCCTTGGTGGTGAAATGGTGATACCTGAGACAAATTATGGAAGAGAGCAACACAATGACTTATACCTGCTTATTCAAATATTGCCGTTTTGTTTATTCCACCAATTCGTTGCAGTTCTTTTTGCGTCTGGGTTGAGGATTAGTGCTTTCATGTACCCTGAGCATCAACAAGGACCGCTTCACAATAACTTGTACTGTGAGCATCACCATGGTAGACAGTACAAATTCTAGAAGATGGCAATGCGATTCCTGTTTGATTTCATCACTGAAATTGTAACTGTAGTATTTATTTCTGCTTTTAGGTTAGGACTTAAGTGTCATCATGTACCATTATCTTGTGTGCCCTGGGACATTATATTTGCCACTGAAACTTGTTTATAGTTGCTTTCGTAATCTTGATTACAATTTCTTTGAATGTGGAAGATGTTGCCCCTACATCTCATCACTGAACATTTTTACAATAGTAAACTCAGAGATGGTAACTACTGGAGGAGTAAATGGAACTTCTACTGCTCTACCTTAAACAAAAATGCAGGAGGATCGTTTGCTAATTATCAATACGTTTGTGCGAGAGAGAGAGTTTTGGACCTTCCACTGTAAGGGGAGGGGTTTGGGGATTGAGAATTAACGAAGAGACTTAGTGTTCCAAGAGTCTATTCACACCATCCAATCCAATGGATTAAGAATTTCTCTCTTCACCCTGGATGACAAAAAATGTTCAACCAAATGTGATGACATTTATCTGTATTGGCAACTGAGGCAATTAGATATTCAAGTAACGTTCAGGAAATAAAGGATAAACTTCTGGAAATCCCTTATGACCCAGCCAAAGTAGCTTTTCAATACCAAAAATCCTACTTCATAGGGCTAGTCTATTTCTCTGTGCATAAATTGCTCTAAGTTTAGAAGGAAAGGTGGAACAAAGTCTGGCTGCATCACCCGTGTTAACTGGGCGAATTTCTTTTCATTATTCATGCCTATGTCCCTCCCAAAACTCTGGTTCAGGCTACAAATTAGGGAGAAGTATTGGCACCACACAACACCGGAAATGTCTAGCAGTTATTACTAATACTAAACCAAGGTAGCTAGTTAGGCCAAAATTCTGGCATCAAAAGCAAGGACAAGGGCAACAGGTAAGTTTCTCTCTATGTATATGGATTAAGGCTCAGTCACAGTATCCTATTAGATTCTTGCTTCTACCGGCGTTATATAAGAACGTAGGAAGCACCAAATTCAGTAGTGTGTGCTTCTGTTTGGTGATACCTGAGCCCTTAACACTAATTAAGGTTCTTTTCAGAGGGAAACAATTGTGTGGAAAGGCATTTGCTGATCAACTTAGCTACTGTAGCTAAGAAGGTAAAAGTCACACCTACAAGCCAACTAGCAAGGCTCTTCTATTTATTTTCTCTAAAGAAGAAAAGGAGAAGAGTTAGCATTAGGACTCCTTTATGGTCCAGTAAAATCCATTCTTGTTGGAATTTCAGTTTATTGGTTGAGACTTATTTAGGAACTGGTATTAGATTTTACTCCACTTGGAACTTTGGTCAGCTGCTTAGGTTCTGTATATATCAGATAACTTAAAGATGCTCCTCGCCAACCATGATTCAAATAGTCACCAAAGTCTACCAAGTAAATGAAATAATAGAATTCTCTCATTATCCAAAAAAGAATTTCTGTATGAAAGGAGGTTAAGCATTCAAAGTTTTCCATTCCCAATATGTTAGTTGTACAAGGTGTTTACACTCATGTATAAGGTATGAAGCTTGTTTTGCTTCAGTTGGAAGCATAAACAAATTCCATCCCTGCTCAATTCCCGTTTCAGTGTACATGTAGAAAATCTTCGGTGGTTAGCACAATTGTCAACCTGGTTTGACAGACCAAGGTCTTGTTGATGTTGTTTGCTGGCATTCCTGATCCCGAGCAACCATATTAGAAAAGCTGGAACATGTTCCTCCTCTTATCACAAAAGAATCAGCAGTCTCGGCCAGCATGTCTCTGTCTTTACACTTGATAGTCACGAGTGAATTGGATACTTATTTTGAAACAACAAAATCTTCAGTTGATGAAAAAATCCTGACCTGCCAACATCAGAAATAGATTCTCATGAGCTACTTTATGCAAGAAATTGGTTATGTATCAGCAATATGGACCTGGTTACAGGAAGGCATATAGCTCATGCAACCAGTAGAGTGAAGATTTTCAGTAACTATACCTCTTGTGAGATTGAGGGGCCAACTTGAACTGGCTTTAATCTTCTTAAAGCTTTCGTCCCGCCTTCGATTGCCACCATGAAAGAGATCAAATAAGTACAGAAGGAAAAGATAAAAGTTCTCCATAATGCCAAACATTAAAAGTGATAACTGTATCTCCTTCGCATGCAACCCTGAGATCCAAAAAAGTATCATAATCAGGTTATAAGGCATTCAAACTTAACATGAAAGACAAACACTCTGTAAAAAAACTGTGGAATTGCTAACATGTTAAATTCCTTCTACCATATCAACTTTTTACATGAGTTTTTGCTGGGACTTTATGATATATTATCCAAGGATGGTATAGAAAATCTCAATCAGTTGGTTCCAGTAAAAATACTCTTTATAATCCAGTTTCTCAAAATTGTGCCATGTCTCTGAATCAAGAACATATGTTACATACCCTCTGATTAGGAGCTCTGCAGCATATACATGGCTCAATAGTTTTCACAATTTCACAGATGTGTTTTCCATACTAATGCATCTTGCATGCACATATGTATATTCATGGACACATGAAAATTAATTGTAAAATTGAGGCAGAAAATTGCTTTTGTATTGTGTGCTTACCACTGTCTTTCTTGGGCAAATCTGACCAATCACTTGGACTCAACTTCAATTCTGATACCTTGATCAACTCCGAAAAAGCTTTATTGACCTGAAAGATTTTGCAGTCACATTATGATTAGATAGGCCCCACTATCTGACCCAAACAAAAAAATGACATTGCTTTTGTATTGTGTGCTTACAATTGTGTTCATGAGAGAGAGAGAGATTGTGTTTTTGTCCAGCATCTCTTCCCTTTTCTCACATGGGAGAAGAATGATATAATGGATTTACATGACCACACAAGGACCTAATCTATTATAAACTGAGTCCAAGCAAGTCAAAAATAAAAATAAAAAAATTCAATACCTCTTCAGTTCGTTCATGACTCACTAGATGTCCACCATGAAGATCTATCATTCTAGCCACAGGCTGTAGTTTTTCTGCAAGCTTCCTTGCATAATATATCTGAGCGATAATGTCATGCCTGAAGGATAGGAAAAAATATCAAATTAATACATCCAAAGGAGATGACAAGCAACAGGACTACTAAGTTTTGGGTTTTGAATTTAACCTGCCATGAATGACTGAAACCAGACAACCAGAAGACTGAATCGCTTCTAGTTCCTTTTTTGTCATTTTGTGCGTCCAGCATGCATTTACTTGTCCCTCAAAACCATAGTTAGATTGCATCCCAGTTGATGAAATATTTTTCACGTATTCCTGCCAAAAAGGAGGAATTCTCTTTTGTGAAAATTTTGGTATGGAAGGGATGAAAAGGCAAAACACAAACAAGCATTGCAATAACGCATTGAAAAGGTGAAACTTTGACCATGGGTTGTGCAAAAATATAAACTTCACAATTATATAACATCAATACTGGCGGAATTTTGGTCATGAAAATTGTAGAGCTATAAGGAATTAGCACATTTACCAATCAGAAATGATGTACAGCTCTTACAAATTGATGAAATTCTCACCCAACCCTACAATCTTTTTTTTCAGAAAAAGATGGCTTTCAGGCATTGTAGATTGTAGAATTAGTCATTGTCAAGTTACCAATTTTGATGAATTCCTTACTACATCAAAGCTAATGAGGTATATAGGACCTTGATGCCTGGTTTTTTCACTAGTTTCCAGGTAGAATTGACAAAATATGGGTTCTCCTCTTCCAACAAATACTCATACCTAAAAAAGCATACCAGTGCATCAAACTCCCACCAATATAGGGATGTGGGAGAGGTAGATATATGTCCAGCCTTACCCTGCGAAGAGGATGCGGGAGAGGTAGATATATATCCAGCCTTACCCTACTTCGCAGAGAGCTTTTCCCCAATTAGAACCCACAACCATCAGGTCACAATGCATTAACCCTACCACTGTGTCCAGGCCTGCCCTCAACCAATGTTCATACATAGCCAGGATTTAACTGCTTGAGTCAATGAAGACACTTAATCCCTAATTAAGCTCCAATGGTTTTATATGATGGTTGCACACAAACAGTGATACCTCTGAAAGTGAAAATTTATTTCTTGAGTAATTACAATTGAAAGTGTAATGTTGTCTCTTTGTGACAAGAGGAGTAGCTTCTCTTTTGAAGAGTGAAAAAGATTACATTGAAACTCCAGGTATAGAACTTCAACAGGAATTAGAAACTTCCTAGTTGTTTTTGAGGAGGTGGTAAATAGTGACATCCCAATTTGATCAGTTTTTAGTATAACATGTTCATAAAAAAACAAACCAATAACCTACTTTTGAGATACCATTTTAAACTCTTGGTCTGGAGTTAATACACTTGCTACACAAACTCCAAATTGTGATCCATTTAATAAATATCCCAAATCATGATATTGGAATGGTGTCACAAGAAAAGCATGTTATGGGTTTTTTGGGGCTGCAAAGGGGATATTTTGTAAATCCTAAAGTGATTAATCCTTTCTCTTCCTAACCCTATTTTTTTCTCTGTGTATCTGTAAATATATCAGGTAGAAAATATACATGGTAAAAAGTTCAAACTAAAAAATGGAGTTTAACTTTGACTCACTTAAGGTCAATGTAAATTTAAAATTGTTGCCAAAACTGAAGGCAAAAATTTACAGGATGAATTGAATCTCTCAATGTGCTTAGTTTAGATGCAACAAGTCACAAGTCACTATTCTACTGTTTTCTGAAAAAAAAAAAAGAAGATAAATAAAGTCTGTGTAAGGTGTATTGTTGCTTACTTGATACAAGATCTCTCTTCGTGTCTTATTTCCAACATATTCATCAAGATACTCCTGCAAAGTCAGCACAATGTGAACAAAATTAATCCTTTTCGGTGCATAATAAATTGGTTATAACAATATGAAAAATGTTTCTGAGTTTAGGAAAAAATGTCTCTACATCCTATGGTCAAAAGATGAGCTTAGCCAAGTTCCAAAAGCTGAACTTTTCTGCCAAATTTTTTATGTAAGAAGAAAACTCACCAAGCAAGAAAGGGCCATGAAAACTTATTACAAATACAACGATTATGCTAAACAGGCAGCTACCCAAAGAATCAGCTTCATCAAGATCTCAGAAGAACTTACCATATACACAGCACAATAACAGTCACATTCTGATTCAAGGAGATAATGCGATTAAAATGACCTAATAAATATCAAATATAGGATTGAGCTTATTTGTATCCCATATGGATACCAAATTGAGAAGACAATTAAATATCTATCTCAAAACAGATTTAGAATTGAATATCCTGTCTCAAAGTTTTTCTCCTCTGGGCAGGAAGGGGGATGGGGAGGGTGGAGGAGCATATCCCTGAGTAATAGAAGATTTGAGCTTTCAGAGGTTGTAAATTGTATTCAATGCGTGATTCTTCAAACCATCATCTTTGGGTTGTGGAAAAAAAATGGGGTTTCAAACAGCAGGCCTTGGTGCAATTGTAAGGTTGCTCCATTGAGACCTAGTGGTCTCGGGTTCTAGTAAGGAAACAGCTTCATACAAAGCACGGGTAAGGCTGAGTTATGACCCTCCCAAAACCTGAGTGGTGGAGCCTCATGCACCATGTATGCTATTGTTAACCTGTAGGGTTTCAACCTTCCAAACTGAATTAGCTTATTGCCAAGATGGCAAGATTTCAAGACAGGGGGAAAATTTTGGGCTAGGCTTTTCTCAATGTGAAGGTCAAAATGATGGGTACAGATTTATGCTCACTGTTTCAGATGGGGCATCCTAAACTTCAATGTGATTGAGTGTCTTGCAGCAGGCAAGTTGCTGTACTAGATCACTTCCAAAAGAAACAACAAGGATATTTCAAGTAAGAAAGATCAATAGAAAAAGAAAATGGAACAGCATTTCACCTTTGAGTAATGGGTGTCCAAGTCAACAGCAGCCCTCTGCTCAGGAGTCTTTGCCCTCAAGAAACGGATAGCAATAGATACTGTTTGTCTGTCAAGCTGTAGAAGTATAAAATAGAAGGGTGTCAATGCAGAGAAACAATCAGTTAGATGATGGATACATAAAACCACATGTTCATGTCCACACGTAAAATCAAAGATGGAAAAATAAGATTTTGAGCTTGATGAGGGTCTTGGACTTACAAATCTGGACTTGTTTTCTAGTACATTAAATACTTTAATAAGAAAATATACTGTAATGGGCTCTCTATTTGGAAGGATTGCATAATCTTTGAGCACCTGGGATAGTAATTTCTATTGTGTATTTTGAATCTTCAATTATGACAATATACTGCATATGCTTTCTTAAAGAAGGCCAGAAAGGTTTTAACATACCTTGGGAAAACATTCATAACCGCCTCCAGTTGTATTAAGTAAGGCCAACGATGATACCCTTTCAGGGACCATTGCAGCTAACTTGCAAGCTATCATCGACCCTGTATCATAACAAGAGGAAGAAGTTAAATTCCCAAAGAACATCTGAAATTTATACACCATTGCCAGCTCGATCAAAGTACAAAAATGGGGACATCAAAGTGGAGATAAGAATCTCAAGCTTACCCATTGAATGCCCAAAGACGTGAGCTTTTTTCCATCCCAAATGATCCATTATAGCTATGGCATCTTTCGCCATGATAGTCGTTCTGCAACCCATTAGAGGAATGTTGTTATCAAAACAATTCTCTTCTCAGTCTTCTGGACTAATGAAAATGACAATTATTATACAGTGAAAGTCAAATTATTCCAATCGCCTCCAATCAGGAAAAACGACCATGAGAAAATGGGGAACAATCCGATGGAAATAGATAATTGAACAGAAGAAGCAGAACATACGAATACTCTGATCTCTTCATTGGAACAGAGCTCCGACCCATTCCACGATTATCAAAAGAACAAACTTCTATCCCTCCAATGTCATCACCATCGAGACCTTCTTCCAAGTCGTTCAGTCCTGACTTGGTGATCTTCGATTCAGCATCATTGGGCGTCTCAACACCCGTAAGGCCCTTGATTTGAGGACCCCAAGAATCATGGGTACCCGCCAAACCTATCAAGAATTGTAAGAAGACGCAGATCAATAACCCAGAAAACTGAAATGCAGATGATAAAAACTTAAGAACAAAAGGAAATTAATGAGAAGAGAAAGAGAGAGTACCAATGATGAGAAGAACTTTGGTTTTCCCATGACCATAAGTTCTATAGAAAATCTTAATTCCATTGTTTCCACTTTCTCCATCTTGGTGTTTGCTAACATCGCAGAACGGCATGTTCGCTGAAACAAAACAGGCTACAGAGAAAAATGCTGGATAGACTCTCAGAAAACACAGCAAAACTCTGTTTCAACTCAGAAGAAGAGAAGAGAAGCAAAGAAAAACCCAAATTCCTTTTTCTGGGTTGGTTTGTTAATTTGGATTAGAATTCTGAATGGATGTGCAAAGCTCAAACGATTTAACGATAATGAGTGCGTGAAGCCACGTCAGATGAATTCAGTTGCCATAGCTCAGTCAAACCATTGAAATACTCTAGAATCTGAGAATTTAAAACTTGTTGGTCGTCGCTCACTACTCCCTGAATGGAGAATATTAACGGTTTCCCAGTTGTTCTTTATGTACAGTAATCTAAAGACAGAAAACGCGGTTTCTATCAGAAACTAGTAAAATAAACTTGAATAGAGGATTTAAAAACAAGCGTGAATCACGGAATGTGAAATGTTCTCGTCTTTCACATGTTTTTGATTGAACACTGAAGAGTAACAATCCAGTTTGAGGGGACAATCAAGATTGGGTCGCTCTTATCTTATCTTTTCCAGACCTTTCTTTTTCACTCTTACATATTACGTGAACATGATGACTCTGGATTCCTCCGTGTACCCCTCACATTTCTTTATCACAGGCTCAACTTCAGTGTTTCGCAATTAGCACTGCATTGAGAATGTTGAGATTTCGATCTTGATTGTCTGTTTTTCATTCACATTTTTTCGAACTTCAATGCTGTAATTGTGCAGCACCTCAGCACCCAAGCAATTTCCCTTCATCACATAATAAGAATGGATCACACATCTGAATGTTAATAAAATAAATTCGAGATGGTTATCACATGGGTCTTCTTTTAATATATGGTGGAAATGTGTGAAAAATGTACATGAATTCAAAGTCTTTGAGCAAAACCAAGATTTAAAACATGGAGTCCAATAGAGGTGAGTCATACATCTTGGTCTTTGCGAATAATCCAATGTCTTAAAAGCTACTTATTGACATAATTTATCTATCCATTGTTGTCATTATTAAATTATTGTTTTCAATTGGAGGGTCAAGCATTGGTATTTCACACGTAGAAAGAGCGGTGAAAGGGGTCTTTTTGGAGAAATTTCTAAAAAATTGGGGGGAGAGAGGACAAATGCCAGTATTTTACTAGTGTCGATCTTCTCTCCTGACACAGAGCACTCTGTGCTCCCCTGGCAATCTTACAACCACAAATTATGTGGAGCATACAAGTAAAAATAGATAAACTACACAGATTTTTAGGATTTATTAATTATTATCTCTACATCCCTTTGTTTCAATTTATATATCAAATTTATCCCTATTGTTTGAATAATGGGATTAAGCAATACTCAGCATTTATTTTATTTTCAAAGTTCTCATGTTAACCTCTTTTAATGAACAAGAAGTATCAAATATACATATATACTTCTTTAAATTGAATCAAGAAGTTAGTATATTTTGTATGTGGTGTTGTGTATTCTAGTTATTTTTAGGTAATTTTTTTAATTTTTTATTAGTTAGAAAAATTTAATAACGGCAAATATGTCTTTATTTATTTACACTAATAATGTTAAACATATGGACAAAAGGGACATTTGCAATAGAAAAACTCAAAGAGGATAATAACGTAATAGTAGTTCACAAATTTGAGTTGGTCCGCACTCGCATTCTTTTGTGGATAGATCTCAACCAACATCAACAAAACCAGAGTCAAACGTGAACTATTCAAAAGGATTAGATTTGGGCACAACACTTAGTTCTAAAGCGATATACATAAAGTGCTTTTGTACCGGAAAAAAAATTGAAAAGTATTTGAATATACAAGCAATTTGACCGAAATGACTCCCATAAGCCACGGAGTGGAAAATGGCCATACAAATTGATATTAAATAGTATAAAATATAAAGCATGGTATATGTTGGAAAAAGAAAGGGTGTGTGGCTAGCATCCAAATAAAAAAAACCCAAATGATTGATTTACCCTATAAAAAATAAAAATCTTACCCTACTTAATGCTGTCACATTTATTTATAATTGGTCCATATGGATTATAATATTATATATTATTAGACAAAGAACAATTCCATTGGACAATAATCATGATTTTGTCAAAGTGGGGTTGCTTGGCTAAGTTAGTAAATTCAACGCCATATTAATATGAAATCAAGAGTTTTCAAATCTCATCACGACTAGGAACGAAATTCCAACGTATATTCAAAATAGATATGAAAATTATTTTAAAAATGTAGTCGAAATGTACATAAGTTGACCCTCATGAACCTCAAATTGAAATTTTTGATTTTGTCAATAAGGGTAGGAGTATGATGACCTAATATCCTTGATTACATGACTACATCATCAATAAGATTTTGGAATAATTCATCAAGTATTTATATTTTAAGAAACAACAAAAACAGTTCTAAGCTAATATGGTGGCGGATGCTTTGGCCAAAGATAGTGCTCTCACACAAGAAACTTTTTTAACCATCAACTCCCCTCCACCCCTTATTTATTGGCTTTTACTATTTAATTTGCTAGGTTTAACATCTAATAGAGGTTTTTCCTTTCAATAAAACCTTTATTTCTCATAAAAAAAAAAAAATTTAAGTGTTTTTGGAAATAGGAATATTTTTTAGGCATTTGATAAAAGTTGTTTTTGGAAGTAGGAACAATACACCGGAGGTGTTTGAAAAATATATATTTAAAAAAAAATTGTGGAAAACTTATCAAATTTGACCACTGTTATGTATTAGTTGTTGCGTTCGTTTCTTAAAATAAAAAATTTCATAAATTTTATTTTATATTACAAAAATCGTGCAAAACAAAACGGTTTTATCGAACAATTTACGGCCGATTTTTCTGTCTGTCAAAACATTAGAAATTGCATCACAATTTGTAGGGTGCATTCCATGGCAAGAGGTGTGTTGCTTTGTAAAAAGGGTATTTTGGTCCGTTCAATGAGAAATTGTTCATCTATGGTCTACTACTTTTTAGGGTTGGGATGCTGGCAGACGGGTTTTGACCTGTGGTTCTTTTAAAAATATATATCACAATTTTTGTGACTGTTTCAAGTTTTTTTTATTTTATTTATTTATTTATTTATTAAAAAAAAATCTCTGAAAGGGATTCTATATGGAAAAAAATAAAATGAGTGGCGAGCTATCCAATTAAAAATTGAAGGTTAAAGTGAAGAGCGGCAAGGTTTGATTTGAAGGTCGACCTCCACAGCTCCACTATACTGAAAAACGACAGAGGAATCTGGTTGGCGGCCACCGCCTGCCACCGCCTGCCACGGTGCCACCGACGCCCAGTTTTTGGATGGTTTTACTTTGACCGATCACTATTCAAATTAAATGCCCTAGAAATCGGATAAGTCTCGCTCAATCATGGATTTATTTTATCTCAATCTGCCACTCAGATTCAAACATTTGAAATCATGTTTGGAATTGAATAATGAAATCCGACAAGCCAAAAGATTAGAAGCTGAGGCATGAAATAACTCCATTAGGTGAAGGTTCTTCTTTTTTTCTTTTTCTTTTTTTTTTTTTTTGGTATGAGAAGGTCAAATTGGCACACCAGTGTAGGGTTTTTTTAATGGTTAGAGCTTGATAGCCACACCCTTTTAATGAAAATGATTCTAAATTTCTATTTTCATTAGCTTTTTAAAAATTCAACTTATTGAGTTGAACCATCAAATTAAAAAAGAAAAAACAAATTCCAATATTTACAAACTCATCCCTATTGTGGCATCCACATTAAGTTTGATCTTGCCATGCAAAGGGGGCTCCTAGCGTATATCGGTTGGAGACACATGTGATGGTTTGGATTGGATTGGATTAGGGGGTGAATTTGACAATGGCTTGATGCAAGCTTTGATGGGCGTCTTGAAGTTTCGGTTGTTGGGAGGAGTGAGTAACAGTATTATACTAACATCACATAGCCCAAAGAGCAATGAGGCGATGAGGGTTTGGAATATTTGTAGTCAATTAGAGGAGGGTCAAGTATACTGGGATACAAGGAGCTTAAATTGGCAGACGACTGGTTGTGAAGGGTCCTAATGGTGGAGGCGGAGGGCATGGCATAGGTGAATGGTGAAAGGGCAAGTTATAAAGAGGTGATGTGCTGATGAGTTTGGACGGCCACAAGTTAGACGTTCAGAGGGTACATTACATCCTCACGCTAGCAGAAGGTCCGTTGTTGGTAGTCTGTCGTGAATAACTTTCTATAAGAAGAAGAAGATTTTTGGTGGAAGGGGGAGATGCCAAAGATGTAGCCGGTTGAATGTGAGCAAAATAGATGGAGTGTTGGGAGGTGGAGTTGCCAACCGGTAGGCTGAGCTTACAGTGAACGTACCTGCCGAAGTATGTTTCTAGATAAGACAATCCTCTATTAGGTGAACGGGGAGAGGAAAGCTGAGAATCTTAGTTGCCACTTCGGCAGGCCACCATGCTATAACTTTTTCTCTAATCCATGAACCAACGTTGAATTGATAAAGTCTGAGACTTTAAGAGGTTGGAAAGAATCAAAGATCTTAGAATTAACTGGAAACCAATTGAGATTTCATGGACTAGCTTATTCACCATTTCCTATCTGAAAGAAAATGCCTTGACGTAGAATCATGTTTGACCTTGAATAATGAAATGCAAAAAAGAAGATTAGAAGCTAAGGCATGAAATAACTCCATCAGGTGAAGGTTCTTCTATTAGCCTTTTTATTTTTTATTTTTGGGGTGGTACGAGAAGGTTAAGATGGGAGATGATTCTAAATTTTCTATTTTCATTAGCTTTTGAAAAAATGCAGCTTTATTGAGTTGACCATCAAATCAGAAAAGAAAAAAACAAATTCTAGTCTTTCTCCTTCATCATCCTTTGTCGCAAAAGAACGGCGAACGAAAATTTGTCATATTTCAGCTTGTATGGATATTGAATTTAGAATCGATACCATTCACACGGATGTAGACATGAATCTGCCAATTCAGTCAATCAAATAAAATTGCTAAGTCTCTGGATCCTCTATCAGTACTTTTTTCACATTTTTTCACCACACAATAGAGGTAGGACCTACTTCAAAAATATTGATTGAATGAATTAAAAGTCAAACTCATAGTGGATCTTATACAAACTCGTCGCTATTGCGAGGTGGAAAAATGTGAAATGAACACAGGGAGGATTCATGTTCAAATTACACCAAATTCTCCATTAATGGTGTCTTTCACCGGATTGCAAGGAACTTGGTGATTTTTGGTAAGGATAGTTTATCACCATATGATGTAGCAACAAAAGCCTCTCAAGCCCACAAAGAATTTCGAGAGGCAACTTTGGCCCAACACAAATTCTCAAGCACATCATTTACCATTTGCCAACTATCAGCCAGCAATATTGACACCACCTATACAAGGAACAATTAAACTCGCTTGTGACCAGTGTCCGACATGTCGCCTGGTGTTGCCGTGTCGGTGCCTGGCGACATGGGCGACACAGGCGACATGTCGCCTGACTTTGGTGAGTATTATTCCATTGGTTGCACAGGAGGCTCATCTTTCCTCCATTTACTAATATCAGAAAGTAACTCTGCTACATAATAAGTTTCACCACAAGGTTTGACTTTCACATTTACTTTACTATGAAACCGACAACCGTGAAAGCCTCAAAAATATTCCATTAATTTTGAGATTATTTGACTAACCTTCAGTTAACGGCCCTACTTCTCACAATTCCACAGCCAAGAAACGCGAGATGGAAAAGTTGGAGAAGAAATGAAACGCCGCAATCGAGACGGAGAAGATTGACTAGGTCACCGGAGACGGGGAAGATGATGAAGGGCGACCGCCTTCGCAAGGACAAGAGCAAGGTTTGGAAGCTTTAGTTAATAGAAAAAGAGGAAAAAGCCCCAACCGGAATTACTTTCGTTAACGGATGACCAAATAGTTGACCGTTGGCAATATATCGCCAAGAAAGATAAAATGTAAAAATCGTGTCGCTCGGGGGTTTCGTGTCGCCGACACACAGTACCCTGCTTGTGACGCAACATACCACAAGGAAGGGAACAAGGTGGGCTTAGGTTTCTTGGTAAGAAATGATCATGGTCATGTTCTATTTGCAGTGTCTACCTAAAGTAAAGCAAGTTCCATTCGGTTACAATGGGGCAAGCCTTATCTATAAGGACAAGGATGTTATATGTGTTTGGCGAAGGATCTTAGAAGTGTGGTTTTAGAATCTGATTGTAAAAATGTTATTGAGTTCATCTCTAAGTCCAACACTTCCCCTCCCAACTCTAATGTTTTTAAAATCATATCTAGAATTGTATTGATCTACACCAAAGAGGGTGCCAAGGCTTCTGTAGCCAAATCGTAAGCTCTTTTGCCTTCTGCACTCATTTGTGAAGATGATACACTCAACCATGTGTACATGTAGTTCCTGAATTCCTCCCATAAGAAAATATACCAGAACTAGATTGATAGCTAGCAGAAGACTACTCTTTTTGAACCCGAGTTCTGTTAATCCAATCTGAGACTCCATTGACATCAATGAGATCTTCCTTCATCCAAATATATTCAGGATATATACAAATATACAAATCACCACATCCACACCATACATCATCCATGAGGACCATGACAACCCAAAAAAAACACACTTCTTAATTACAAGAAGGAATCTAGAAAGTACATATATATACAAGACAACAAACACTACCCAATTCCCACTCTCCTGTAGTTCAATTTTCATAGACTAAATTTTATCTTGCTGGTTCCATTTAACTATGTGTTGCATGTCATTTTCACTAGAACGAAGGTAGCACAAACCCCATGGTCCATCCAAGGAACAACCCAGCACCAGCAAGACCCAGACCCAGACCAAGTGCAAAAGCAACAGCATACTTACTGATGTCGCATTTCAGTGCACCTTGCTTCTGCTCCGCAGCTTTGCGCTGATGCTTCCTCAGTTGTCTGCCTTTGTATGGCATCCAAGGTAGGACCAATGGAAAAAGAGTGGAGATTGATTGGTCCTTGTTCTTAAGCTGGTGGCAGAGGGCCTCCAGTTGCAGCAGTTTGAACCACTGTTTGTAAGCAAATAAGTGCGATGCTTGTATGAACAAGAGCTTGATCGTGTGTTCGTTCTCTGTGTATGCCTTCTGGGCTGCCTTCTCAGCTTCCCTTGCCCGAGTTTGGGAATGGCAAAGTGCTTCCAACAGTTGAGCCTTGCTTGGTTCACTCTTAGAGAGGTGGCAGGGATCTGTTGGTTCCTTGTTGGCTCCAGCATAGCCATTGTTGCTGCGGGAAGTCATCAGAGATGTCAAAAGATATTCTGAATAGCAACATCACCCATGCTTCATGCTTGTGGAATATGAGTAAACAATAAACCTCATGCTGGACTTGACCTTCTCATGAGTTATAACTAAAATCCACACTTTATGCTGGACTAGGGCTTTAACAGTATAATGGAAGAACCTGGGATTCATACAGCTGATCCCAAGCACTAGGGTATGCTTTAGTTTCCTAAATGGTTAAGCTTCTAATGAATCTAGTTGGCTAGTTAATCACCTGAGGCCCAACAGTCTGTAATACTCTTCGGATAGTGGACAAGTATTTCTTCAGAGCTAGGCTGATGCTCATCACTCACAGCTAGGGTTCCCACCTTCACAAGTCACTTTCCTTCATGACTGCACCACAGAGTAAAACAGGATCCCGGCCATTTGTGGTAATACTCATTTGGTGCACAAGGCCTCAGCATTTACCTAGTTTCTCTTATCTCCAAGATAATACAAGATAAATCAATAACATTTTTAGCATGCAGCCACAATTTAGGCTGACAAATAGGTCCAAAAGTAAGGTTGGGAGTTAGCCAACAAATGCCACATGCATTGAGGTATAAAACATGCCTTGTTTAGGGATCTACAGCATGTAAAATTAGACAAAAATATCAGCCGTTGAAATCCAAAGAAATATATAAAATTGGACTAATTGCCAAACAGGATCTTGCCCAGGTTTTTCATGAATTTCAAGAGGGGTTTTTCAAGTTGATTATTTTTCAGAGAATAAAAACCAGCAAGTCAACAAATTTGGTTGGGAAGAGGGGGTGCGGGGGATGAAATCAAGAGCAAAAGTTTAAATGAGATATATCCATAAATATGATTTAGAAGAACTAAAATGTGAGCTTATAGAAAAGCATGAACATAATTCTAACAAGATGATGAAACATAACACTCTTTCTCTGTACACAATTTATCTTAAAATACTTTTTTTTAGGGATAATTACTATTGCCCCCTTATACTTTGGTTTTATTACTAATCAAACCCCCTTCTTTGTGAAATTACTATTGCCCCCCTCAATTCTAAAGGTGTTAAGTGGCTGTTAACATCAAATATGAAATGTCTATTTTGCCCTTAAAATTAAGAAGTAAAAAATATAGCATTACCCTCATTTATAGAAACTATATTGCATGTCAATTATATCCTTAAAATCTTATATTTTAGAATTAGTTTTGGATTTGGTGGGACCACATACTTATGATTGTTGAAACTTTCACATTCCACTTAAATTTTTCATAATCACCATGATGGAAGTTTTACAAACAAATTAACATATAAGATCTAATTGATAGAAAATTTGGTAACATACATAATGGTCAGCATATATTATGTGATTTTCAATTTTCAGCTTTGAATTAAATTTTATATTTCTTAATATTTTAGTTTCTATTTAATTACATCTTTCCTTTATTTGGTGATTTATTTTAGAGAAAAAAAATCACATCTTTCCTTTATTTGGTGGTTTCTTTTTAAAAAATAAAAGTGAATTAAAGTTAATTTTTTCGTATTAATGGTGGTATTATAACTTGAAAAAAGAGAAAATAAGCAAAAAATTGCAAGGTTATTTTTGGGATTTTGAAAAAATATATAGATGCCACATCATCAGTAAACTAACGAAGCTTAACAATAGGGGGGCATTAGTAATTGCTGACAAAGTTAAAGGTTGGAATAGTAATTTTAAAAAGTACAAGGGATAAACTAGTAATAAAATCGAAGTAAAGGGGGGCAACAGTAATTATCCCTTTTTTTTTTTATCATTGCATGGATATTCCAGCTGACGGGCTTATAAGATTGGCATAGACATGAAGCACTGGAGTGTGCTGTGAAATTCACCTATGGACCACTGAATATCATTAAATGGTCCAGGTTATTACAAGAATTTAATATGAATTATCTCTTGTGTGTGTATCAGGAAGCAGCCATGTAGAATAATACTTGTACGTAATCAACTTGGGCCATCTGAACTAAAAGGAAAAACACCAAATGAACAAATTTAAAAATAGTCTTCTAGGAAATAACAGCCAAATCAGTACCTGAAGAGTCTTTCTGAGTCATAGGTTAAGTTGCCTGATTCACAATATTTTGTTTGGTTGCTATCCGCACTTCCTGAAGTACAAGTACCTTGGGAGCAGTCACCTGTCTTGGGGAGAACAATATTCATTTTCTGATCTAATGATGAAGAGAAAATGCCTCCATTGTCAGAACTTTCTGAACAATTAAATGGGCCTCGGCTAACATGCATTGTGTGGGGCTGTGGAAGATCACAATTCTCAATAAGCTCCAGTGACTTTTGTGCAACCAAAGAAACTAACTCATTTTTATCCACAACGCGCCACCATGGCTCAGTGTTGTTGGCTATCATCCAAGGGGAATCCAAGTCAGAGCAAACCTTCTTGGATGGCTCTGAGAATAGGCCAGGATTCAAGCTCTCAAGTTCCTGGTTTCCACACCAGTAATCTCCTATGTCCTTAAATTCTTCTGGGACTTGTTTTCTGTGAGTGCCCACAGCCTTAAGCTGGTTTATTTTGGACTTCTCATCATGCATCATACAGGTGACAGGGGCCAGCTCCAGTGGGTCAAGATAAGATCCAGAATTTTTGTTGCTATCAATGTGGACATATTCTTCTTCACTGGATGGGTGGCTCCCACCAAATTTGGGGGCCTTTTGTACCACCCCATCTCTCAAAACTTCTAGTTCAGCCTCCGAGGCGATCAACTGCTCATGTGTGAAATCCTTCTGGTATGCAACATTGGGTTGCCCCTGAAGCCACCATTTTGTGTCAAGATTGGAATTTGAGGAGTCCCATTTAAGAGGAATGAACCCCTCTGAGGGATGATCTTGCACATTTGGAAAATCACCAGGTTCCATATCAGACTGTGGCTTGAGAGTTGAAGACGATGAGGGGCAGCAAGCTAACACCGGTGCTCTCTTGGCATCTTCTTGGACAAAACAGCGGTTAGCCATGCGCTGCCAAGCAGCCCTTGCTTCTGCTGCAGCCATCAGTTCCTTACTTCCTGGTACAATTCACTGTGGTAAAAGAAGAACTGTTAAATGCATATGGTTGATCAGATAATGAACTACTAGGCATAACTTGGAAATATATATTGAATATCTGGACGAAAAACTGTTAAAATGAACACCAAGATATAGTGAATCGAAATTGAAGCAAAACGAAAATACACAGAGATTTAACATGGTTCATAGACTAATACGCTGTGCTACGTCTACAGCAAAGAGGAAGAACTTTTCACTACGTAGAAGAAAAAAAGGATGGGGATCTCACAACCAATCAGGTAAATAGGTCAATCCGTTGGGTCGGTCGTACCTTACCGTGAGGACATAGCCCTCACATCCCCTCCATATACCAAAAAATGAGTCATTTGGTTCACCCACCAAAATATGTTGGTCCATGTCCATCCTTGAAGTCGGGTACAAGAATTCAGGTCACAACATAACAAAAACCTGACTGTGGACGAAATTTGAAACCAAAATTAATATTTCAATTGATCGTGAGTAGCCTCTTAGAATCTTAAGAATTATAATCCACTCTAACACCACTGGATGAAAAAGAAATGGGGTATGGCGCATTGGTTTAATAATTCAAAACTGCCAACACAGTATGGAGTCCAAAAAGTTACAGTTCCCAGAATGATTCTCTAATTTGACCTGAAACTAAAGTTTAACATCTCTTCTCCTCAACAAATGAATTGTTTTCATTACATTAAGTACTGTATACCACAAAAATTACACATTAAGTACTAGATAAAGACTCAATGTAGGATGTTGAGATGGATGATTGGCAAAACTAGGAAGGATTAAGGAACAATAGTATTAAAGCTGGTTAGGAAGTGGTTCCCACACATGATAAGCTATGAGAAAGTCGCTTGAGACGGCATTGTCATGTACAACAGAGTCCTTTGAATGTAGTATCAATGAAGTAGTTGATCCAGATTAAAAGAACTAAAAGAACCAAAGGTAGACCTAAAATGACCTTAAAGAAGTGGCGATGAGAGACATTTGTGGGCCTTGTATTAAGCATGACCTCAAGAAGAACTGATTGGAGGCACAAATCCACATAGCTGACCCCATTTAGTAGGGATATGGCTAAGTAGTTATTGTATAAATATTAAGTACTAGCTTCTTTGGTGTCTTCATCTATTCCAAATCAAACAATTATCTTTGGACTACAAAACCTTACAGAATCAGAATCCTTGAACATTCATTTTCATGTAAAGTGAAAAGTTGGCACTCTAAGTCATCTGAGGTATGTGCAAATATGTCTCATGCTAGAAATATTTTGCCAAAATTATGAACGCACACATTAGAAGTGCCATAACTCATAAAGGACAAACAAATAAAACATGCGCAAAACAATGTACTGTGAAAAACAGGAAGCAGTTACCTTTTTTTAGCTCTTTTCCAATAGAGCACCCCTGAATTATTTTTCCTCTAGATCCCTGTCGTTGAATCTCTACACCTCCCAAATAAGGAAACAGAAACCAGATGATAAACCAGAATAGGTCACAAAGTTAAAAAGGGGATGATAGGTACAACCACAAAGACCCTCACAAAGATCAATAGGCTCATCTAGGTCATAAGGGACAGAAACAGAAGTAGTGTTACCCTGATGTAGGACCAGCAGACAAAGACAAAGAGGCAGTGATTCGTGACAAGGGGGCAGGTGGAAATTTTTTCTGAAAAGGGCATTTCCACAAAACACCAATCTAACCTGAGTTTAAATCACATGCTAAACTGAAAGCTTTCATGAGGAAGAAGGCAGCAGCAGCAGCAGCCCACACACAAATTTATAAAAGTCTGAGTTGGTGGTATCCCCCCCATAGTTTGGCCTATTTACGATATGGTCATTAGCCTAACATTCTAAACAGCTCGGAAATTACTTGCCTAGGCCATGGACACGCCCACTCAAAATCATGAAGCATGCAAACTACCATAGAATTTAAAACCTAAACTGCCACATAATTAGAAAAAATGAAAATAAATCTGAATATTAAAACTAGTACTGCATGTTCTTCTTCTTTCAGATGTAGGTCATTGGATCTGCATCAGAAACATTTTGCAATATACTATACAGAAGCTGTTGACGAATAAGTTTATTTTCTTTGCTATTCAAAAGCTGATCTCCCTGCAAAACAGGATGCCCTACAGCAATGTTTTAAATAAAAAAAGAGTAATTTACATGCACACCCTTGAAAAATAGGCTCCTCACATGTACCCTTTCCTATCTTGTTAAGAAAGAGATTTTTTTAACCACAAAAAAAGAAAAGAAAGAGATGTTTTTCAAGTGGGTGCACATAAATCACACCCACATAGAAGGGAACAACTCCCTCTTTGGCCATAAAGAAAAAGTAGTTTATACTGTACTAACATCTAATTTCACCACCTAGGAATGCTTTTTAGGTTTGAGTTCTCTAGTTTTACCTTCCCTATCCCTATTGAAGAATATACCTACACACTCTAGTCTCTAATATCTTGTTTCTCCTGTCCCACATTTATCTTTCACTTCCTCAGAGCTCCTCTTTAACCTTGAAAATTTCTTCCCTGACAAACTAAAAGAGGAATACAAGGTTTTCTATATCTTTCATGGATCAATTCTGCTACCAGCAATAGTTATGCTCATAAACTCTTTGGAGGTACCAGGATATTGGCCTGCAAAATATCAGCACTATGACTAATAGAACGAAGACTACTTAATCAGAATGCACAGAAGGCTATTTGGATCCAAGGAACCAAATCAATAAAACAATGTCCATGAGTTCCACAAAGCAAGAAACAACAGACATTTACTGCATGATTAACCCAAATGCTTACTTCAAGATATTGGAACAATTGCAACCAAGATTCCAAAACTACATCAAGATTAAGCATGCTGGGCGAGGCATATGCCTTCAGGTGTAAAAGTTGATGCAGGCTGGAAATGCAAGATCTGTCTCAGTATTGGTATTCAATGTTTCTCTATGCATTTTTCCCTATATCAACCTCTGTGCTTGTATTCCTAGCCTCGATATAACAACCTGATGCAGTACAGACAGGATCAGCTCCAATTCTGGGGTGCAGGAAATCTCAAAAGCCTCCATTAACAAGTAAAATACTTAAGAAGAAACGTCTCCTTCACTAGATAGCATAGAAAGGACATACCCACCACCGAAGAATCTGGGGAGGGTCATAGACTCATAATGCATGTAGTGATTCCCCCGTTTTCAGAAAGAGGCTGTTTCTAAGATTGAACCGCTGACTAATGGTCACAATGGAGCAAGCTTGCCATTGAACTAATTCTTGTCTTCACTAGATAGCATATTTAAAGAAATTGCAAAACCAAGTGAAAGCACAGGTTGCAAGCTACATTAACAACCTCTTCTGATGGATCTGTTGCAGGAGTTCAGATGCTGGGGCAACAAATCAAGTTTAGCAGCAGATTCATAAACCAGAGGGTGATCACTCAAAATGATCAAATGTCTTTTTCTTTTTCTTTTTTCGTGAGAGTTAAATGTCTGTTACAAAGTTATTAAACATTCTTCAGGAATGCCCCCAACAATAGTAAGGGCATCAGAAGTTCATGTTTTAGGCTTTTTCAATTTTATTGGTCGAAAAATTGACCGGAGTGCTTGTGGCTGATCAGAACTCCCAATGAAATCCCAGCATCCAATTCAGTAGTGTAACCAACACAAAGTCAAACTCCACTTGGAAATATTAATATTACAGTTAAGAGGTTCACTTTATTTTATCCATTAAAAAAATAAAGAAAACTAGAATCCTAGGTCAGGGAAGGTCAGATTCAGAGGATCCAACATGCAGTGGAATCAATCTGCTTCGAAAGAGAAGGCTATAAAACCCAAATAAGATTTACACACCCACACACATATATGGATCAAAATCTAAACTTCACCATCAAATCCCCGAACCCAGAAGACCCAATACCCAAATGAGGGGGAAAAAAATTGCAAACACACACAAAACCGCAGTCTACCAGCTCCAATGCCAGAACACTACCCATAGGGCATTAGAGAAGAAAACCGCCCATGCCTCTTTAAATTACCCACCAGAGTCACTGAAGATAAGCAAAACCACCGAAACAAGAAAGTGAATCACATATGCAAATCCAACACAGCCAACAAGAAAAATATACAACTGAAAAAACAGAGGGGACAAGAGATACTGAAGCAAGAATAAAGAGTTGGAGTTTAACATATCCCAAAATCGAACTATGAAACATAGACAAATTCAAGATGACTATTGAGGAGGAAATACCTGACCAAAAACATTCTTCCCTTCTGAGAAATTAATTCATGCAAAAAGATTGAATGCTTAGATTCCTAAGAATCCAAGAAGACGAGCAAATCATATTAGCTTGATTTCCACAGCTTGCAAGTTTAAGTGATCTGAGATCCAAAGAAAAATCCACCAGGAAGGCAAATGAGAAAGGACGAAGAATCTTATGCTACATGGATAACTACCCTTATTACATATATCATAATATTTTTGAATTCTATTAAGATTTTTCATTAGTTGCCACTTGCCAGAGAAAACAGCCGAAATAGCTATGCTTTCATCAAATGTGGCAATTTCCATTTCCAAAATAAAAAAAAAAGTATCTCTCAACCACCCGTCTTCCTCTCTACGATATTTCCATTATTGTATTATAGGTTTTGTCGCGTTAGTTTTGACGTTAATATTGTAAAAAAAAATATTTCTCGGAATCGCGATTATGGATATAGAGAAATCAATTTGAGGGAGACTTACCCACACAGCCAGGTGTGCGACGCTGGTCGAACACCGGTTTATAAAAAACCGGGGTTGGCAAACCAAAAGAGAAATCAATTTGAATTATCCAATTTTCAATAAAATAACACTATTAGCATAATTGGGTTTTATTTGTTTAGAAGAAAACAATAAATAAAAAAGGGTAAATATCACTTACCTCCCCTCTTAGTTTGACAAATAGTACTTACACCCCCTCTTAATTGGATAATATCATTTACCTCCCCTCTTACCTAGCAAATATATCAAACACCTCCCCTCTATTAATTTTCTCGGTTAAATTTAACTTTTACCGTTAAATATTTTTCTAAAATCCCAAACTACCCTTGGCTAATTTTATTTTATTTTTTCATTTTAAACCCTAAATTACCGTAATCAGTTAATCACCCTAATAGTTAAAATACTAAATCACTCTCAATTAAAATAATTGTTAAAAACCAAAACACCATAGTTAAAATCAAAATTACCTTTAATTATTAAAAGCCCAATATACCCTCTCTTTTTTTAAAAATTGATCAAACAATTAAAAAAAACCCAAAATAGTAGTACGTGTTTAATTTGATCAACATACCCTTGTTTTTTTTTAATTGCATTTTTTATTTTACTTGATAGTAGTATGTGTTTTTTTAATTGTTTGATAAAAAAAAATTTAAAAGGTATGTTGGGCTTTTAATAATTAAAGATAATTTAGGTTTTCACTATGGTGTTTTGGTTTTTAATAATTATTTTAATTGAGGGTAATTTAGTAGTTTAACTGTTAGGTGATTATGATAATTTAGGGTTTAAAATAAAAAAATACTTTTAGCCAAGGGTAGTTTGGTGTTTTAGAAAAATATTTAACGGTAAAAGCTAAATTTAACCGAAAAAGTTAACAAATGTGAGGTGTTTGATATATTTGCTAGGTAAGAGGGGAGGTAAGTGAAATTATCCAACTAAGAGGGGGTGTCAGTGCTATTTGTCTAGCTAAGAGGGGAGGTAAGTGATATTTACCCATAAAAAAAATACTCATGCTTTACTAGAAATCATGAAAATGCAATAATCGAAGAAAAAAAAAGAAGTGGTTGCATATGGTAGAGGAAGACGAAGACGAGTCAAACATAAGGTTTTCGAAAATATTATTGTCTTTTGAAAAGTTTTATTTATTTACATTAAAACTTAACTTTCATTTTTTAATAATAGAGGGTGTCACTCTATATTTTCCTTTATAAGAGGTCTAATTGATAAATTTGACATATAATTCAAGGGATAGCATTAAAGAATTAATGTAGGGGTGGCACTGAACATTTTCTTAAAATATATTGGAGGTGGGGTTATTAAATATACCCTGAGGCCCTAGTCATTGCAACAAAAACCAATGGGCCCCACAGGTGAAAAAATAAGTTTCTTTTTCAAAATGTGTTTAGCTTTTGTGGTTGGGAAGCCGTCGGGAGCACTCTGTGCTCTCCCAATGGGTAGCTGATCCCGACTCGATTTCAACCCCCCTAGCAAGGCTTTTTCAAGATAAATTCAAATGCAGCCGTGAAGAAAAAAAGCCCATAAGGCGATCTGAGTCTTTAGTGTTTAGATTAGGAATCATGCTTGGCCTCAATTAAGGCAACCTTAGAGCCATCCCAATACAACTTCCCCTTAGAGGGTGAAGCCAAGGCTATAAGGGCAGGTCTTCCATATACCTTAACTGAAAGAATAGACAAAGTCATCAGAGTCCGGTTGTAATTCTTTGATTAAGCTAGTTAAGCAAGCCCCTTTGCAGCCCAGCTAGAGGTTAGACCCCATAGTGGCAAACATTGTTCATTTAGCTCCTTATTTATTGTGGCTTCTCTTGTATTCCTAGGTTGGTCAAGGTGGCAACAAACAACCTAGCTAAAGAGAATAGTTATTTTCAAGCACGACCTATTGGCCGATTGGCCTATTTCCACTGTGTGCTTGGTGGGAATTTTATTCTTGTAGATGTGTGACACATATTTATAAGTCACATCAAAAGATTATAATTAAATTTAAATAAAATTTTATTTTGTATTTTTAATTTTTTTTATCTTGTAAATCTAATCGGAACCTATTGATGTGATGTAATGACATATATCACATATCCACAGAGAAATGATGGTGGATAAAAATCCAGTTGGTGGAGTTATGTACCCCATTTCCTTTGTTTTGCTCAAGTAGAAACCTTTTTGATTGAGCTCTTTTGGAATTAGGTTAGTCAAAGGTCAGAAGCTCAAACAAAACTAGCTACACTCGCCTCTCAGTCTACCAGCAATCCTTCTTGGCTAGTGAAACTGATAGACGAATAGGACTCGTCTTTCGTGAGGGCTCTCTTTCATTGGGAAAGCTACCTATACCCTATGACTTTTTGTTTCCAGAGGTGATTTTGAGAATCAACCAACCGGCAAATCCATAGCCCATGTGACTCACAGCCTCCCTTTTGCCCAAATAACAGATTACATATAGACCCCCTGGATCTACAATCATTTACATCTACTTTCTTAAAAAAGAAATCATTACAAATACACCCTTAGTAAAGCTAAATGAGAATATTAATGGGTATTTGTAGTTGATTTATTTTTAAGAGTACTTGGTGCAATTGATTACAAATCTAAGGATGTATATGTAATTTTGACTTTTTTGATTTCGGTCACTACTGAATCGACGCCCTCCCACGGATATGGTTCATTATACACCCGATACCGTTTCCTGGCTCGCACAAATTTCTGCGGAGCCGCAACCCTGCCTTGCGGAGACTCCGGGATCGGAATCGAGTTCACAGGCTTGGGAGGAAGAGTGACCTGGTGCTGAAGAAAGCCTGTAATACATTTGGTGATAGGATTTAGGTATTATGAATCCCTCGAGAGCTTTATTCACTCTTCAGCAACTTCTTCTTCTACTCGTCTTTTTTATTTTTCTCCTCCCTCCTTTTGGCAGTTTGCAGTCTGTTGGTTCCACTGTCGGAATTCATCTGTAGATCTAATCGAGCGGAGCCGATCATTTGTTCGAGGAGAGTCGTGCAATGGTAAAAAAGAAAAGAAGAAATTCCGCAAAGTAGATTCGTTTACTCTTGCAGACAGAACCGGAGATTTTTGTTTATTTTTTCCCTAATTATTTGTTTATTTGTTCGATTGGGCAGTCTGCACTCTTCAATTTCCGTTCGTTTTTAACGGTGGTGCTTCTGGTGATTTGTACCTGTACTTACATAAAGATGCACTTCCCCGCCATCCTTGAACACAGAACTGGGTATGATCTCTAACTCTAGTGATATCTCTTGGCTTTCTAGGGTTTATTTCTGGTGAATTCACCAATATTCCATGGTTTTTTTTGGGGGATCATTCTGTTGTAATCTACGGTGGGTTCAGGAGAGTTGAATTTTATTGAACTGGGTTACTTAACTAGGGGTGTTTTAAACTATTTGAAGACAGGTTGCCTTTATTCTTGTTTTGTCCGTTGCCTATGTGATGTGGGCCCCAACAGTTATCAAAAGAAAGAAGCAAAATCAAAATTAGTTTTGAAAAATTTTTAGAAAGTCAAACAAAGGAGGAAGCAAATACAAAATAGAGTTTGAAAAATTCAGTTCATTCTTATTCAGCTTCAGCTGCATGCAAGGAGAAACAAAAAGTAAAACCGAAAAAAAAATTGCAAAAGAGAGAGAAGTGGTGAGCAGAAACGGTGAAGAAGAAGAATAGGGGGTTTTTTGTTCTTGATTTCTTTGGCAAATCCAACAGCGGGATTTCGCTAGAATGAGATGAAATTTAAAAGGAATGTTTGTGAGACCTAGCAATTTACATCCAACAGTCAGAATTTCATTATGCCACAGTTCACAGAAAGAGTTGGTGACTTTTTTCCCACTTTTTCATAAATTTCTATTTTGATGTCCGTGTTTGTATTCCTCTAGTGCAATTTAAAGATGAGATACTAATTGTGTATCCATTATTGTTACTATTTGGTGATGGTGGAAGTCTGGGTGGACTCTGATAATAGTTCCGTGGTTTTTTTCCTTATGGGTCTTTTCACATTAAATTTTTTTTGTGCCTTTGCTTCTGTGGTTTCATTGGTGATTGTTTGATCCATTGATGACTTTGTTGCTTTGATTTACACTAGTATATTGTTTGGCACCCGTAACCTGCTCCTTCATGCCTATGAGGGAGGATACCACAACTGAAACTCCTTATTTGGAATCCATGTGTGCAAGCTCTTTTCACACCTCAAACTTCTCTCTAGTAACAACCTTTGTTAATATATCAGAGGCATTCTTATCTGTGTGAATCTTCACAATCTTTGACTACTCACTTTCTACCAAATCATGCAGCTAATGATACCTCACATCAATGTGCTTTGTGCGAGAGTGATATGTAGAGTTCTTGCTCAAGTCTATAGCACTTTGTTTGTCATAATAGATTACACACTTGTTTTGCATCAAACCCAATTTTTGGATAAATCTTTTCAACCATATTCTTTCCCATCTTTTGTAGTGGCGATGTATGCAGCCTCATTTGTAGACAAAACAACACATTTTTGTAATTCGGACTGCCAAGAAACAACTCCCCTTGCAAAAGTAAAAGAGTACCTTGAGGTTGACTTCTTACAGTTAACGTCACTCGCCATGTCAGAATCTATATACCCTTCCAAGACTAGATCTGAACCTTTAAAACATAAATACAATTTGGAACTTTCTCTCAAATATTTGAAGATCCACTTCATAGCTGCCCAATGATCTCTCCCTGGATTATCAAGAAACCTGTTTACAACACTAATTGCCTATGCAATATCTGGTTGAGTGCAAACCATGGCATATATAAGATTACCAACTGCATATGAGTAGGGAATAATTGACATTGCTTCTCTTTTTTGACTAGTAGATGGACATGACTGCTTTTTTAGTTTAAAGTGACTAGCAACAAGCGTGCTTATAGGCTTAGCACCCTGCATGTTGAACATTTCAAGCACCCGTTTAATATATTTTTCATGTGACAACCATAGCTTTCTAGCCTTTCTGTTACGAATAATCTGCATGTCGTTTATTTGCCTGCTTGGCCTTTAGTCCTTCGTATCAAAAGACTTGAACAACTGCTCTTTCAACTTCTTGGTCATATTTGCATCTTTTCCAATGATCAACATATCATCCACGTAAAGAAGAAGAACAATGAACTTAACATCTTTTGAAGTATATACAATGATCTGCTTTAGTTCTTTTATACTCAATAACCATAATAAGTGAGTCAAACTTCTTGTACCACTGCCTTGGTGCCTGCTTCACTCCATAAAGACTCTTTTTTAACTTGCATACCAAGTGTTCATTCTCTTTGACTTCAAACCCTTCTAGTTGCATCATATAAATCTTTTTTATTTAAATCACCATGAAGAAATGCAGTTTTCACATCTAATTGCTTAAGCTCAAGATCCATGCTAGCTGCCAAGCTCAGAATCACTTGAATAGATGTCAGTTTTACAATTGGAGGGAAGATCTCATCAAAGTTAATGTCCTTCTGTCCAAACCTTTCACCACCAAACGGACTTTATGTTTCATTAGCTTCCCAAATGCATTGCTCTTTATCTTGCATACCCATTTGTTCTTCAATATTTTTTTGTCCTCAAGAAGTTTTACCAACTCATAAGTATGGTTCTTATGCAAGGAATTCATCTCCTCTTACATAACTTTCATCCAACTGTTTTTATCACTATGAATCACTACTTCTTAAAAGCTTTCGAGCTCCCCCTCATCAGTAAGAAGAATATACTCAGAATTGAGATACCTTTGTGTTTGTCTACACTTGAGGTTCTGCAACCTTTATTTATGGGGGTTGCTCCCCCTGCTCAATATCCTTATGCGGTACAGAATCATATATTATCTTTGGATCATCATGATGAGCATGTTCTTCATGAATGGGTTCTCCTCTTGGAACGGATGTGAAATTAAACATAACATTCTCAACATGAGTAGGCTTCATATACTTCTCAAAGTGGGTAATATTTTCTGCTTCAAGAAATATTACGTCTCTGCTTTTGAAAGGCTGCTTCTTTTCTAGATTCCATAACGTGTACCCAAATAAGGAGTTTCAGTTGGAGTGATATCTGTTTTACCCCCTTATCATCAAGCTTTGATATCTGTTCCTTTTGTATATGTGCAAACGCCTTACAACCAAACACCTTTAGATGAGAGTAGGAGACATCCTTCCCTCTTCGCACCCTTTCTAGAATATTCGACCCCAAAGGAGCTGATGGAGAACTGTTTATCAAATAACAAGCAATATCTGCTTCTCCCCAAAATGATTTTGGCAACATAACCATCTTCAACATGCATATCACTTTCTCAACAATGGTCTGGTTGTATCTTTGTGCTATCCCGTTATGTTGAGGGGTTCCAAGAACTGTTTTCTAATGTTCGATGTCATATTTGGAACAATAGCTCTTGAACTTTTTTGATGTGTACTCTCCCCCATTATTAGTGTGGAGACATTTCAAAAGTTTCCCTACTTCCCTTTCAGCTATAACATGGAATCGTTGAAAATAATGTAATATCTGATCTTTAGATTTCAACAAAAACAACCACACATTTCGTGAATAATTATTATGAAAGTAATAGAATCCCTTTTACCTCCTAATAATGGAACTTCAATTGGACCGTAAGTATCAGAATGTACTAATTTTAACAAGTTTGATTTTCTACCATGATGCTTTTGAAATGAAACTTTATACTGCTTACCAAATGAACAATAGTCACAAGAATTCAAAGTCATACCTTTGGCAAGGGGAATCAAGGATTTCTTTGCTAGAGCTTGCAACCATGGTTATTAAACTGGTAAAGCGACAAAAGCGATTGGGGTTCCATCTTGGTGATTAGGCAATTAAGCGACAAAAGCGGTTTAGTCAATATTTTGAATATAACTACTTTTAAACTATTTTTTAATACAAATATTTTTTATAATAAACTAAAGTACTAAACAAACATTCAACAATCACATTCATAAAAATAAAAATAAAAAAAATTCAAGAATCACAATTATGAATAACAATATTATTCATATATAGTTTAGTGAAATTATTTTTAACATGACTTTTTTTGTTAAATATACATGAATAATATTCGGATTGGAATCATAATTGATGTATCCATTTTCCCCTTTTTTTAACTAAACAGTGCCGACATAATAAATTAATAGATCTCATTATTCCAATTTCCAAGGCATTGTTTATTTAATGATTCATTGAGTATCAATGTTGAATAGGGCTCATGCTTCACATCTGATGCCGACAGACACTTTGGGCCTCGATTCCGAAATGGTTCACATATTTAAATTTATATATACGGCATTGTAGAATAAATTATGATTAAAAAAAATATATGCACAAATTATAAAATGTAAAAAAAGCGGATGCTTTAGCATCTAGGCGGGGCAATATGACGCTGAAGGAGGCAAACTGGTAGTGCCTAAGCAAAAAAGCGGCAAGAAACCAGCCCGTTAGTTAAGCGTTCACAATTTAAGCGGTTCTTAAACCGCTTTGCATGGTGTATTTTCAAGCAGAGTTATACAGTATTGCACCGATCTATATAAAACTTCTACGTTCTGATCAATTTGCTTTTCATGTGGAGCTTTTTGAAAGGTGTATTTATTCCACATATTCATTCAACGTTGTAAACTGAAGGCCTCATTTAGGCCATGATTCTGGCACTTGATCTTCAGTGTCAACTTGATTGGTTAAATATTTTACACTATGTGGGCCTTCTTTGACAGCTCAAAATGAAAGAAGCTAAGAACGGCTTTTATATGAAGTTGTTAGAACTCAATTTCAGCTGATGAGCAGATGATGGCTATACTTGGTAATAGACGTTGGACATCTTTCCTTAGTGTAAATTATGATGGAGCCCCTTTTGCTGTACTGTCTTAGCAAATGCAGTTTTCTGAAATAATCGTAGTTTTAACTGCTTCTGAGTTACTTCCGTAGTATCATTTCAGCAGTTCAGCAATGGTCTGGTTTGCTGATCCATTTTAGTTACCCATTGTAGAGGTATATTAGAAGTTATGGACTCTAGCTGTTGATGTCTTCAAATACTAAGTGGATTATATATTCTTGTGAATTTGGCAGGTTTCGAGGTTTCTTTTGGAAGGCTGCCAGAATAGGTATGCTCCTTGATGCTTATTTCCTAGATCTTTGCTTTATTGCTGCCTTCTGTTTTACTTGAATCAGTGTTGGTCTTCTTTTGATTAATACTATTTCTTCCAAGAAATAAAATTTCAGTATCTTGGTATTTCCTCACTGAGGTTTGTTCGTCTTTTGCATGGATATGTATATATTTTTTTGGGGGAAATATGCTATTTCTTTTAGTTTCCCATTTAGGAGACCGCTAGACAATGATACATATTGTTTTAATTAAGGCATTTTTAGTTTTTACATTAAAATGGTTTTTTTTATACTGTATAGTATTTGAGCTACATTTCGTGAGCACCTATCAGGGTCCAGGACTTTGCTTGCCTGTCTCTTATTCCTAGGTTATATTATGGGCCCATTGGGAGCCTTCAGCTGCCTAAACAATCAAATAGGCATTCAGAGGGGTGCCTCAATATAATGTTCCAGTATGGAGCCGATTTCTAGGTATTGCTGTTTTAACAGAACTGCTGAAAATTGATTTAATGATAAAAAATGATGTGACTGGTAGTTTATTAGTGGCCAAAAACCAGAAGGTCAATAATTTTATATAGACCTCGATGATTAATATGTAAGCAGATTTACTTAGATGATATTTGAGCCATATGATGCATTCATTTAGTAGGGTGTTGATGGTTGATTAATCCAAAGTCTAAAACTCACCAGAAGTTGGTTCTATAGGGTCCAACCATGATGTTGCTCAAGAGATCCTTCATTATTTCAGATGCAGTGATACATTTTCTATACCTCCTCGTCAATTCTTAGATGGTTAAGTATTAGCTCATGTTTCTAAACACCCCCCCCCCCAACCAAAAAAGAAGAAGTGTTGGTTCATATGCTTTTTTCCTTCCCTAGGCTTTAGATCAATTCATTGTATAGGCTGATTTAATGAATCCTCGATGAACCTAGTGTTTTGGTTAGGACAAATTTCATCGTCCAGAATGTATTGGGGCACATTTTGGGGCCTAAGTAGGCCCTAGTTGTCTTTTTTCAGCATTGACCACTGGGGGTAGGTCTGGGTCCTATTTGGGTTCTGGATCTAAATCTTTTGGTCATTTTTCTGAAATAGGGTTTTCAGTTGTTTAGTAGTTATCTCTCATATGTTTGAGAGGAGTAGACAAATGAACTTAGGGCTGTACTCTGTTTCTTCTTCATCCCCTTCAGGTGAGCGGTGTAAATCCTGTCTTGTGCATTGTGTATTTTTTCCATTTTCACACTTTTGTTGTGTAGCTTTGGTAGCACCCACCGACTCTTATGATGGACATACCTATCCCTTCTCCATTTCTTCCCAACCTAAATACAGCACCAGAACATTAAGACATGATTAAAGGTTTCAGTAATTGCCCATAATTATATTCTTTTATATGCCTTATGGGTCCTTCTGTTACTTTTATTTTGTGGGGGTAAAGGATCCTGTTTCTGAGTTTGGGTGCTTTATAGTAATTGCATATCCTTCTTTATATTAAAACAGGTGAACGATTGAGCCCCTGGGTCGCTGTTGGATGCTTGGCGATGGGTATATCAATAATAATTTCTTGAACATGAACCTGGTGGATTGTATACTTGAGAAGTGGCTCACTTGATCTTTGTGCGAGTGATCTCCCCTTTCATCAAACCCTTTTTGGTTTATACAGTGTTCTGTAGTATAGGTTTGAGAAATGAAGTGTAGAAGTATCCAGAAGATAAAAAGAAAAACCATGCACTGTCCAAATTTCTACTTGTGCACTTTTAGTTGGGCTGCTGTTTGCTTCTTTAAATATAAAGGAGACATGCTATTACTTGACCAATATCTACGTGCCCCTTCGTTTATTCTTAAAAGTTTTCTGGATCCACCAGTTTTCAACAATGTTTGTTTCAGTTCATGTGGTCTGATAAGAAGCTGATATGGACAGGAAATCTTTGTTTCTGTTCTATTCAAATTTCTGGGTTCAAGTTGAATCTTGCTTATAGCTGATAGGCCTGGAAGCTTGGGATTCAGAATGTAACAAAGCATAAAATGCAGTTTTGGGTTTTCACTTATATTTGTTGTTGAAGCCCAAACACAATTCGTGTTAAATTGTTTTGTCATTTGATGATAGGTGATTAAAATACAATTTTTTCCCCCTTTCTGTGGTAGATATTAGACAAGTCTTCTGTTACAGCTGAAAGGATAGAGCTTCTATGTGCTGGAACAGACTCATCAGGGATATCAAAACATTTTTATGAAAATGATATAGTGATCATGATCGTTTATATAATTTCTTAATTAAGGTATATAATCTCACAGCAACACTGCAGACGATATCTTAAAAAAAGATTATAATTGAAATGATAAGATCCTTGGATCGTGACCATTTAATTTTCATTTTAAATCCTGACGCGTTTTTCTCTTGGACTTACTTAATGTTCTAAATTGTGAATTCCTATTTATACGGAAAATTAATAAGCAAATGAAAAATATCTGACTGCCCCAAAATCAGTTATATAATAAACAATTAAAGTGTACCTCTATTTGAGATTTGAGATAACAAAGACAAGGTCAAGAGCTTATGACTCAACAAAATTAGGTTTAGACCTTGTTTTTACATCTTAAAATACAAAGCGAAATCTTTCAATTGGGAAACGACAAAATACTACGTGAGTAACGTGACTACCCATTTGAACATGGATTTCATGTGGTGCAATGTGCATGTTAGCATAGTTAGAGACCCTTTTATTACTATAAAAAAAAAAAGGAACTTGGGATACACTGCTAGTGGAGTGTGGGAATAAGAAAGGAAAGGAAATAAAAGTGAGAATAGATAGAATATGTGGGTCTTACTCTTACATGCTTATTTAAGTTTTTCAGAAAAATTTACCCAAAATGATAGTATTTATTTAACCATGAGGTGAGAAAAATTAAGTGACACATCAGTGGGAAATTGTGCACATTCCCCAATTCCCACCAATGAGATCGCCCAATTCCCTAAAGGCGTAAATGGTACGGTTCAAAATCTCGACACTTACATTTGTAAAACGGTACAAGTACAAAAACAATATGGAAAATTGAATGAAAATGGTACAGTTTCGATAAGAATTTTATTATTTTTTATATGTAAGTGGTACAAAAATGGCATGATTCAATATATACTGTCGGTATGACATTGGCACCTCATATTATATAGTATTAAATTAAAAATAATTTAGCATGACCTCCTGTCCCTACTATAATATAATAGAGGGACGAAAAAGCAAGAAGAGCATGAGTTTTTCATTCAAAGATTATTCTTGTCTTTTTAAAATATATGACTTATTTACATAAACATTTAACTGTGATTTTTTTTTTATGATAAAGGATGTTTTTGATATAATTTTATCTTATAAGAGTTTGATTGATAAATTGAGAAACTGAGGAAAGTGACAGAAAATTTCTCAAAGAGGAAAAACAGAAGGTTAGTTCGGGAAGGGAAGATTACCTTTCCAAAAATGGAAGGAGCGAATATCCAATGTGAACGTACCAAGAAGCACTGTATCAGATATGTTATATTTATATGGTTATCACTCCATAAAAGCAAATATTTCAACTTTCCAAGGAACCACTGGAGGAGCAGATATATTATATTAATATGATTATCACTGCATAAAAGCAAATATTTCAACTTTCCAACCAATGGGTTCGGTTGAAGCCGTTTATGCTCATCTCTGGTCATTGTGCCTCTGCTCTCTCCTTATTACTCCAATCGGAAGAAGAAGAAGAAGAAGAGAAAAATGTGGGAACCAGAAGAAGAAAAAGTCGAGTCTTTCTCTCCAAAGTTCACAGGAAGTGATTCCATCATGGATCTTGACTTCGATTTTGGCTCATCGCACCTGATTGACAAGAACCAGAGCCCTGACTTCACTGACCCTGTTTCTCCGTTTCTTTTCGTTTCAGCCTCTCACAACTCTCTTCCCCTGCAACCTGAACAGACTTATTCGTATTTAGCAGATTTCTTGGATGCCAATGAAGACCCATCTGCTCGCAACGCCAATTCCTTGACGGGAGATTATCGGTTTGATGAATTCTCTACACTGCTCCCATGTAAGTTTGTCAAATTTCTCTCTTTGTCTTTGTTGTTCATTCCTTACCCAGATTGAATTCCTTGAAATTTTTTCAGGGATGTTATGCTACTGATTTTTCCTTTCTGTATAATTAAGGACCCTCTTGATATATCTCACTTTTCTCTCGTTTTCAGCTATAATTCGAAGCCCCCATTAGAAATGTTTCAAAGTTCTCACCTCCTCAACTTAGAGATGTTTAGAATTTGGAGGATACTCTCTTTTTTGTTTGCACCCAACTCTGATCTTACTTAGTTAGCGATGATCCGTCCTGTTGCTGTTGTTACTTTAATTTTTGTGGTGCTAGAAAGTTTCAGCTTTCACGTTTATTACTAATTTGCATGAGCAGGTAATCCTCTTGGTCTTCACCAAAAAAAAAGTAATCCTCTTGGTTTGGTTCCGCAAGAGTTTCCAGAAGGTTGCTTGATCAAAGAGAGGATGATGCAAGCGCTTCGGTACCTCAAAGAATCGACTGGACATGTTCTTGCTCAGGTTTGGGCACCTGTAAAGAATGGGGAACGCTACGTACTGACAACTTCCGGGCAACCTTTTGTTCTCGATCCGCACAACGGTGGTCTTCTTCAATTTAGAACAGTCTCTCTGACGTATATGTTTTCTGTGGACGGGGAGAATGGTGAGTATCTGGGGCTACCTGGCCGTGTTTTTGGGCAAAAATTGCCTGAATGGACTCCAAATGTGCAGTATTATAGCAGCAAAGAGTATCTACGACTTAACCATGCTTTGAACTACAACGTGAGAGGAACCTTGGCTTTGCCTATCTTTGATCCTCCTCTGGAGTCCTGTGTTGGTGTGCTTGAGCTTATAATGACTTCCCAGAAGATTAATTATGCTCCTGATGTTGACAAAATCTGCAAAGTTCTCGAGGTTTGTGTCCTTCATCTGAATATTTTCGTAATTGTTTATGATTTTCTGATCATTAAAATAGTCTGTCATTCTTTGTTACTAATATTATTTTGGAAGATTTTATGTTTTCTTGATGTGATAACTCATATTGTTAATACTTAATTGTAATCGGGAATTTGTGGTGCTCAAAGTCAGGGGTTGTACTGCATGCAACATAATCTTCAATGGAGATCCTATGCCTCATGAATGCTGTTTTTAGTACAGATTGATGAAAGTATTACTTCTAATATGTTTGATCCTTCAAAATACTGAATGCTTGACTCTTAGGTAACCGATCCACTGTTTATTTGTCAAATAAAGAGACCTATAGCAAGATCACTCATTGAGAGTAAATGGTCTTGATACTTTTGTAGAGAAGGATTCATCAATCGGTCAGCACACTCTTGTTACTTTATTGGGCAAGAATCGCAACTGTTTTTTTTTCTCAGCTGGGAGCTTGTTTTGCTGGAACGTGAAATTGTTAAAAAGCTAGGGCAGCTCTATAACTCTGCATCCCAAGATTTAAGCTCTTATTATAGTGGTAACAGAGCTCCTCAAGGAATTATCTGGTTTTAAGCAATAGATTATGGGGTTGGGAGAGTTGCCTTGTTTCATGACTTTGAACTGTTCCTTTGCCAGGTTGAGTGGTTTGACCGATTTTAAACAAGGTTTCCTTTCATTAATTATGCTGAAGTGTAGTTTTGTTGCTCATATAAGAATACTCACATAAGCACATTAATAATTTCCTGTCAAAATAATCCAAGGGGTTAACTTGGTAAAGCTCAATACCTTGGTAAAGGCCAATACTAAAGGCCAATACCTTACAATAAGTCATGAGTTCAACTTTCTTCTCAAAGAAAAGAAAAAAATAATAGAAATAAAACCATGTTAATGCCTCTGCATCATTTGTTGAGTCTTGTGGATGAATGTTACTGTCTAGTGGTGCAGGAATTTCATGAAACAAGTACTTTTAGTGTTCAGGCTTTTCATCTAACATAATGAATGGATTAACATGTCATTAATGGCACTTTGTACCCGGATCCCTCTGTTTTGCTGATTCATTTATCTGCATACATTTTTGCATTTTATTGTTTTAACTTTTACTTCTTTTGATTTAATTTTTTTATATAAATTAAATTAAACAACAGCTCCTAATGTGAAAAAGAATGTACCTTCTCTTTTACATATTTAATGATTATGAGTAAATTAGCATCATTCATATATGTTTGTGAAGTATGAAAAGGAATGTCATATCTTAATAGTATCCATCTGTGTATTTGTCATGATATGGCCATGGTACTTGAACCTCATGCCCACAAATTTAATTGAAGTGAAGTTTGAAAACTATCATTGTCTTGTGAAACACTTTCTTTCTTCTCTGTAGGTTTGGTTTTAAAAGCCTAGCCTTTTTAGGTTCAGGCCTTGTATTCTGGGGCCTCTTGTCTGTTTCTTGTTCTTCTTCACCTCCTAATAATAAATAACAATTTCCATAGAGAAAAAAGGTTAGATATAGAAGAAGGGAAAGGCTAGGACGCTAACAGAATACTGTATGCTAGCATCCAATGGGTCTCTCTCTCTCTCCCTCTTCCTCCTTTTGAGGGATAAAAGACTCATTTCCAATGGGTAGGAGGGGGGAGAGAACCATGGGATGCTAGCATACCGTGTTAGAACTCACGTACCAGTCCCTCACCTATAAAAGTAAAACAAAGAAGATGAGGGAAGAGTATGTTGGCTAAATACTAGAACAATTACTGATACTTCTTGTGTTGTCTGTCCTTTTTTGGCCGTACTCATTGGTTTCTATTGACTTTATATCTTTCATTTATATTATTGTTAGAAACATAATATCAGTTCCCCTGGCAGGCAGTAAATCTTAAAAGTTCCAAAGTACTGGATCATCCAAATGTGCAGGTGATTTGCTGATGTGTCCCCGATATTAGGCTTATTGTTTTGCCTTTTTTTCCTCTGATCATTAATCACAGGCTGTGTCTTTGAAACAGATATGTAATGAAGGTCGCCAAAATGCCCTGGCCGAAATCTTAGAGATATTAACCCTCGTATGTGAGACCCACAAATTTCCTTTGGCACAAACATGGGTTCCGTGCACACATCGCAGTGTTATAGCCAATGGTGGTGGTGTGAAGAAGACCTGTACAAGCTTTGATGAAAGCTGCATGGGCGAGGTCTGCATGTCAACTGATGTAGCATTCTATGTTGTAGATCCGAACATGTGGGGTTTCCGTGATGCTTGTGCTGAGCATCACTTACTGAAAGGACAGGGGGTGGCAGGTAGGGCATTTGCATCACATAAGTCATGTTTCTCCAGGGATATCACCCAGTTCAGCAAAACAGAGTACCCCCTGGTACACTACGCACGCATGTTTGGCTTAACTAGCTGCTTTGCTGTTTGCTTAAGGAGCACCCATACAGGCAGTGACAATTATGTTCTGGAATTCTTTTTGCCACCTAGCATCATAGACTGTAGAGAGCAGGAAGCTTTGTTAGATGCTATCTTGGAAACTATGAAGCAACAGTTCAGGAGTTTAGTGGTTGCTTCTGGGAAAGCATTGGAAGAGGAATTCAGATCTGTTGAACTTATTGAAAATCGGGCTGATGAGAAACTCAACTCCAAAATTGAAGTATTCCCTAGCACTAAATTCCCTACAGGGCATGGCAGCTTACCAAATATGGTGGAGGCGGTGCAGCCAAATTCATTAGAACATTGTCTCAGAGATGGTTGTGCTCAGAAGGATGAAGAGAATCTAGTCAATGCTGATGAAGGCCACACTGCTGTCACTTCATTGGACAATAAAGTTATAAAGAAATCATTGGAGAGGAGTCATGGCAAGATAGACGAGTCAGTTAGTTTAGAGGTCCTTCAACAATATTTTGCTGGTAGTCTCAAAGCTGCTGCAAAGAGTCTTGGTGGTGAGTTATATATCAGTTTACATTGATAAATAATCCTTGATTAAGAGAAGGGGATCAGGGTAACAATTGCATCAGATAGGGGATATAATATTTCCCTATCCTATCTAGGTAAGTGGATATGTGCCACATGACACCAAATCTCTACCAACTAGGGGTGGCATTAAGTTGGGTGCCTGAGCCTTTATGTCCAGTCTGAACTCACCTACTTATTAGGTTGAAAAGGGTGGGCATTTAATGCTTACTGTGAACATGCACAAACTACGTCAAATTAGTTGGGTTCGTTGGGCTATGGATGGAATTGCAGTTGATACACAAGTTCATTGTGTCTGACAATCAATCCCAATCCCTGCTTGTTTAATGATGAACTAACAAGCCAAACATATTAGTCAGTTTGGATTCAGGTGGGCTGGTTATGAGGCTATTGGTTGCCTTACTGCCGACCCCTTATTTGCCTGATTCATCTTTTTAATTACTGCTAATGTTGCTGACTTCGTGAATCTTATGTTGTCTCAAACTTCCTGATGTAAAGAGGTGAGAGCCTCATACCAAGTCTACTATGACTGATTTATCTTCAGGATAGGATCTGAAATTGACCAAATTTGCCCAATGTCAGACTAACTGATTTTTCACTGTAACATCAGGAGTTGGTTCCCCTTTGAGGGAAGGCTCACAAGCTTAATTTAAGTTTTTCTTTACTTAGGTTTGTCAGATGTTTCGAATGCCAACTGCTAGTGTGATGCATCTGACTAGCTTTTATTTGGGCTTGGGATTGGCAGTGGAAAGGCAGAGGTGAAATTCAGAACAACTCCTGATCTATGGGGGAGAAAGATGAAGTCTATTTGTGTAACTTATATTGGTTAAAACACTAAAAGTGCTGCTGCTTTGCTGTCTTGCTTCGATGTTTTCCTCATGTCAACTGCTTGATTTCTCACATATTGGTTTTGGTTGGTGGGAGTTATTGAAATGCTATGATCTTGTCCTGATTCTTGGTTTTACAGTTTGCCCTACTACCATGAAACGAATTTGTAGGCAGCATGGAATTTCTCGGTGGCCTTCTCGTAAGATCGGCAAGGTTAATCGTTCTTTGACCAAGCTGAAGCATGTCATTAAATCTGTCCCAGGAACCGAAGGAACATTCAGTCTGACATCCCTCATGACAAGCCCAATTCCTGTTGCTGTTGGTTCCATTTCTAGGCCTGCCAGTGCGACTGGACCCATTCAACAATCACCACATTCTAAGCCTTCTGATCATGGGGAAAGGGAGACCCATTCACCAACCAATGTCTCACCAGAAAGCAATGGGGTTGGTGAGACAGGGAATCAAATAATTGATGCGAGTGGACTATTGGCTCACCAGGAACTCATTCATCAGCAAAATGGGTCATGTAAGAGTCCCAATGAGTCTAAAATAAGAAGTGGCTCAGCAGAAGAGAGCACTAACACCCTTATTTCTCATGGTTCATGCCAAGGTAGCCCTGTCAATGGAACTGCTATGTTAAATGGTCAATTTGCTTCTTTCCAAAAAGGTGTTTTTGTGGGTAGATCATCAGCTTTGGCATTTCAATTGACTGACTCAAATCCACCTGCTACCTGTGCTGATCCTGATGCTACTGTCACCATGCAATATCAAGCATCATTAGGTGCAATGCTACTAGAGGATGCAGGAAGCTCAAAGGATTTGGAGAACCTTTGTGGGTCAGCAGCTGAGTTTTGTCAGGACGAGCAGGTCCCTGAATCATGTCCTGATCAAGCCTTGCAGCATACCGTGGCTCCTCTCACTCATGAGATGCCACATGTTACAACTACCGCAGATGTTAGAACAGTTACCTACAAGGTAACTTACGGAGTAGATATTTTCAGGTTTCGTCTTCCTCTGAATTCTGGCCTGTTCAAGTTGAAGGCGGAATTAGTCAAACGGCTGGAGTTAGAAGAGGGTACATTTGATATCAAGTATTTGGATGATGATCAGGAGTGGATTTTGATGACCTGTGATGCAGACTTCCATGAATGTATGGATGTCTCAAGGTTGTCTGGTGGACGTGTGATCAGACTGATTGTGCATGACATGGTTCCCAACTTAGGCAGCTCTTGTGAGAGCTCAGGCGATTGAGGAGGAATTACAATGTAGCAGGAAACTTGTAGTACAGTTTGTAGATAATAGGTGCCTGACTGATGAGATTGTAGAGTTACCCTTTGTAATGAATATTCCCCCACTGGAAGAGGAAAATCAACTAGCATTACTCCTCCTAGCTGCCTGCTCAAGTGCTCGTTTCATGATGTTGGTCGGGGACATGCAGACCGATAAGTATACTCATGGCCAAAGGTGATACTTTTAACCAAATCTTAACGATAAGCATACCGCTGTACGTCTTGAAACTTATATTTTAAATCTGAGATTGTTCCCCCTTTCACTTGGAGTTGATGAAAGCAATCAATGTTTTCATTAGATCTTCTTGGATGATCTGAATGAATCCAATGTCAAATTGTGGAACCTGAGTAGCAAATTACAAATACATAATACTCACTCAAATTGAGAAAAACTTTTCCCAGGAAATTGGAGTAAGAGAACCAATGGTTTTTGATATATTGAACCCACTGCAGCATTACGGTCGAATGAGATCAGCATTTTCAACTTAGATTGCTCTTGTATCTGTTCACTATACCAACTACCAACAAGAAGCCCAGCAACAGAGAAACATAGAGCAGACATTTAATATACAGCTAAGAGTCTCCATCAGAATAAGCAAACGTGTCCAGTTTGTTCACCAAAATGTAGAAGATGAGAAGAGGATCTTGAAGCTTGGACTGATTTTTCCTATTTAGGGTCAAAATTTGACACTTGTCATCTAACACCTTTCTCCTTCCTTTCCACAACTAAAGTAGTCTTCCATGGCGGTCTGTGGAGCCCAGAATTCAGCCAAGTGTATGACATGGATATGTAGGACGGCCTCTACTTTTGTCTCTGAATTTGTTTGCATAATCATTCTGATCTATGAGGTCCACCACAGACGAAAGACTTACTAGTGCAATCTTCCTGAAAGATGGGAAAAGAACCCATTTGGTATTTGTTTCATTGAGAACTATACCGATTAACCACCAGAGAAAATAATCCTACATCATATGTGAGTCTTGATCTATAGATGTATAGGTATTTAGAAGTCTTTTGTGATGACTACTGTTAAACATTATTTCATCCAAATCCTCAGGTAGCTCCAAAATCAAGCTTTTTTGTTCTCAGTCAACCTGACCAGCAGCAGTAGTTTTGTGGTAAGGAGATAATCGCTGGTTGGGATTACTGTAGAGAGTCCAGAAGGGTTGGGAACTGGAAACCAAAATTTTCAATGGAAATTAAACCAGTCAAGTGACGGCCACCAGCTTAAAGTCCTTTTCACTTGGAAAACTTTGAATTTTGAGCCTTCCCAGATGTTCCCATGTCAACATCTATTGGAATTAGGACTTCTCTTCTCACTATATAAGTGAAAAAAGTTTCCGCATTTGAATACCAACTCATCAAAACAAAACTTGAATCTCTACTAGCCTTTCCAAGTATATATGGACAAGGGAACACCAGTAAAGGCACAGGTGAAGAGTAACCACCCCTGTGCTGCTTGTAGGATGCTTCGTCGGAGATGTGGGAGTCACTGTCTGTTGGCTCCCTACTTCCCTCTTGAAGAAATTGATAACTTTGTCATCGTTCACAAGGTGTTTGGTGCTAGCAATGTTATGAAAATGCTCCAGGTGAAGTGCTATACCTTTTCTTTAGGATAAATTATCACTGTTTTAGCCTTAAATTCATCTAGGACCATAAAATAAGTGTGAATGATATGTTCATCCTCTTCTTTTTTGTTTGGGTACTTCAAAGAAATTACGTGTAGGTAAGCATGCAAAAACAATACCTGTTGGGAGAGTTTCTGACGAGATTAAGTTTATTCTTCTTCTCTTCTTGTGATGGTGGTCTCAGAGGGTAGAGGAGCACAACAGAGAAGATTGTGTGAAGAGCATGGTCTATGAAGCAAGTGCAAGGCTGAGGGACCCAGTTTACGGGAGTGGTGGAGCCATTTTTCACCTTCAGAAGCGACTTCAAGAATTGGAGCTTCAACTGGAATCAATGAGAACCAAATTTCTGGAATCGCAAGAACAGAGGAATCAACTCTTAAAGGTTCTGATGGATGTTCAATTTCAACTTCCCATCTCTCCCATTGATGATGTGATGTTCGATCAAGGTGATTTATCCTTGGACGATGGTACAATGCTAGGCTACAATCCAATAGAATTTCCATTTCATTGTGATTGGATTCTACAATGAACTAAAGAGAAGGATATCAGGAATTAGGGAGACCCATAATTGAAAAAGAAAACAAAATAGAAAAGTCCCAACCTTTTTTACTGGTTGCTTTGTAGATTGCAAATTCCTTACTTTAATTTACTAGAAGCAGTAGAAAGAAGGCCATTACATCTGAATAAAAAGATACAAGGGAACTACAATTGAACATACTGCTTATACTTGGTTCTAAGCATGGACAGTCTTCTCTTTAAAGGCAAAACTTCATCTTTTTTCCCTAGTTTATCTAAATAAAAAGCTACCTTCTTTAGAGTAACCATGACATCTTCACTCTCGTGGCCCAATTCTCTCTCTTGAATGCTCAACACCCTCTTCAGCAGGGCCAGTACTTCACTATCATCTTTCCTTAATCTGGACTGGATGGAAACCAAACAGTCCAGAGCCTCCCCTACAGAGATACACATGCAGAGTGATTAAAACCGTCTACACCAGTCAGAAGGCCAGATCAATTCATTCTATACAAAAGATATACAATACTTACCCACTGGGAGAGATTCTTTTCCAAATGCCTCCTCACGTATACGTATAGCCTCTAGAGCAAGACGCTCTGCTTCTTCATCTTGTTTCAAATGGTATAAAGTAACAGCAAGGTGCAACATTGGAACGGCAATAGATTGATCATCTGGACCCACAGTCTTCATCATGATTCGAAGACTTGTCCTAAGCAAGCGCTCAGCCTCCACAAATTTCTTAGAGCGTGAATAAGAGGTTGCAAGATTTAGAAGGTGGGTCACCGAACTGGGATGCTCATTTCCTTTATACTTCTCAGTGATCAGCAAGCATTCCTCCAGAAGCTCTCGTCCTTCGTGTTCCCTTGCGGAATATTTGAAAAAAAGAGAGGATGTCATGCTAAGACAAACACAAGTAAGGAAGACAAGAAATAATTTGTTGAAGTTATCTGTTAACAGCTGGAAAAAATTAATCTACAGAATGTACAAACTAGAGCTTTGGGGCATGAACCAGATTTCCACGAGTTAATTTTTCAATGAGCTTGAAGCATGAAAGTCAATCCACCAAACGTTTGCGGCATTTAATTAATTTTACAGGTGAACTATTTCTTTTCCCTGTTTAACTAATATACCCAAGATTTTCTCAAATTTTTTTTTTTTGGGGGTCCTCCTTACAAAGAAATTGAGAAGTCTGCTTTCAAAGTTCTGATTGGGCCATGGAATAACAAAATTGATCCATGACCTTGGGATGAACAACCATAAGGCCTAACGCACCAGGGCCACATAATTCTCATCTCAAGACAAAGTCTTTGAATGAGAGAAGATTCATGAGATTAAGGAGAACCAAGAAATGATTAAATCAACAACAGAAATTTTCTCTAATTATCTAGCAAAACTGTCATGTTGATGACATGATTCCTATTCAAAGACAAGTTAATCAACGTACTCTCAATCAGTCAGATTTCTCTCCAAATACATATATATATATACACAAATTTTTTGGAGTAGAAGAGTGGAGAAGCATAATTGAGAACATGCAGATCCATTGTTGCCTAATAAAGCCCAATATAAAATAGTTAATAACATTAGGTATAAAATGAATCCTCACCTTCCTGCAACATGAAGCAACTCAGCAAAATCAATCCGCATATTCTCCATAGTTTCATCATCTAAATCCAGGTACTTTGAATGCTTAATTAAATGTAAACCATTTCTGTACAAAAGTATAGCTTCATCCACATCACCTGAAAAGCAAGGTAGCATGAACTCCATATCATGAAAATAGACAAGCTATCCATCCCTTATATTAGAAGTATATAGAGGTAAGGAAGAACTCCCCACATGCAAAATAAGGACCTAACATTACATACCTTTTGCACACTTTGCGTGAGCTAGGAAAGACATAGCCATTCCTACTCTTCCATCATTTTCTCCATATAGCTTGGTATATATGCTTATAATTCTAGAAAGAAAAAGGGAAAGTAGGGGGCATTTAGAATGCCTGAAAAGCAAAGCTTGAGCAATATGCAAGACACACTGACCTCTTAAAAGAATTTTCTGCATCTGAAGCCTTTCCTTCCTTCATTAGAAGATTGCCAAGACCAAATAAAGGGAAAACAACGTCTTCACTCTCAGTACCTCTGCTTGTTTCCAGAATATTCAATGATCGCTCGTAGAACTCTACTGCTTTTTTCACTCTTCCAATAGAAGCAAACACTTTTGCCATCCCCAGAAGTGGTACAACAAGAAAAGGACTCTGCTTTCCTACAGCATGAAACATAACAATTTTTGTCTTAAGGAAAACATACCAATTTTTATCATATTTTTCTTTACATTAAGAAAAGGTTGCTAGTACACAATGGTAAAACAACTGGGTGACAAGGATTAACAATTATTTATTGCAAATGCAAGTCCAGCCGAGGCTGAGTTTCTGTTGCAAGTCTAGTGACTTGAGACAAATTTTGATACCCTACAACAATTCCACAGACAAACTAGTCTAAGCAAACTGAGATGTAAGATGAAGTAGGTCAACTTGTTGTAAATCCGCAAACCATAGTTAATGTTGATCAAATCTGATCAAATTTCGGAAAGGAAAGGTGACAATAATGAGTTCTATACCATCCCATATAGGAAAGATGACTCTCGTCGTTTTTATGCATAAGATAAAATCTTGTAAAGACAGCATGCGCTCTCCAATAGCCAGGATCTTTCTCAAAAAAGAAATAAAAAAAATCTATTCATCCATGTTATAAGCCAGCGAACTAACTTGGAAGATGAGCACAAACTTTTGACCCAAGTTAAATTCTTATCCCAAAGTATGGGAGTTGATTTAAAGGAAGTACTGTTAGATAACATGCAACAGCTGTTTCTTTATTAAAATCAAGCTGTTGGCTTTAATTCATTAAAATCACAATCAAAAGAACCACCCACAGATGAACTGTTCCAAAAGTTAATAGCAGAACAGTGTGAATGTCTTAGAACTGCTAATCTGGAAGTAGATTTAGGGATTTGCAATATACTTCATTGTTTATGGAATGCACGATAAATCCATGATGCTTTCTTTCAGTATCATAATTTATCAATTTAGCTTAAAGGTGGGACTTATCAATTTAGCTTAAAGGTGGGACTTACATGCATAATCAAATCAGAGAAACACATCAAGAAGGTAGCAACATCAAGTATTCAAGGTTGTTAACCGACACTGAAAAAAGACTATATACACACATCATCTGTAAGACACCAGAAGCGGCACATACCAAATACATCCTCTAGAATTTCAAGAGCTCTTCTATACACATGCAGTGCATCTTCAAATTTCCCCAAAGCTGCATAAATACTTCCCATATGCATCAGTACTGAATCCAGTAGTGGTTCACCATTCTTCATACTGCTAACAATTTCATTCAACTGTAGTTCGTAACAAAAGCTGAATATCAATAGCAGGTCTTCAGAAAAAGAATTGAAATGAACATTTCTCAAAGAAGACCACATTCAGCTAGAAAAGACAAGGGGAAAAAAATGCTCAATTCATTTCCAGTTCCCTAAAAACAGAAAAAGAGAATGCCACAACACCTCTCAATTTCAGGACTTCAAAAATAAAATAAAATAAAAAGTAAAATAAAAATAAATAAATAAATTCCAGACCTGACCCTAAGGAATCATGTTTTCCATGCATACAGATAAAAGGCATCTAAAATTATAAACTAATTCTTCAAAATTATTAGGAAAAGGGGTCTAATGGACTCTTGCCACTGGAAACCCCTTACCAAGCACAATGCCTACTTTGAGTCCTTTCTCCCCAAATTAATCCTAGCCAATAGTCTCACAAACACCCTTTGGGATCCTTCATATGGAAAAGAGCATTTCAGTGCATGACGTTCCTGCTAATGCAGGGTTCTGTAGGGGCAAATATGCACAGCCAGACCCCCTGCTTTGCAGGCAAGGCTGTTCACATGTTTTGAACCCTCACCGAACAGGTTGCAACAACAAAATTTAATCTTTGGAGTCTTCATATATTTCACATATATGCAGAAAGTAACAAAATGGAATAGTAGCTGGAAGAATAAATGGTTATATGAGATGACTTCTAGTTGTCACTTTTTTCTGAAATTACTGCAGATAAATGAGAATCACTCTGTTTCTAATAGCTGGATCATGCTTTAATTCTTCAACATTAGTGTGTTTGTGTGAAGACAAAGAAACTACCATATTCAACAGGCACTCAACAATCTTGAAGTCCCCAATACCCATGTATCCCAAAGCTATGATGTCAAGAATAGCGGCTTGCTCCATGCCTTTAACACCTGCATCCATCTGCTCTTTAACTGCTTCATAATTTGCTTGAAGAAGATCAATAGCATCACTTATATCCCCTTTCTTAAGCATTGTTTGGACCTCAATAAAGAAATCCTGCATCTCTCTCTCAAAATCACTCATATCATGGATGGGGTTACTTGAGCTATCAAGCAAAGTGTCAGACCTGTTAACAATAAGCTTGTCAAGACTTGCAATTTTTTCAGGACAAAATTTCTACACTTCATCAATTTGTTCCAATCTTTCACAATTCACATTCCATGGTAGAATATGCTAGCCATAACCAGCAGTATAACTTATTCAAACAGCCTCAAAAGATATCTATGTCAAATCCAGTTTTATGAAACAGGAAGGGAAGAATAAAAAAATCGTGTCAAATGCAAAGACACCCACTTCAACAATGTAGGAATGTGCAGGCTTGTAATGGCACAAAAGCACTAGAACTTGGAAGAAGTATACCCAACCTAATAGTTTTCTCTTGCCATTATCTACTAAAGAGAGGTTGGATGGGCATCACAAATGAACTCATGCCCAAATTTTATTATTCTAAAAATAATCTGCAGCACATTGTTAAAAGAAAGTAAATATTCATTTTCTGAATGAAAATACCAACCTTTGAAGGTACTTTGGAGCTGAAACACTAGAAGAAACAAATTTTTTCTCATGACCACCACGCAGTTCTTCTGAACCGTTTGTTGTAAAGCATCTCAATGAGGTCGGGTGAGAAATGGTTCTAGAGGGCATTGAATAAAGCTTGAAACTCAATCGTTTAATTTGGAGGTGAGCAGAGAAATTCAGAATGCCCTTTTTCCAATGGTTCAACTGTGTACAAAGGTGAAATTGTTGACCCTCCCTGAAAAGATGGGCAAAACTATTGAGTTGACTAGGAAAATGAAAATGCCATATAAAGATTAAGGACATGGATCAAGGTTTCTCACAATGATAAGCCAAAGAAAAAAACCGCACTTAAAATTACTGGGGGTAGGGGTTTGGAAAGAAAATACACATCAAAAAAGAATTCGAAGATACATTTTAGAAAGAAAACATCCATGAAATGGTTTCATTAGTTAATTTGCCCATGGATTTGCCATGTGTAGGCAAAGTGACAACTAAAATAACACATTTTTATAAGAACAGAAGCGGGCAGGTGAGGGAATTGGACCTTTGTCTGAAAACCATTTTACGTGATAGCAACTAAACGCTAACTAAACCTTCGTTTTTGTTTTTCAGTAAATTCTGGGCTGAGTTTTGACACCTCCATTGACTAAAGCTATAATCCTTCATCAAATAAACATCAATTGGAACTCAAATACAGAATACTAAAATCAAAACAAAATGATTCTCAAGTTTGAGAGTAATTAAGTAAGACAAGCTGCAACACTTCACCAAAGCATATACAACGGCGAAATCTTATATAATACAAGAGAAACTATTAAATGAAAAAGTAACAAAGGATTTCGGAATTTGAATTTCCTGATAGCAGAGAAAATGGGATACAATTCACTGCTACCTACCTAGTAGTATGAGAAAACTGCGCAGCGAGATGAAGGGAAGTTGCCATTAGAGCCGTCCAAGAGAGGAATCTCCGTCGTCGACAAATCTAATTTCGAAGTTAAATTCCTTCTTCCTAGAGACAAAATTGAATCTTTATCTGGTGGTGGTTATCTGCGAAGCCAGGTTGAAGCTTCTGGGTTTTGCTCATGGGAATATGGGATACGAAAAGATTGAAGATTACACTTATATTCGTAACTCATAGATGCGATTTTACAGAAAGTAACACAACCGTCACAACGCTGATAAATGGGCTGCCCGTTACTTAACCCTAACCGAGGCCCATCAGTAATTGGGCTTGTTCGAGCTGCGCCATCTCACCTTTGAAAACATGTTTGATTAGCCCATCAGTAATGGAGACTTCAAAATCAGGAGTGAAAGACATCATACAAGATAACATATTGAGTTGGTCATGAAGTCTTTGGAATGCACAATATATCAATCCATAAGGAAGAAAGGGAAAAGATAAGACATGATTCAAGTGTTTATAGTAAGGATGAAAACCCCAGACTTCACCTGGGGAGGCCCATAGATCTACATCCATTCGGCACTTATATTAGGTAATATTCCCTGAACCCTAGATATCATAAACTCTAGGGATTCACACAACAAAAGGGTAAAAGTTCTTGACATGAGTAAAGCATATGATAGATTCGAATGGATCTTCATTGAAAAAGTTCTTCATGCTTATGGATTTCCACTTCCTTGGATCAAATGGATAATGTTTTGCATTACTATTTTGTTTCAGGTCGGGATTCTCATCAATGCGAATATTCAATTATGATTTATTCTTCAAACCTAAAAGGGGTCTTTGGCAAGGTGACCCACTTTCATCTTACATATTTGTAATGTTTGCTGAAGTACTTTCTAGCTACTTGGAAGAGGCTAGATAGCCTAAAAAAAAAATAAAATCAGAGGGATCAAACAAAAAATAAGGGGGTGGGGGCTTTTCCCCCTTTAGATGACCTCATCTTGTTTGGCCAAGTTAACTATAAGGAAGTTTCACATTTTCAAAAAATTATCAACAAGTATTGCATGGCTTTGGGTCAAAGTCTGAATGCACAAAAGACCAAAGCACACTACAGCAAAAGCACTCCCAATCAAATAAAAAAGAAGCTTTGGGTCAGAAAAGTTCAATATGATTCCAACTTCTGAACTTGATCTCTACTTGGGTATACCTCTATTCAGTGGTAAGCTCAAACAACAGCACTGCTTGGGGCTTATTGAGAGGGTCAATAAAAAATTGCAGCGTTTGAAGGCAAACCTTTTGAGCTATGCTAGAAAAGCAATCCTTATTCAATTAGTTACTCAAGCTATGCCTAACCACTACATTTCATGTTTCATCTTGCCTAAAAAAATTATTGCTTCTCTTGAGACGACCGACATGAGCTTTTTTTTTTTTTTGGGTCTAATGGTGATAATAATCATCTTCACACCATTAGTTGGAACATCATTTGTCAGCCTAAGAGATACGGAGGACTAAATATCAAGAAGTTGGAGGCTTTCAACTTTGCACTTATTGCCAGGAAAGTATGGGATCTTATTTTTGAAAAAGACTCCTTATGGTTCAGAGTTATGAAAGGGAAGTATTTTCAGAATTGCAATTTCCTTCAAGCTAATGTCAAGCAATCCTCTTCTTGGAGCCGGAAATCTCTCATTAAAGTGAGATTTTATGAAGGATCACATTTTTCATCAAGTTGGTAATGGTAATGATATTGATCCTTGGAGTAATAGATGGATCCACCCATCTCTCCGGTTGCAGGCTCTTCATCCTCTTCCTCAGAATGTTCCTGGTAAAGTATCTTCATTCATAAACAATGATGCTCAATCTTGGAATCATGATCTTGTTCTTGAATGGTGGAGTCCTGAGATTGCGGAACACATATTCAACATACCTCTCCCTCTCACCATGAAGAAAGATTGCATTATCTGGGATCAAACCACCACTGGTAACTTCATTGTTGCTTCAGCATATAAATTTTTCAGCAATAGTTCTGCCCAGCAGTACTCTATCCCATGGTTGAAACTTTGGCACCTACCCTTAACCTCGAGGATCATTCATTTCACATGGAAGTTACTGCATCAGAAGCTACCCACCCCTAGCCTTCATAAGAACAGAAGATGTAATGTTTCAGATTTATGTTCTCTATATTCAACTGAAATAGCTAACATTAATCATATCTTCTTGAAATGTCAATATTCAAGACATATATGGAATCAATTTAGAATCTGCTGGTGGAATCATACCTTAGACATTGTTGACCAATTATCCAAATGGATTGCTGTTACAAACAAAAATTCACCTACAGGTACTGCACTTACATTACATATTACTACTGTGTGGATTATCTGGTCTTCTTTCAATAAGGTAGGTCATGGAGAGCCTTTCAAAAGTCCAAGACGCGCATGGTGGCTGACTCAATCTTTAAATGATGAATTCCTTCACTCCACCAATTTCAAAGCTATCGAAAAGATGAAAAGAAAAAACATTCAGTGGACAGCCCCTCCCAAGAATTGCATCAAATTCAATATAGACGGATCATCCATTAAACTTACTGATGATCAATACATTTCTGGAATTGGAGGAGTTGTTCGAAATCATCTAGGACATTTCATTCTCTGCTTTGCATTCCCTAAAGGTAACCTCAAAGCCTTTCAAGCTGAAGTCGAAGCCTTAAGGATGGCTCTCCAAGTGGCACTTTCAAAGAACCTGAAGAGAGTAATATTTGAAGGTGATAATGAAACTATTATCAACATCATTAACCACCAATAAACATCGAAGCCATGGAGCATCATACATATCATTGAGGACATTCAGATGTTGAAGAACAAGTTTGATTTTATTTCATTTAAGCATACCCTTGAGAAGGAAATAGTAAAAAAAAAAAAAAAAGAGAAGGAAATAGTGTTGTTGATCGATTGGCTTCTTTTGCTGCTTGCTCACAATCTTCTTTATTTTCCTTTTTTTCTCCCCCCTACCCCCCCCCCCCCCCATACATTGGCCTTTATATTTTGACCTTAAAGGTTGTAACTACCCTAGGGGTTTTTCTTTCAAATAAATGTCTCTTGACACAAAATAAAAAATAAAAAAAAAAATGAATAGATTAAGCTTTTGAAAGTAGTGGTTGCTTATTTGAAATATCGTGGGGATATTTTACTAGTCAATTTAGCAGTTGTTTTTTTTCTTTCTTTTCTCTTCAAGTGCTCCTATTGGTTTGTTTATTTTGTTTCATCTTTTCTAATTCCTTTTATCAATTAAGACAAGCTTTTTGCCTAGGATATTTGTTACTATTATCCAGTATTGGATTTTCTAACTCACTCAAATATTTTTATCCATCCGATTACTTTGAATTTCAATCATATATTATCCAAAAATCCGATTAACTAAGCAAATTCGAATTGGGCCATAAATTTACACATTTGACGGATACTAGATTCGAATTCGAACTATGTGTTTAATAATCGAATTTGAAGCAAAACTTGGGGGTGTGTTAGGTTAAAGGGGAAGAATTCAAAGAAGAGTATTCATGGAATTTGACATTCTAAACATATGAACCAAGGTGTGAAATTTTGAGGGGTGCTAGGTCACCGGAATCTCGCGATTTTGAGGGGGCCGGTTTACGCGAACTAGGTGAAATCTCGCCAAAAGTTCGCTTGAAATCAATGTCAAAATTCAAAGTTTCGAACCCTGGATCCAAGTTGGGGCATCGCAGAAGATGACTAGGTTGTGGTTTTGACGATCTGGAGGTCATCAAAACAAGTTGCGGCAACAAGTTGCGGCAAATCCTTTGCACCTTTTCCGACTGGTATGTTAGAGAAGACATCAGAAATTTTAGGGATCTTGGTTTAGAATCATCCAACTCTCTTTCTCTCTGTGTGTTTCTACGTGCCTGCTTGGGTGCGTGTGGTGGTATATGCGGTGGTAATGCAGTTGGTGGTTCTGTTTTAGCACTACCGTTGCTATTGGTTCTCTTATGTTTCTTTCTCTTTCTTTCCTTCTTTCTTTTTTCTTCTTCTCCTTCAACTAAACATCTGATCCAACTCAAAGATTTGAAGAAAAAGACAGAGATCCAATGAGATTTCAACGATTTTCGCTGATTCACCGGAAAATCGGCGATTTTCTCTGGCGACATATAGAAAAATTCATTTTCGATCGCTTTTTTATATCGCTCGTCAACGAAACTACCAAAAATCGGCAAAATTTCACCGATTTTTGGCGATATGTTTTACCTTGATATGAACTCAGCTGCTAAAACCATGTTGCTAGTGTTTTCACTCTCATAAGCAAATTTAATCCAACACCTAAAAAATTATTTCTACTTCCAGAAACAATCAAAACTGTTTCTGGTGTTTTTCAAAGTATAAATACTTGGTGGGTTATCATAAAGGTCTTCATTCGTTTGAAATAAAAATCTAGATGGATACAATAAAAGTAGTTTTTGAGTATTTCTGGAAGTATATACACTTTTATAGGCGTTTGATAAAACTTGCTTTTATAAGCGAAAACAGTATTGAGATAGTGGTGTAATTTCAAATCAATTGGCATTTTGAGTGCATGAGGAGATATTTCAGGAGACAACACTGCTTTGTTTCAGGTGAGATCACCTATCCCACACATACAGTTAGGTATAGTAGTGAGATTTCCATTATCTGTGAATGAGGAAGCAAACGGAACATGTTACATATAATTAACATCTAAGCCCCAAAGTAAGTTTTCTGGTTGGGAAAATTAATCCACATATTTGCAAGAACGGATATGAAGAACTACTCCTTTTTTTATTGTTTATTTCTATTAAATGAAATTTGAGATAGTAAGGAACAAAAGAAACACTATCTGGGATTAGTGACCAAATAATGGTATTTCTGTTGTGGCAGTGTGAGTGAAATGTAAGATCATGGCTCAGGTATCTCAGAAACTAGATTATCATTTCGAAGAGTTGGGTTGTTGAGCATCTTCTTCGAGTCTTAGAACCACATTCGGTAGCCTTATGTTACCTACGCCCTGCAACTTCCTGTCATCTATTTGTTTCTGCGTGGATTTATAGAACTTGGCATACAATATCAGTTGCACCAACCCAAAGAGAGTTCCCAAGCTATTAGGAATCTGCATCATGGAACAACCAAAAAATGCCACAAGCTCATTAACTGGTTAAATCCATATGAATGAGAGAGAGAGAGAAGCAGATGAATTTTGAAGTTGTAAATTACAGTTATAAAGAGATCAAATCGAATGACAGCATAACCAGTCCAGCAAATGGCATTGACGAAGGAAGCAAGGGAGAGAAAAAACGGCATGTACTCAATGCTTCTTGTGGTGATCACCAATTTCTGCATCATCCATTGTTGGAAACCCAGAAAGCTTCATGCATGAGAATGCAATATTTCAAGAGAAAAATAACCAAGCTTGCGAAGAAAGAAAGAGGAAAAAAAAAAAAAGGATTTGTTTGATCATGCACACTCTCATACTGACCATGACTGATAAGGGTGCTGCATACATTAAAGTCCCAAAGAAGACACAAACACTTCCAACTACAAGAGAGCGATAAGCAACCGTGTGTGCCAGAGTTAGGACAAGAATGGTGACCAATGCAACAAATGCAAACTCTACCAGCAACACTACAAGCACTCTGAACCTCTTTCTCCCATCAGAGTAGAAGAGGAAGAGAAGCACAAATGTGAGTTGTATCAAAAACCCAGATCCATTAATGGTTATCAATAGCATACTATTAGGATGCACTAGTGGCAGCCCATACAGCAACCAAATCATGCAATTCAGAAGAGTGGCCAAGTATGGTGCTGGTGAGAACTGCTCAACCGACCCTTTCTTCCATATTTGAATGAATGTTGGCCTGAAATTCATCAAAAGAACAAACCACTTAGCTTAAAGGGGATGTGGAGAGAGAGAGAGAGTATGTAAAACGTATTCCAAGCTTACACTGGTGACAAGAACAAGATCAGGGAAGTAATGTTGCCTGCCGAAAAGCAAATCCATGTTAAGAATTTCTATTTACATGAAATGAAAAACAATTTACTCAGAAACCCAATTCACCCACCTAAGATGCCAATGGCGGTTCGAGCAACTTCTGCAGAAACCATAGCTGGAAGCAAAAGCTTAAGAAGAAGAAGAATGCGGATGATCAAAGCTGCTGTTATGGAAGCACGGCTGTTATAGAAGTATGGACAAGCACGTAAAAGCTTCTTGGGTTAAGATTGTGGTTGGTCACCTGCAGGGCATGCATTGGTTTCTCTACATAAAATTGAACATACAGAGAAACAGTTAATATGGAAGATTGGAACATAAAATTGCACTCAAAATTGTTAAAACCCTACTAAATTTTCAGATAGTGATTGTTTCCTGGATGGTTTTTTAGATAATAAACCAATTGCCAAGAATAGAATGAAAAAAGAATACTTACTTGCTGAATTGGGATTGTTTCAAAGAAGAGATACCATATGGAAAAGGATGAGGCAGCAACGCTATTTTTTCTTAATGGGTCTTTAACTATGGTGGGTTATGTTAATTAACATCAACAGACTAACCCAAGTAGGTTGTTCATGGCTACACTGTGAGTTCACATGAAGTTGGAGTTGTACAACGGTAAAGTAATTAATAATAACTAAATTCAATTAACAGGACTTGACCATGAATTCCTTGAAAGGACTTCAGAAGGATTTGTTATACACTCGATCTGACACCAAATTTCTCTCCTTCCACCTGTGAACACATCATGTACCGGCTAATGATATTAATCACTTGTTATTTATGGTTCACCAAACATGCCTGATGATCACAACTGGCTTGGGCTTTGGAATCTTTATTTCTTGTGCTCCACCTTGCGGCTCATACCAAGGAAAATGAGACTGAATCTACATTGTATAGCGGTGAATATAAGACGTCTCCAAAATTTTTTGACTTTTCAAGCTAATAACCGATAGCTGAAGCTACAAATATGGGGAAAGAAAGGTTACTTCCAATATTCTTTACGCGTATGATTGGATTCTTTACTCGAAGTCCCGCCAATATTAATTATATAAAAAAGTGCCTTGAGGATGTAGTCGTGAGTGCGCGCAAGCTGGCCCGGATGAACCTCATTTCAAAAAACAGTGATTAATGGTGTTAAATTCCATTTTAGCTAACTCCACCTAAAAAATCTTACTTCAAGGTTGGATATAAGTGAAAACTAACCATAATTTTTGAAACATGTGTAGAAGATCCAAACCTGTAGCTTTTGCCTTGAGAGAAAAAGATGGGGTTTATGGTGTATTCACCTTGAAAATGACTCTCGGTCAAACTTAAAATCTCGAAATGATCCCCTTTTTATTGGTTGAAATGAAGAGTCTGGATCATCTCCCCCGACAGGATAATTGCTCTAGTGAATAACTAAAGAAAATAGATAGAAGGGAGATAGGAAAGAAAGGAACTTATTCTAAATATCTATATCTCCTAGAGGTTCACTAATTATTTAACTAGTTGGCAGGTCTCTTTGTATGTGTTATCCAAAAAGAGGACTCAATGATTATTCGTTCGCCGGAACTAGAAGTTTAAAAACTTCTTTTGAAGAATGGGCCAGACCAGGTCATTTCTCAAGAACAATGGTGAAGGGCCCTAAGACTACCACTTGGATCTGAAACCTACATGTTGATGCTCACGATTTTGATAGTCATACCAGTGATTTGGAGGAGATCTCCCGAAAAGTATTTAGTGCCCATTTCGGGCAGCTCTCCATCATCTTTCTTTGGTTGAGCGGCATGTACCCGGTTGTTGATCACAATTTACAGAGTGCCCACTTGGTGAAGATGATGAAATATATATTTTAAAATATTTTATAATTTTTTACTTGTGGACTCCACATAATTTGTTGTTGAAATGCAGTTAGAGGAGATGATCCACACTCTAAAATGAAACCTATTATTTATAACTTGATACCCAAATTTTTCGACTTTTTTTTTTATTTTTATTTTTTATTTTTCAGTAGAAGACCTAGGGAGAGAAACCCAGTATAAAAATGAATCTAGATCTTCACATCCCTCCACCTTATCTTTACGAGGAGACCTAACTTTGAGCATTAATAAATTAAACTGCAACCCTTCTTAAACACGGGTGATAAAAGTATAGGAGAGAGAGGTAAATGTATATTGAAAGAAACACAATGTCACAATCCTTTACCCAGACAGAAAATGAATTTTCATTTTGTCCATTAGGTTAGATTTAGATGATAATTTGTTTTTATTTTAATTAATCTTAACCCCTTTGATCTCTTCCTATGCAGAGGGAGGAAGTCAATTTCCTAGTAAAAATTGTACCGAATAAATTTTCAACAGAAGATCCCATCTCTGTAGAAATAAGAACCCGCAGATCTTGATTTACGGCCTAATCCTAGTAGACACCAAATCTGAAACCAGGAACTGGACCCTTGTGCCCTCAAAAACTCAGGTACAAAGACTCTTTCCCTTCCGTGGTTCAAGTTCAAGATGAGGAGGATAACGAGATTGTTGTGAAAATGTAGTGCCAGTGACATAACAGAAAATAATCGCTTGCTGCTTAACCAGGAAAGCGAAAAACAAACTCTTGAATCTTCATCATCATGAACAAAATCGGGAGCTAAAATTAAAAATGAAAGGAACAGGAAAACAACGGGTAAATTCTCGTGTCTTTGCCTCAAATCTCTATAGGAGTGCTTCACGTTGATGGTTCTGTTTCACAAGTTAAGAGACGGGTGGAGCAAAATAGCAGAAATTTTGTTTCGCGTCATGCAAAGTGTACTTTCATCAGAAAAGAAAAAAGAGGAGAGAAAACACATTTTCCAGCAGGGCACCAAGATTTCCACCATATTTTTATCCATCAGGAGAAAATATATCCATTCCAATATGGAGAGACCTTCGTCTGCCAAATATCCTCTGCTTTAATCTCCCTAAAGTTCCGATTAATTAAGCTTCAGAGAAATAATCTCCAAGCTGCAGCACGAATGCTACACATACCTTTTCTGTACAAGAAATTACGAAATAGATTAAATAACTCTCAGGGTCGCATTAGTAGATCAGATTACCAAATGAAACTGGAACAATCTCTTCCAATTTCGTGATGGAAACAAAATTGTAACCAACTTCTCGTCCTTCACTTTCTGCAACCCCACTTTCATATTTAGCCTGATGGACCATCTTCTTGTGCTGAAAAAAAATGAGGACCACTTGAATTATACTAGTGACTTGCACATAAAATGAAAAAATACATGATGGATAATAAGGTTGAATTCTTGGTATCGGAAGAGAAGTGAAATAGAGAACTTACTGCTCAGAATAAACCCTTGAAGTAGGCTCTGGGCTCTCTCAGCCTGTTCTGGAGTACCGGATATTTGAATAATTTTTTCAGTCAGCTCAGGTCTATCTTCTACAAGACTAACACTTGCTCCAGACAACTATATCGATGAAGTCCAAATTAGAATAAAGTATCTAAATCACTTTATAAGTCATTAGATCGGAAAGAGGGTAAAAAAAGGAAGTAAGCACCTCACTAATCTGTGCAAGCTTGTTTCCGGATCTCATTATGAGCTTCGGAATGGCATGCTCTGGGAGTACAACTTCAAGTGTGCTTCTAGTGACAAGAGGCACAGCAATTCTGATAAACAAAAGAAGGAATTCTAATTACAGGTAAATACAGCAGTAAAAGATAGGCCAATACTTTTGAGTGGGGGAAGATAAAAACTAAATAGAAGGCCACTCCCCCAGTAGTGCGATGAGAAAACTGAGAAATCATTACCTATTCAGCACACTTGGCATATCTTCACGAATATCACCTTCAATTCGGTCCAATGATCCACTACCAGATGCTCCAGCTTCCTATAACAATGAAGCTCTAGTCACTAGAAAATAACAAATAATGGCTGATACAGAAAAAATATTGCAACTGCATCAGTAAGACGAAGCTGCAAGACAGGATGCTAGAAACATGGAAAATGCACCAAAAATGCAATTTCCAATTCTTTTATTGGTATTACCTTTGATGTCCGTGAATTTGTTCCTCTCTGCACAGTCTGATACCCTGCAGGAGTGTCAGTTCCCTGGAAATTTTCACGGCTTGGAATTCTACTGGGCGAAGCAGCCTCAAATCCAAACATACTCCCAGCTGCAACTGTTGCTGAGGTGGAAGGTGGTAAGAAATCCTTTGAAAAAGACGGATCACGATACAAGTAACTCCGAAGCCTTGACGTCACCTCAACAAGAGCATCCCGGGCTGCTCTTATCTCTCCCACTATCTGTAATGTTCATTCTATCATGATACTGAATCCATTCTTTCTACATGAAAGAAAAAAGCATCCTAGTGCACCTAGCTCCCACCACTCCTGGGTCTGGGAGGGAGAACCCCCATGGAGCCTTCCCACTCTGCAGAGAGGTTGTTTCCATGTTTTGCATCTGCTACCCAATGGTTGCACTATGGCAAGAACAATTAATGTCTGCCTTAGAAAATCTGCAGCCTCATAGGTTAGATGGATGGGACTATATCTGGATTAGGTGGTCTCACACATCCTATATAAGGTCCAACCAGAAGTTCTGGATAGCACTGCAAGGGAAAATGCATCTATGATGCATAAGCTTCCATTGCCCTGGTACAACCATTTAAGGTGGTGAAAACAAACCTGTACAAGCTCATCAGCCTCTTGAACACATATGGGAAGTTCATCTCGGGGAAGTATGCTTATATTGGCAGCAGTTAGTCGATTCAGCTCCGATAATGAACCATCTCGCCCCTCTAAACATCCAACTTCACTAGATGGCACAATCAACCTAGTTGTCACAATGTTATCTTTGTCTGGGACAAGATCTACCATATGACTCTGAATATGTAACAAAGCTTCTTGAGCTGGAAACAGTTCATCATCAGGAGCCTAGCATATAATAAAGTAGAAACATCAGGATCAAGTCAAAATTAAGCACCCACCAATTTGCAATAAGCAACTACATGGAAAGTCACCCCTAACCAGACTAAACACATCCCTTGAAAATTTACAAACACGTCCAAAATAATTAAGAAAACCTCAAATAAAAGCAGCTCACATTAAAGCCAGCCATGTTGCCTCAATGTAAGTACCATCCTAATGATATTTTGGGTAGGCATCCTGAGCCAATTTTCCTCAAACTTCTAAAACCATTTGTCTTAATGACTGTACATCCTAAAGTCTACTCAGAACCTTTATGGTGATATACATAGTTGAAACACATGACATTACTCCAGTGATTTCACAAAATCAGAAAGAAGGAACTGAAGTACAGCCAGGAATAAGGATTGTAATTCACTCCCAGCGTGCTTATATCAAAAGTGTGATTGTGAGCATGTGTACATCGAGACTATGGAGAGAGAGAGAGTACCTCATCAGAAGTAACAATGATTATCTGCTCCTCTGATCCGGAAACAGGATCATCAACTCTAACATCTACACCAATTTCATCCCTGAGCAATTCCACAATCCCATTGGCCTCTCCCATTACACGCTCTACCCTGTCATAAGGGCAAAGAATTCGAAACACAAGGTCGTCTCCCGAGAATAGCTGTGACTGTTGGTCTTCCATGGAACCAGCTCCAGACTCAAATGCATAGCCAGATGTACGTGAGCCATATGAGCTGCTTCTCAGACTGGGCAAACCTGCAGAAGACCGTGGTCCTAATGTGGCCTCATCCATGGGTAATCTATGAGACATATGGCTTATGTGTGGACTGAAATCATCATCAGAAGGAAAAAACCGATCCGGTGAATGTACCCGTCCTTGGAAATGACTACGGTCACGGAGCTGGCTCTCTTTCAAGCGTGATGAAATAATTGCTATAGCTTTCTTCACGGCATTAACATCACCCACAACCTGAAAGAGGACTATTGTTATTAGAGTTTTAAAAGCATAAAGCAGCTCCTCTATGTACCAAAAATACAGAGAACACCAAATTTATTTACCCAATCCCATGCCAGCTAGGGGAGCTATTAGTCACAGAGCTCAAAAATATCAAGCTTCCAACAGATCCTTTACAAACCATAAAAGCAATCCTCTTTGTCTAAGTATATCATACAAGTATAAACTACCTTCTATTAAGGAAGACAGACATTTCAAAGAAACTAAAAAAATGAAAACAGGAACTTCATTTCCCCCTTATTTGTGAATCTGTCTAGTACGTCTAATAATAAACATTCTGAATATAAATAATTTGCCAGGAAATCCGAAAATGATTTAACTAGAAAACAACTAATGACTTGGGGTTACTAACCCAGTGTGTTTTTTAGCATGAGTAACCCTGTGTAATCAGTTGCTTCAGGAACATACAAAACCCACTTTGTCCAATATGCCAAGTCAGGGGAAGATCAATTCAATTGGTTAATAAGCTCTAGAGTTTTAAAGGTGAAAAAAAAGAAAGAAAAGAGGTTTAACTTTATCAGATAAAAATTTAGGAAGGGAAAAAAATGGAGTTCAGATAGGACAAATTTGTTTTCACTCAGGTTTATGGTGAGACTAACAGCAGTTACCATGAGTTCCTGAAGAAAGATATGTCTTCTTGAATTAAAACAAAGCAGGTGGGAACAACTAGAGGATAGTGCTGATAAACAGCCGAAGGTAATTAGAAGACGCAGGGGGGGGGGGGGGGGGAATTGATTTTAAGAAGGGATCTTGGTGGTCTCAAATATGCTTGCTGGTCAATTGCAAAAGCTGGTTCTAGTCTGAAATATAAATGGATAAGATAAGACAAATTACTCATGAATTCACTGGCTAGAAACCACAAAAACAAGAAGAACTGTTGAAAGAAACCACCGCCAGAAGGTGTTAACTGAAATGGCAAAACGTGTGAGTCACAACCATTATATGACCTGAAAACCAAAAAACCTCTTGGATGTAAACCAAGTATCAGTTACTACAACAGGACTCAAAATGGTATTAAAACATATCAAGGATGAAACAAAATGCACTCTTGATGTTCTTTTAGCATGAAAAAACCTTACAAATCCGTGTAAAAACCTCATCGCTAGGAATCATCATATGCTTCCCACTTCTCACAGTAACAAACTACCGCTGCTTAACAAGATTTAAGTAAATGTAAACTTTTTTATCACTAATGAAACCGTCTTCTCACAGTCACAAACTAGCACTGCTTAACAAGATTTAAGTAAATGTAAACTTTCTTATCACTAATGAAACCGTTTCTGAAACAAATCACAGCAGAAGCCACCAACGACACATTCCAACTAAACCAAGTGCAGTGGACTTATTGCCGCTACAGAAGTCCTTTACTCTGGCACTTGCACAAGGAAGAATGAGAATTGAAAAACCTAATGCATAACAATTCAACTAAAACAGAATCTATAACCAGTACAAGTATAGAAAAGAGATGAGACTGCCTACAAAAAGCAGTCATTTGTACCAGGTGGCCTCCCTCTCCCTCCATTGTATATATAAATACTATTACAAAGCATAATCATCATGGAAACAAAAATCCTGGTATCATAGTATAATTCTCATAGGAAGAAAGTACTATCTAGGCAGGGTCAAACAAAATAACTGAAGATATAAACAGCAATATCACATTAGGGGAACACCCTACCATGACAAATCTTAATATTCCGCATCAAACTTGTGTATGCACATCAAAGGCTCCATCTTGAGACAAGAAGAACAAATATTAAAAGCTACATCAGTCTCCAGCACCAACAACAGTGGCAGACACCAGTGAGCACAGGGAGAACTTCATCAGGTAGCATTATTAATTCAAACACATTAATCATCAACAACATCAGTAGACAATTCTATTCTTTTCAAATAAAAATTCAACCAGCAATGAGCATGAATAAGCAGCAATGAAAACAAACAGCAATCCACAATATCATAGCAGAACCAACAATTAAAGGCCTTTCTCTCAAAGAAGGTAGGTTGTAACAAGTAGTCATCTTCTCAAAGAGAGACGAAAGTGCAGCATCCAATGGCTATACAATAGGAGGTAGGGTAGTCAGCAGGTAGCAATCTCCTAAAGAAAGATAAGTGCATTGCAATCAATAGCTACATAGAATGTCTTCCCAGATAAAGGAAAGTACTAAGTAGCTGAAACAAAGATAAAGTGAGATACCGATCGAATTACATGTTTGGCCAGCGCTGGGGGCATTGTTTGGAATAAAAGTGCAGCCCCAATGGCTATACTTAAAACTCTTCTAAAGGAAGCACTCCAATCAACATGGTAACAATGATATCTGACTAACAAAAATCACATAATTAAAATGTATAGCAAATACTAGATCCACTGAAAACCAGGAAGTATAGGTATCTGTAAACGAAGTAGCAGCATCAGTTGCTGGGGACTACACAGCATCAGGTACTACGTCTTACTGCTGAAAAGTAAGCAGTATAGTTTCTGCGAACCAAGAAGCAGCAGAAGATTGTTGGGGCCAGACAACGTTGGGGTGTCATGAACCAAGCAACATTAGGCTGTGGTATACCAGATAACTATGCTTCGTTGTTGAATGCTAAGATACAATTATTGCCAATGACATAAAACAAATTATTAATAATAATAAGTCATTTTAAGATAGTGTTGGGTTCATGACTTGAAAAATGAGAATCTCCAATCTCCCTCTCATGTATAGCATGACACACAGACAAATGATGACGAATAATCAACATCTCAAAGGATGAACATCATGAACAAAAAAAATCCAGTATTCAAGAGTATCTCTAAATAATCAGCAGTAACCGCTCATGATTGCAAATGAAATCCAATCAATGATAATTTCCATGCAAGTACAGATCTTTGAAAATTTGTAAACCCCAAACCGATGTCAATTGAGGTCCAATACCCTAAAATGAGTATGCACCCACTATAATCAAGGTATACAATATCAGGTTTAAAACAAATGATGGGTCTGCCCAGGAGAGGTAAAACTCAATTTAGAAGTTGTGGCAATCATAACTGTCAATGTGACAAGGCGAGGTGAGGCAATAGAGGACAAAGAAAACCAAGGTGACACCAAGCAAGGGGACACCAGGTCACCTTGACCCAAAAAAGGGCCAGGATGCCTAGGTGTTGCTTTGACAACAGGGTTGGCAATCTGATAATAAACCATAATTTTCAAAGATATAAGTAAAGAAGAGAGGATATGGTAGGATTAGTATTTATTGTGCAGGGACATACTTAGAAGTAAAGATAATTAATAGATATGACTGAAATAAGGAGAAAGATAGGGATAGTATGGGAAATAAAGAATCAAAAACCAACAACCACGCATGAGATAGTCTTCAATTATTCACAGTGGAACATGCAAAGAATTGTAATTTATTAATTATTCAGAAAATGTATAGTTAGAAGCGAAGTAAACTAAAGACAAGATTGGATTTAGAGGTAAGGTGATGTAGACCTACATATGAAGAAAAAAAGACCAACACATATTTATAGTAATGTAACCTGAATAGTGCCCCAGCCCAAAATTGTCTATAGTGAGGATGCCTGTTAGAAGATCTTGTAGGCCCATCAAGTGAAGAGAAAGAATATATTCTAATGCTGCCATTAGAAATGATATTTTGTTTCATTTGGGTATCTTCCAATTTCTGTTTCTTACTATTGTTGTTTGTAGGAGTTGCTAGTTTAATGTATGGCAGACCATATTCACAGAAAGTCTCTATCATGGTTGTACGTCACATTGTAGCAAACACTTCTATTTTGAGCTCAACCCTTGAGTCTATATAAAGCAATGCCCTAATAACCCTCCGACAGCAGTAAATCAATGAAATTGCAATTAGATAGCTCGAGATCACAGAGAGACCATTGTTTCAACATCTGAGATAGCATACCCTATCCTTCTATCCATTTTCTTCTATCTTTTTCTTCTTTTAATTTCCAATCAATTTGTATATTTGGTATCCTGCTGCAACCTATAGTTGATCATAATCTGATACTGCTGAAAGCACAATCAGCTGGTGATTAATCGGCTGAGATCTTATGGCTACATTGTTCATAGGGAGAACCACAACAGCATCACAAGATTTAATTTGATAGGGATGTTATTGCTGAAACCCTAACCAATTCAATCTTCTCATTGATCCTACTGTGGATTAGTTCTCATATGAATGATTACCCTATATTATCTGGTGTTAGAGCTAAGCAGAGGTGGTAGTAACAATTGGCTGTTATTGCACTCCAATTCCAACTGAAGATTCTTCATGAACGTTGGATTAGACATCTCTGGGCTCAACTTCAGTGCTGCGCATTAAATGGGCAGCACTAAGCTGCGTATGGCCACGATCAAACCAAGTGGTTGAGGTCGAAATCTCAACCACTTGTTTTGCATTTTTTTTTGGGGGGGGGGGGTTATAGGTAGGTATGATTAAAAAAGTTAATAAAAATAAATAATAAAAATAAAAAAAAGGTGGTCGAGATTTCGACCTCAACCACTCATTCCATCGTCACTGTACGCAGCACTGAAGCTCTTTGCAGACATCTTCACCATAAAAGGATGGATTTCATTTAAATGGCTGGAAAAGTGATATAGATTGAAATATGAAGGGAAGGGAAGACCAAAACACTGTTCACCACTGTTCAATTTACTAATCACATAAACAGTATCACAGCCCATAGTTGTCTTGTGTGGGGAGGTATTTAGAAGATCTTGTGGGCCCATCAGGTGAAGAAGGATTCCATCATAATGCTGCCATAGTTTAGTTTCTAATTTCAATTTAAGAAGTATTTTTTTATTTCATTTAGGTAGCTTTTAATTTCAGTTTGTTATTCTTATTTCTAGAAGTTTCTATTTTGACATCAACTAGGATTGGTGTTTTGTCGCAACCTATAATCGTCAAGGTAATCTTAACGCAGATTCATCAACTATCCTGTGCTAATGAGTAAGTCTAGGATTGGGTTATATACACATTGGGCCTTTAAACCCAAGGCTTTTTATCATAATACATTGCCCGTAAGCTTAGGAATAGCAAAGAAGCCCTTCGTACTTGGAACTCTTCTACTTTTGAAAATATCTCCTCTAGGGTCACTTCGTGTCGCTCGGATCTCCTTTAAAGCCCAGTACCTCCTTCAAGATGACTCTTTCAATTCTTCCTTGGCAGACAATAAGAAATCACTTTCCAGGGAACTCGCCTCCCTTGTCTCCCAAGAAGAAAGCTTCCTTTGCCAAAAAGTTAGAATCAAATGGCTTGAGCTCGGGGATTCCAATACTGCTAACTTGCATCATTCCCTTAAAGCTCGCCTCAATCACAACTCCATTCCCATCCTCCTTGCTAGCAACAGTTTTAGGATCTTCGATCCCCCTAGTACCAAGTCTAAAGTTGTCTCCTTCTACAATCTCCTCTCCCCTCCCTCCCTCCCTCCCTCCCTCCCGCACCCCTTTTCCCCTTGGTCTCCTCGATAAATTCCTTGACCCTTCCTCTATTTCATCTCTCTATGCCATCCCTTCTTTTGAGGAAATTCTTTTGGCCATCCGATCCCATAAAGCTAATCGTGCTCCTAGGCCTAATGGCTTCAATATGGGTTTCTTCCTCTCTTCTTGGGACCTCATTGAGGGAGACCTTGTGAGAGCCATACATAGTTTCTTCTTCAATCCTTCTCAGCTTTCCTCCATTAACCAAACTTTCTTGTGTCTTATCCCCAAAAAGTGCTTCCTCTCTCTCGGGTTTCTGCCCCATTTCCCTTTACAACCTCCTCTATAAATTCATTGCTAAGGTCGTAGCGAATACACTAAAAAAAGTCATGCCCTTACTCGTGAGTACCAACCAATCCTCTTTTATCTCTGGTTGTAGTATTGCAGATAACATTCTCCTTTGTGCAGAGATTGATTGTGATTTTGATAGGTGGTCCTACTCCCCTGCTGTTCTCCTGAAGGTTGACCTCCATAAAGCCTTTGATTCTATTCGTTGGGACTTCATTAGTGATGTCCTCTCTTCCATGGGATTCCTGCCCCCCTTTATCCATTGGATTGAGAACTGCATATCCACACTCCACTTCTCCATCATCACTAATGGTTCTCCTGTAGGGTACTTCCCTTCTTGTGTTGGTGTCTGCCAAGGTTGCCCCCTTTCCCCTTACTTTTTCTCCCTTGCCATGGACATTCTCTCCCGTATCCTCCAATCGAAACGACTATCTTCTCATTTCCCTCATTCCCAAATGTAAGTCCCTCAATCTCACTCACATTGCTTTTGCTGATGGTTTAATGATTTTCTCCAAAGCCTATCATTTGTCCATCTCCTCCATCCTCTCTGCCCTCTCTCTTTGACTCCCTCTCCAGTCTTCGGATCAATCTTGATAAATCTATCATTTTTTCTCTCATATTTCAGACCCGATACGTAGCTCCCTACTCCATCTCACTGGCTTCAAACGAAGTTCCTTCCCGGTTGTCTACCTTGGTCTCCCCCTTATCCCCGATAGACTCACTCGTCACCACTGCTCCCTTATGCTCGACCACATCCGCAAGAAGCTTCAACTCTGGAAGGGCAAGCTCCTTTCTTTCGCTGGTCGAGTTGTGCTCATTCATTCTGTCCTCCATTCTTCCTACCTCTATTGGTGCAGCATCTTCTCTATCCCCAAATCCACCATCCATGCTATGGAATCTCTCTTTTTGTGCTTTCCTTTGGAAGGGTCAAGAAACTTCACGCTTTCTCCATCCTGTTAGTTGGTCGGCCATCTGCCGTCTAAAAGCTAAAGGTGGTCTTGGCATTTGTCGTATCCTGGATGTCAATCTAGCTTGTCTCCTTAAACTCATCTGGAAAACTGCTTCCAAGTAGGATTCCATTTGGGTCAATTAGGTTTACTCCTACCTTCTTAGATTCGACTCCTTTTGGTCCACCCTCATACTTTCCAACCCTTCTTGGGTTTGGAGAAAGCTCCTTCTTTTGAGACCGCACACTCTTTCTGCGATCTCCATTGGCTCCTCTACCTCCTTTTGGCTCGACCCGTGGCATCTGATGGGCATCCTTTTCATCCTCCTTAGCTCTCACACTGTCTTTGATACCCGCATCCCCAAGTCCACCCCTCTTTCCTCCTCCATCTCCGCTAGCTCCTAGTCCCCTCCCCCCACCCAAGACTCACACAAGTCTGGGATTCGCTTCCTAACCCCTTGGATTCCCCTCATGACCTCACTTTTTGGCTCCCGTCCCCCACCAAAACCTTCTCCACTTCCTCAGCATGGAACCTCCTTTGATCCCCCTCCACCCTGGCCCCCTTTGGTTTGGTTTAAAGGTCATATCCCCCGTCACTCTCTCACCCTTTGGAGAGCCCTGAACCTTTCCCTCCCCACCCAATCCCTCCTAATTAGCCATCATATCCTAGTTAACCCAAATTGCATTCTTTGTTGGAATGGTTCAAAGGACCTTGAACACCTTTTCTTCTCTTGCCCTTTCTCCAGTTCCCTTTGGAGAAAAGCCCTAGCTTCTATATGGCCTAGCTGACAGCGTTCCTTTGGCTTTGCTAGGGATTGGTCTTGGGTCTTGCAATTTTTTTCAGATTCCTCCATTTGTGACCGGATTGGCAAGCCTGTTTTCTGTGCCACTGTCCATCATCTATGGTGGGCGCAATCTTAGAAGATGGACTTCCAAATCTTGCTCTATTGACACTATTTGGAATGCCTCTGTTTTGATATTTCTACTAGGCTTATTTCTATCCCCCATCCCCCTAATGATGATTCCCCAAGGAACAGGCCTATTGTTGTCTCCTAGGGTCTTTGCTCCTTCCGGTTTCCTTCTTGAAGGCTGGCTCCCCCCCCCCCTTTCATCTCTGTTCTTTCTTGGCTTTAATTTAATTATTCATTCATCCAAAAAAAAAAAAAAAAGGTAAGAGTCAGGTAACATAGGCGATTAGTGGTTTTATTTCTCATACTCAATTTATTTCTTAAGTTTTTAAATTGAGCTGATTTTGAACCAGTGGTTCAACTTAAGGTGTCTTAGGAATTAGGAAATTCCAATATTTGTCTAAGGAAATATTCATTTTTAAGTAGTTTTTGGGAAGTGCTTAGTGAGGCTTGATTAAGACTTTTTGTTTTGAGGCTAATTTCTAGTTCCTGATCAGTTTAACTTACCTAATAAGCTAAGAATTGGATTAGGCTTTTCCTTTTTAAAGCTAAATCTATTTGTTGGTCTCATAAAATAAAGTTGCAAGAGGGAAAATATTCAACACAAATTTTGACATTAGTAAAGAAGATTCGGGGTCCAATAAACACCTCACAGTGTGAAGCCTCGGTGGATCAGCTGGTGGTATCAGTGCTTGATCTAGGGGACTCTGGAAGGGTGTGAAGCCTTGGGAGGTTCTAGTTGAAGCTTTATTGGAAGTTCTTGAAGATCCCCTTCAAGTTCAAGATCAAGATCTTTAATCTTGTCCAAGGACTTCACCTCACAAGAAATAACCTATCTTCTCCTAACCAATCTCAAAAGATAAGACTTCTACCCATATCCCGGATTACTTGACAAGCCAACAGACATCTTACTAACAACATCCTAATCATCACCTAAGAAAATTCCCAAATTCTTTACAGACTCAACAATGCATTTCCATCCATCACCGGGAAACATTCTCAAGATCCAAATACCCCACAGCACAAATCAACCATCCAAATTATCCCAAACTTGGACACGATTTCCATCCCTACACCAAGCATTGAGAATTCGATCCAAATCCTAGCCCCATCCATCCATCTATCCATCATGAACTCTAAATTCCATTAAACCCAACCCCTGACCCTAGATTTGAGTTGAAACCTAATTTTAACTCATTCAAACTGCCTGTTTAGTATTTGCTACTAGTTTTTCTCTTATCAGTCTAGGATTTCATCAAATCAGTCGCTGCTGAGATCACAATTTCGTTGAGATCTTAAGATTCCTATCACTACAATGCTGGTTGGCAGAGCTACAACAGCTTCATGAGATCTGATTAGATAGAGATTTTGTTGATGAAACCTTAATCCATTCAATCTCATCTATGATCCTACTGTAGTGGTTCTTAGTTGAACTAATCTTAAATTAAAATGACAGGGGTAAAGTTGAAAGCCAGAGATTTAGGAGATCAAAATTATAACAAAAAAAAAAGAGATGAAAATCTGCAACTGTCCTAATAACAACAGCCCGCAATGCAGTTTTTATACTTCAAGACAGGAACAGAGAACAAGAAGGAGATAACCATGATAACTCACAAAAAAAGAAGAAAAAGGGAACATCAGTGGAGCAGCATCAGTAGCAACAACAAACAAATAGTGTGTGGTCTACATGGCTGCAGCCAATACCACCGGCAGCCCGCAACAGTTGCAAGAACAATTAAATAGAGAATGTCAAACCAGCAGAGGCAAATCATTGATTCAATCAGTTTGGGCTTTCAGCAATAAAAGGAAAACCCATCTCAAGCAGTAATGGAATTTAATATAACAACACAGTCCATCTCATTGAAGCAGTGACATATCCCAGTACACACCTTCACTCTGTTGTTATTATTATATAAACAGTTAAGTTCCAAAGATCCAATCTTATTCCAAGGTAGAGACATGATGTCAAACCTTGTCAAATGCATCATCCTTCTTCCAGTCGGTTTTCTCATCAAACTTTTGCCATGATATCCTAAGACAAATTTAGAGGAAATGCCAAACAAAACTAAAGGAAGTCAACATTTCATTTGGCCCACACGAAGATCACCTCAATTTCATTAAGATTAATATCAGGAGTTTGGGAATCCTATGCAGCTCTATTGTCGTATGTTACAAGTTTTATCTGGACGCAGAACAGGTAGACCATTTTTTATGATCAACAGCTAGGATTTAGGAACAGGGTGTAGAAATCCAAACATTTAATTATCCTATGTAGGTTCTCCCAAAGCTGTCTTCAACATGTGCTGTGCTTTGGTCAACATTATAAGGAGAAAAAGAACAACTGAACTTGCCGCTAAAAATGTTCCTCAAGCACTATGATAATCAAATCAAAATAAGCACAATAGCAATAGGAACGTAAATATATACAGGCATTTTTATCATTCTTGATAACAGGATTTGTATGGCATGTCTGAGGTCTCAAGGTTTCAATTGCACGCTCTCTCCATTCCAATCTTGCATTAAAAAAAATGTCATTCTTCAATTCTAACTTCTGAATCAGGATATTTTTCGAACAATATGAATGCATATTTATCTAAACAGTAGCGTTTGTATTAACAACTACTCCATTTATTGTAGACTTATTATAGACTTCCAACACCGCTGCAAATTACTGAGCTGTTCTCCCGTTTCTTCTCAGGTGTTAAAACTTATGTACTTCATAATTTAAAGCGAAAGAACTCCAGTATATTTTATAGAAGTTGCATTATCTTCCAGCAACGTCTACCACAGAAAACGCTTTTCTTAAAGGAATTACGGGGCTAAACAAACGTAAACCAGACCATGTAACACAACGAAAAGGCAACGGTACCTGAACAATCTCCTCCGACATTGAAACACACCGGGGCAGATTATGATCCCTTGGGAGGATTCGAATTTGAGTCTTTGTCTCCATCCTCATTTGCTCGATGATCTTCCCACCCTTGCCTAACAAACATCCGACATGCATCCTTGAAACAACAAGTCTGGTGGCAACACGACCAGCACTGCTGCCGCCTCGAGAACCATAATTGTCCTCATCATCATCAACACCCGCATCATATCCAAAACCAAATTCAGTATCACTTGCCATAATCCTTTCGTGGATCATAAGCAGCGCCTCCTGTGCCGGAGAGAAAGATGGACCACGTCCATCGGAGTCACGTCGACGGGCGTCAGAGATCTCAATAATCCGCTCTTCATCGCCGGGCATGAGTGCATGAACATTGATCCAAGCGCCGGTTTCTTGACGGATTGCCTTGATGATGCTGCCGGACTTACCAATCACACCACCGACTTTCATGTCATGACATAAGATCCGATAACAGGTAGTCGCAGTAGGAGAGAGTCCGGCTCCCGGACCTTTGGATAAACGGCCACCGCTACCGCCGCCACGGCGGTGGTGAATGGTGGTACCGTTGTTAAAATGATGGCTTTGATTGTTGTTATGATGACGGTACCGAGGTTTTGTCCTTGCTAGGGTTTGGGAATCGTAGTTCTGATCGTAATAGTGGTTTCTTTTCGATCTGGATCTCTCCATTCCTACAAAAAAAAACTTGTCTAGGGTTTCCAATATTCGTTTGTTTTGCTGCTTCAGTGATTCATAAAGTTTCCGCTTTACTTCTTTAGTTCTTGATGAACCGAATACTGATGCAGCTCCGTCATCTGATGATTTAGGGGTTTATCTGTGTCTCAGTCTGTCACTAATGTTCCTGCCGAGTCTTAGGGTTTCTGATGGTGTTTGCCTTGGTTTTCGTATCTAGTTCTTCAGAAATTCGATGGAAAATTTGAGCTTGGATTCGAAAAGTATATCTGAAGCTGAGAATGTGATCAGTTGCAGAGCATGAAGAAGAAGCAAAGCTGAGTCAGTAATTTAAAGGGTTCGGTATTTGGGTGTTTATCGGAGGAGCCAAGAAGCTCTCTTATCTCACCATCCTTCCCTCTCAAACTGGCTGTCGTGGGCTTACCGTGAGGAGTGACGAGTGAAGAAGAGCTACTAATTATTGATTTTTAAACTAATCATCCAATTTTATGTTAGTTTTATAAATACTTGGATGCTTTTTTCTGTTCCATGACGAGTCCTATTTCGTTTTGGTAATTAGAATAGAATTTTTACTAAAGCTAATACACACGTATCACAAGTCCATCGAGTAAACTTGAATGTTGCGCATTAAATGCACATCAGATATTGCCGAATGGTGGATATCAAATCTCAATCGTCTATTTTACAAGTAGTGAAAATTGAAACGAACTGTCGAAATCTTGATCTCCACCGTCGACAACAATATTAAATGCATAGCACTAAAGTTGAATTGCGCCAATGTCTCATAGTCTTGAGATTAAAATTTTCAGTCAAAAAAAAATTATAATCTTCCTAATGTTACGGGAAGACATGTGTATAAAATAGTGATTTCTTCTAAATTTTTACAAAGGTTGCGCTCTCTTTATAATTTTCTATCTCAAAATAGAGGTTGAGTTCACATATGGAACCAATTAGAGTCTCAACTTACATTTATTTTATTAGTATTCAAAGGTGAGTCTCGTCCCTATGGCCTATGGTATGGTAAAAAAATGATGATGATAAGATGGATGAATGATAAAACTATAAAGGAAAAAATAAAAAATGATTATATTAGCGTTGGTCTGAGAATTGTTTCCATAAGTGATAAGATACGAGAAAGTCGTTTAAGGTTGCATGATCACATTCAATGGAGATCTATAAATGTCAATGGTCTGAGAATTGTTCTCATAAATGATAAGATACGAGAAAGTCGTTTAAGGTTGCATGATCACATTCAATGGAGATCTATAAATGTCAATGGTCTGAGAATTGTTCTCATAAATGATAAGATACGAGAAAGTCGTTTAAGGTTTCATGATCACATTCAATGGAGATCTATAAATGTTATTGTATGGAGAAGTGATATAATTTAAATCAGAAGAACTAGAAAAGTTAAGGGCAAAGCAAAAATAACCTTAAGAGAAGTAACGAGAAAAGATATGCATAGTTTAAGTCTTGTACCTAGCATGACCTCAAATAGAACTGATTAAAAGACAATAGTCCATGTAATCAACCCTATTTAGTTGGAATAAGGCTTATTGTTATTATTGTTGAAACTTCTACGCTAACAGGATCAGACTCTCCATCAACTTAAAATTCTTTACCACACATTAGAAGACTGACCCAACTCTAAACTCTAACTATTAGAATTAAAGAGGACCCCTTTGACCAACGGGGGTTGGTCCAAATGGTAAGCAGCTTGGTTCGCCTAAGCAAGGTTTCGGTATCGAATCCTTGTGGATGCAAAAAATCCCCGCTGAGAGACTCACCACCACAGCCAAGTGTGCAATGCGGGTTGAACCATTGGTTTATAAACCGGGTTTGGACAAACCAAAAAAAAACAAGAGGACCCCTTTGATATGAAAAAAGTATGAGGATAACTCACTTCTCAAATCCGAGTTTGGGGTAAAAAAGAAAAAATATATATGATAATAATTTTAAATGTAGGACAACGCGGCATCGCGTGCGTTAGAATCACGCTGGATCTCAACCGTCGATCATAGACTAGTCAATTAGAAATTTAGAATGACTGGATCCAGTAACTGAGGGATCTGGTCGTCACGATTTATTTTTGGGTTCGATCTGATCTACTGATTCGAGTCGATAAAAAACAATGGCTGCTTAAATTATGCATATAAAACTTGAAAAAAATAAAGAAAAAGACAACATTGATTGCTTGAAACTCGGGCAAGGAATGGCTTCAGGTATGGACCTAGCTATTGATTCGTTTGTCATTAGATGCCTAAATCAACATTTTAGTATCTTACTGTGTTATATTTGTATATATAGTCTAATATTCTACCCAAAAAAATTGAATATTCCTACCAAAAATTTAAAAATAAAATAAAATTGAATACTGATAAGAGAGTTGGGAGTTTAAGGATTTACAAAGAACAAACTTGTTACATTTTCCAGAGACACCAATGCCTGAGCAAGAAGCAAACCATAAATACTCATTCACTCTGTTATCTAAACTTTTTAAGCGCAGTGAAACCCAGCTTCAAGAGCACAACACAATTAACTTAAGATAATAAGACAACAAATCAAGGTTGACTCTACTGGACATGAAGCTCTTTTTTTTTGGCCAACACTGGACATGAAGCTCAAGAAACATGAAACGCAACTTGACCCTTTACACAATTGTCCTATTATGTTACAGAGACTGAAAAGTAAAAAGAGAGCAAGCTTTGTCAAGTTTTGAAGCCCAAGCCTGACCACCTCCTTGTTCCATCCTTCTTGCCTTTATCAGTCCTGGAATCAAGGAGGTTTTCAAGTGATTTAGCCTTTTTATCCCGAATCCTGCCAGCTTCTTTAAGTAGCTCAGCTAGCCTTTTCTTCTCATCATCAACATCCGGATTCGCTGTTCCAAGCTTTTCTTCCCTAACTTTTAGAATGCTCTCCAGGATCTCTATTGCATCATCCACCCTGTAAAATCAACCATGATGATATGTTCTTCAAAGCAGGTCCAACGGCAGGAGATATATTCTTTAATACAGTAACATCAGCTAATGCTAATGCAAAAATTAATCCCTCATCTCAAAAGGAAACTTTGTTCTCACAAGATTTCTTCTTTTACCCGCTGCACAATGGTAAATATTCAGTCGCAGTGAAGCTCATTTTCAGTTAGTCTATCAGTGAGTGAGATTACTGGTTGCTGATTTTGGTTACACTGACTCAAAAATTATGTGATTGGAAAACCGGAATATGTTGCATGGGAGTGTATGTAGCCTATGGTAGCATCTCCCCCATCACTATAACTTTGCTCCCTACATCTGACATGATCATGTAGTCCCCCTGGAATGATTCCTTTCTGATGGAACCAGGGTTTGGCCCCCCTAAAGTTGGGTCACAAACCAGACCCAACAAGGCATTCAAAGCTGACCGAATACCCCAAGGTTATTTTGGTCAATGTCTGATCCAAGGGTCAGGGATCTATCTTTATTTTTCTGTTAGAGTCAGTAATTTAAAAGTTACAGTCCATTTAAGTTAGTATTGAATTGTTAGGTAGGGTTATTTAATTTTAGGAACCTTATCTTAAAATAGTTCTATTTTAGGTAAGTCCTAATTTAATAAGTAATTGGATCCCAAATTGGTAGAGATTCATTAGTGGAGTCTAGGATGGTTTGTAGAGGCTATAAATAGCTTATTCTTTCATGTAAATTTTCAGCTTGAGTTTATGAATGAAACTTGAATGAAGAATTGACTATGAGCAAGGTTTAAAGTATCGGCCTGTATCGTTTGCATTGGCTGATATATATCGGTATTGCAGGCCTGCGATGCAATATGATACAAACCGATATGTCTCTATAAGTTTGTTTTTTCATATCGTTTCCCACGTCTCTCAATCTATCAGCCGATACATGGAGAGATGATACGATATGTCGACATGTTTCTGTTTCTAAAAAATAACTTAAAATAAATTCACTGATATGTATCGATAAGTGTTGGACTGATACAAGGCAATACAAACCGATGCATAACGATACATTTGATAGGTGTTGGAACTACTCTGAAAGGGGCAGAAAGAAAGGGTTCGGTAATTTCTGCAAATTGAGACGAGTTGCAGGAGGAAGAAAGGGTTTCTGGTTTTTGCTCAATCCTTTCCACTCTTTTTACTTTTAAAGTTTTAAACCTCAATTTCCATCTACTGGTCATATCTATTTCAAGGTCAAGTGAGTCAAGCCCAGGTCTCCTTTGCCACGCACACAGATTTCTTCAGTAAATACAGGGACATTAACATGCTTAGATGTTTGGAAGTGTCATTGTTGCTGGTCATTGGGTCTTAAGGACATTAGAAGCTGTTTTCTCGATTCTGTAAGAGATGGACTTTGTGACTCTTATTGATGTCATTTTCTGTTATGAAACTCACAGTTTCGTGTTTGATTTTCAAAAAAGCAGCCAGCAGTGAGGTCAGGCACTTGAGGAGTTAAACGATGGGGAGATGGGTTTCTTATTAACATATTTAGAAAGAGAGATCTAGTTGTTTGATTGGTCAATAGAGAGGGTTAAAGGGTGTAGGTTGTTTACGGCTCTGTTTTAGGTCTTTGAAATACGTTCTTAATTTCTCTGGAGTCTGTCTACACAAGACTTCTGAAGTGCTATATAAACCCCACTAGCTCTACATAAGACCCCATCCAATTCAGTTGCTTGCTTCGAGTATGAAAAGCTCTCTATCTCTCTATTCTCCGCACACCTTTTTCTTTTTCTTCATTTTCTCTTCTGTTGGTAACTTCCTCTGCTACCCTATTAAGTAGTAGGTTCTTCACTTTATGGATTTCCTTCATGTTCTGCTTCAGGGTCTGATGGTTCCAAACTTCCAATGATACTTGGTCAATACTGTGTTGGTTTTTAACCAGTCAATTGTGCACCAACTACTCCAAATATACTTTGGATAAAATGATTTAGTCACTTTTGCACCAACTACTACCCCCTTCTTCTTTTTGTACTGGAATTAGTAATACAGATGCTAAACACTTTGTATCCCTTGTACAGTTAGGAGTATATGAAAAATGTCTGAACCTGTTTATGTACTTCTTCCTTTGATCAATTAGAAGAAAAATAATTATGTATTGGCTATGTCTATTATTTTTTTGTCTAAATTACACTATTTTTTCCATATATATCTCGATCATTTGGATTTAATTCTACACCAATCAATACATATTTATGGTACGATACAATATAAACCGAAACATCTCTTAAAATCACCAGACCAATACATTACTGATACGCAATGCTTTAACCTTTGACTGTGAGTTGTGGGAGCCCTAGGCGTGACTAGCAGCTGGCTTTGCTATTATTTTCTGCACTTTCAAGTTCCTCACATACTTCCCTGAGCACTCAAGCAATTGTTCCAGCAGGCTATTCAATATCCAAGTAAGTTCAACCCTGTCCCCTCAAGATCCCTGCAAGTCCAGCCCTCCCCCTGACCATCGTGACCCTTCCCCTTCGTTCCTTCTTCCCTGCGGCACCCAATCCTTCCATTCTACCCTTGCTAGAGTCGCATAATCCTCAAGGTTACAGTCTAACACCTTACCCACCCTATTTCTGGAGTTGGAGAAATTCCTGCACTTCATCTTCTTCAAGAGGAATTGCAGAATTTTCAGAAATTTCAGAAAAAAACCCTTAACCTTCATACCTCAGCCTTACCTCCTCTGAAACAGTTCCTGAACTGCAGAATAATGATATCTCTAGTTCTAAACTGCAGGTCAGCAGCCCATTCCCCAAATCCTATCCCTAGCCGAATCTCAGTTGACCTAGGATTTGAATTCCAATAAATTTCAGGTCTGATTTATCATACCCAGTAGCTTTATAGACCTTAAAACCCTTAGCCAAAGCATCTAGAAACCCTAATTGAGTGCAACTTCCTATTTAGAAGATCCTGAAAACCAAACCCAATAGAAGATCCTGAAAACCTAACCCAAAACCCTGGGTTACATCACTTTTCCAGGAGGTTTCATTCATTGGTTGTTTCCTGCTGGCATAGGCTATGCTCCTGGACAGGAACCACTCTCCCTTGGAAGAACAATAATCTACAAAGATACTAGATTACCCACTGCAGTGGAATATCTTCACAATCCAAAACGGAATTACGATAGATATCAGTATTCAGTACGATAGACCTGGAACAAACACTGAACATGACAATAGTACGAATATATGGTAAGGAAGTGGATAATGGGGGTTTCAAAGTCCCCAGTGGTTAGCAGGGTGGGTAAGCCAATATATGGTTTGAGGCAGTTCAAAGGGCACCCAAAATTAAGAGAAAGGGTCCATCATCCTCCCTCATTCTTGTATCAAAATAACATTCCAAAAGGAATTTCACCACATGGAAAAGTCAAAAATCTGTTTGGACATGTCAAAGAAGAAGACAATGATGGGAAAATTAAACATGAAGCTATATGATGGACTGTCACATCCAGAAAAACAAGTTACAACATAACATAAAGGTCTCAGTTATCATTAACTTTTGGCATTCAATTCACTCATAAAACTAATGGATAATTAGCATTTGAAGAGTACTAATATCAAAGCTTCACAGACTTAATCAGGAGTTTACATTAGATTCATCAAATTTACAAATTTTCCAACATGGGTAACTTCTACTCTACTGTAGAATGAAATAATCATCTTACGTTATCAAGTCAAAATGATAGGCAATACAACAATTTCAAGAATGAAGTGTTAGTCATAATGTACATTCTCAGAAGAACAAGGAACCTTCAATTCAGTCAGAAAAATAAAGTTCCTTTTGAGTTTCATCTGGATTACCTAAATAAAATGATCACTATCTATTGTAGTAGCAGCCACACTGTTAAGTTGTGTGGTGGATTTAGAGATAATAGATTATTCAAGAATTTTAAGTGGAATTTCTGAGGATGTAGAAACAGAGATTTGAGCTTACACACATAAAAGGAGAAAGTCTAATGAGGGTAATACTAATGCATTGAAAGTAAAAACTATGAAATAGAAATATTTTTACCTGCCCATGGCATCATAGGTTGCTGCAAGATTACTATACACAGAAAGAGTATCTTGATGATCCAGACCACGCTGTGGCTCCAATATCACTCTTGCTTCTTCAAATAGTTCTGCAGCTTCATCTATTTTATACAGCTGCACAGAAGCCAAGCCCATTTGGTTCAACAAAACCCCGAAGAAGGTTGATTTCGTCTCCCCACTGGCTCTAAGCTTCTCCACAGCACTCTCAAATGAGAACCGAGCCTCTCCATACCTACCAAGCATGTAGTATATTACACCCATTTGTGCTTCTATCCCTGCAATTGTGTTCCGCTGCCCTGGTGTCTCGTCTAACAACTTCATTGCCTTCTGCAAAAGCTTCAATGCTTCCTCAGGTTCATTTAGAGCTTCATATATAGCTGAGATTTCAGTCAGCCCACTGGCTATCTCCTCTACTGTAGTTCCAGGAACAGGTTTTGCATATATCCTCAAAGCACTTTCACCATAGGACTTGGACTCCCGGAGCTTGCCTGTCTTGTAGTAGAGGTCAGCTAGACGCACAAAGACTGATGCAACTGAAGGATGGTTTTCACCCTTGGTGGATTTGAAGATGGTTAGGGCCTTCTGATAGGAGAAGATGGCCTCATCGAAGCGGCTGATGGAAAGGTAATTGTCACCGATGCTAACGTCGATTGCAGCAACTTCGGTCTCTTGGCCATTGGCAATCATAGCCATACTAGCAAGAACAAGGTGCTCAAGGGCAGATTCATAATCTCCCTTTGCTTCACATATGAGGGCCATCAACCGGCGATCAGCAGCTTCTTCTAGTGATGCTGGAGCGCTGTGTTCACGATGGATTTCTAGTGTCTTCATGCATAACTTTTCAGCTTCATCAAAGTGCATGGCTTGGACATGGGCCTCAGCCAAGTACCTGCCATCATATTAAATCAGTTGTGTATGAACAGAATCAGGGATCTAATTTTTGCTCCCAAATTTGTTCTATATGTTTTCTGGCAGTAAACAGCAATCTTCCTATAATCTTCCTATTGAAATAACTGCTGGATTAGGAAGAAAACATGTCTGAAAAAACTTGGATCTTCAGATCAAAAGACAGAGCTACATTGAAGTGACTGTTGAATATCATCCCAATGAAGAAGATCCTCAATTTTTCTGCTAAATATATATATATATATATATATATATATATATATTTGTTTAGGCCTCAGACAAAGCTAAATTTGAGGTTACTAATTGAAAGTAGAGGGTCATGGACCACGTGACATCTATGAGCATTATTGAGCAACAACGGTTTTCAGCAGTACTACAGTTTTACTGTGACCACTATGGAGATACTTTGACAATTATAACCCGTTTGATAATCCACCAAGTATTTCAACTATGAAAAACACCAAAAATAGTTTTGATTGTTTCTTAAAGCAAAAACACTTCTTTAGTGTTTGATAAAAGTTGCTTCCAAAAGTGAAAATACTGTCAGCTGGTTTTAAATTTTTAATAGAGTTTTTATGATTAGAATGTGAAATCCATTAATACAGTTTTCTCTCACATCCAACTTTTGCTTTGATAAACATTTGTTGTTAAGTCAGAACTATCTCTTGAAGCAGAAATTGAAATTTAATTATATTTAAAAATTACATGAAGTAAAACAGTTCTATTAAATGGTTTTCAGCCATTTTTTTTTTAAATTTCTCCAAGCAAGAAACACCACAATATTTTTCGGTGGATCATCAAAGAGTCCAGATCACTTCCCCGCGGGCAGAACAAGTGTTTGCTAATGTTTCTCACCCACACAATAGTGGTAAGCCGTAAGCGTAAGACTCACCTCAGAATACACAAATGGATCAGATGTAGGTCCTACAGTGGGTCCCACCCCCGGGAGGTGATTCAGGCCAAATTCAAAAAAGTTTCTTATTCTCACAGTCCATCAGTACCAAAAAAACAAGAAAAAAAAGGTAATAACTTAGAGCAGGCACCAAATTTGGAATCTCGAGGCCATAAATTCTTCTGACTGTAACAGGTGCCAGTTGCGGCATCCCGCCAAACAAGACTGAAATCATGTGGGGTCATGGGGACATAGGATACTCAGGAACAAGCGCACGTTAGAAAAACAACGGCTCTTCAGTCTTCAGACTCTTCACTAACATGAGCTCTTGACATCGTTGAAGGAAAATTCAAAGAGGATCACGCCGGAAAGACACACCGTTTTTGTCCAAAACAAACGAGAATTGTTGCTTCTGAGAACCCAAACTACGCTAATCATATGCCATACCAAGCAGTCTTAGAAAGCATTTATCTAAAATCTACGGAGAACAGAATCTAGATATGTATTTGCAAAGCTAAGGCGGTAATTTCGTCACAGGTACGAGAGGAATAAAACGCAAGCTGAAGTAATGGAAATGGATTGGCACCATACCTGCAAGTCTCTGCGACCCTCGGGTCAAGCTCTCCCAAAGTTTCCATTTGGATCTTTAACCCAGCTTCATAACAAGAAAGAGCTTTGTTGAGCTGACCAAGCATCGAATGCGTATCTCCCAGCTGCATATAACCTGAGAACGCTGCAAGCGCGTGGTCAGGCCCTTTTGCTACATCAGGGACTGCAATTGCCCGCTCAAGCACTGGAATCGCCTCCTCGAACCTTCCCAAACTACAGTAAATCGCCCCAACAACGTGCAAACTCATGGCTAGCTCCAAGTCGGGTTGCCCCTCCACTGTGCAACGTTCAAACGACATGGAAGCTCGAATCGCGAAATCCAACGCTTTGGTTGGGCTCTCTCCATTGGCTATCGTGTCACGGGCGAGTTTAAGAAGGAAAGGCCCAAGATCGGGATTGTCGAGAGAGGATTCGTCGATTTTCGGCTTCTCCGGTGTTTTCTTCTTGCCGGAACTACCGCCTGGAGAAGGCTTAGCTCGTAAAGTGGAAGGCGATGGGGTTCTTTTCGGCATCGGAGATCTGATCTTAGGGCTTTTAGTTTCCGACACTTCGTCATGATTTTGAATTTGCGGATCTCCATCAGGAACGATAATTTGCAGCGGTGGAGCTTCTGGTGGTGTTTTCACTGATACAAGACCAGGCATCTTGAAAAAAACAGTGATAATTGCAGTGGCACTTTCAGTATTCGAAGCTCAATAGCTCAATAAAGAGAAGAAATTGCAGTACACATAGATCGACAGAGACAGAAAGAAACACGCTGATGAAATTGAATTCTGCAACTGCGAAAGCGGAAGAAGGAGCTAAATGCAAGAGCTCCAGAATACTACCCACCACCATTCTCCATGGTTACTTCCATGACACTTCTCTTCTCTTCAGTCTTCACCAACATGAATTTGTCATTAAGTTGAGGACGTTTTAATCTTAGGTGATTAAGGGATAAAACGGGAAATCCTGAATCCATCGTCATCGGCTTATCGCTTCTTCTTTTCCATTCTCTATTTACTACCGTTGTTTTGCCGATCTCACAGAAAAAACCCCGCCGTTTCGATCAAAATTTCCAAAATTACCACTTCTGCTGTTCCAGCGTGAAAAAAGCATATTAAAATGGTAAGTTTTTCAGCGCGGCATCGAATCCGGATCATCTCCCCTAACGTCCTCCTTCGAATATTTTTTAACCACAAAAATAAGTGAGATTATAATAAGATTTTCAAAAATGTGGAATCTACAGTAAATACCGTATAGACTCTTATATTTGTGGTCAAAAAATATATTTAAAGGCGCTGGTGAACCGGACTCTTGACTTTTCCCTAAATTTTTTTTTTTAGTATTTGAGGTTCATCTGGGCCGCTTGCACATTTATCCTTTAAAATTAGATCACACTCAAACTTACTCACGTAAACCACAGTTAAGAATTAGTGTAAGCAAGTTAGATTTTTCAGGGGTAGAGTGGTAAGATCCTTGTTTTTCAATGGAGACGTCATGGGTTCGACTCTTAGAACTACAAATCTCCCTGAGAATGTAATCGAGGTGCGCGCAAGCTATCCGAATAAACCTTAGACACAAAAAAAAAAAAAAAAAAATTAGACTTTTCAAACAAGCAAGAATACCATTGAACAAGAAAACCTAATCATGTATCTTCCTCCACAACACTCATTTTCTTCCGGTAGATAAATAAAGAAAATTTTATACGCGAGTCCTTTTAAAATCTTGTTGGGTCCTTTACATAAAAATCATATTTAGGTACCATGCTCTCTAAAGCTGTCAGATATCATTAGCTGAATTCAAATTTCAAATGTTAAATGACCGAAATACCCAAAAGCATTTCATTAAACATAAATTTACTAAAATACCTCATTTCTTATTCTTTAGGCGGGGCGGAAGAGAACACAACGGAGTAATTAATGGGGGTGGAACCTCCATTGCGCAGGGCTGCCCCCGCCCTACCCGCGGCCCAGGCCGAGGCCGTTCATGAACCAAGCGGCCCTAAAATCATATAAATGGATCATTCACCCATCTTTTATCTTTATCCTCCAGGAACCACCATCACAAACCACCCTACTAGAAATCACCCGGCAAAGAAAAAAAATGCCGTCAAATGAGAAGATATAGAAAATCCTAGTCGATGGGTGGTGCTCAGGATAATCGTAAACTAGGTTGTATCGCTATTCCTCTATTCTTTATTATGTTTAAGTAGAAGCTTATGAGTCTGGATCCTCTATTGCATTGTGAGGAAATTTCTCAACTTGTATCATTGGATTCATGGCATATGTTCAATTTAAAAATAAATTTTTTATTTTTTAAGAAAATTTTGAAAAGATCTCCTCCCTTTGTCATTCAAAATAGGATTTTGTTGAGATTGAACGAGTATAATAAATCTAATCATGTAAATTAGAAAATTTTCTCTCATATGGGTAGAGAATGTTAGGTTTTAACTATGCAATATATGGGTTTAAATTAATTACTGGAGTTAATAATTAATGGGGGTCTCAACACATCGGACAGATGCACTGTCATTAGGTTTGAAATTGGTCAAACTGGTCCATTGTGGAAGTAGGCTAGGGTTTGAGATTGCTATTATAAATATTTATGATGGGGTCTCTCCAATCTCTCAAGTTCTTTTGTTATTTTCTCTCTTCACAAGAAAAGAAGTAAAAAGACGAGGAAATTGGAGAAGACTTCGTTATTCTGCAGATTTAGCATTCAAGGTTTGCATTAATTTTCTTCAATGTACGTCTATGGTAAGGTATGCCTAATACTTCTTAATATATTACATTCCAATTCTTGCATGATTTTATTATTGTTTAAGGTCTTGAAGAAAACCCTAGAACTCCTAAAAGATGATTCAATTTAGTGTAGAACAACAAATTTAAGGGTAATTGTTCATAATGTAGGCCTCTTAACCAACATATTAATAGATTTTTTTAATATAAGCCAGATAAACTTAGCTAATCAAATGTGCTTTAAAGAATAGGTATCAGCTAGCTAATTGATTTGTTTTCTCCCAAAAAAGGAGAAAAATAATTGATTTTCTAGTTATGCATTAGGCAACAAAGACAGGTTGGGCCAGTGGTGTTTACTCACATCTAAGGGTCTTAACACGCTGTCATACAGTTGGACCATCGCCTTCAGGCCAGGGATGTCTTCATAATGACCATTGTGTCCTCAAAATTACTTCCTCTATTGGTTTGCTCTAAGGTTAAACCTTGTCCTTGTCAAACAAAAACCAAGAGGAGGAACCATACATTATGATCTCTTGGGTCATAGCTGAGTTGGCAGTTTACAGATTTCACACCTTGCAATGTGGACAGCTTGGCTTAAATGAATATGCTATCTCAACCCAAATTGAAAATAAATAAATAAAGGCACTAATGTAATAAATTATATGATACATGATAGTAAAAAATTGCCAACTTTAGTGAAATAAACTTGTTTTTCTTTGATCTGAATTGAATCATTCTTTTATTCGACTAAGATTAATGGAATACACGTGGTGATCATCCAACACCAGGTACAGGTACCACAAGCGCCACCATGTCAGACATATCAACCTAACAAGATCTCAATTTAAACTATTAGCTAAAGCTCTTTTTGATATCAATTATCATTCTCAATTATTATAATTTTTATTATTTTAAAGGTAATTTTCATCTGAACCCCTTGAGATTTGGTCTATGTCATTTTTAATAAAAAAAAATTGACTTTGCATCTGCTTCTCCTATAATATATAAAAAATCAATTTAAGGATAAATTATCACTTCTATGACCAATTTGCCCTTTTTTTAATTTAATTTTGTTACATACACACACCCCTACCTACTATGAAACTTGTGACTCCCCTTTTAGTCAAAAAATTATAGAGATGCCTTAGAATTATAAAAAAAAAAAAGAGACCAAAATACCCTTATATGTTAAAAACTCAAGTACCTCTTGCTTAAACCCTATTTGCAAAGTAGAATAATAGTAGTATAATAGTATGGTATGATATATGTGGCCTAATGATCCTTCGACAAAGAGGTGATTCAGACTTATAATCCCTAATGTTTAATCATGGTTGTCCAGCCCTAAGTTTCTTTGTTTTCTTTTGGGTTATCATCAACCAGTCATATTGATTGGAGACCCATAGGCCCTAAGGGAGAGGGGGGGGGGGGGGAAGTGTGGTGGGGATAGAGGTTTTAAATCTATGAATACCTTGGATTTTTACATAGGAGGTTGCTACCACTATGTTTGAAACACATACACCAATCTTAAGTTTCAAGCAAGTCTTGATCACCTTCTTATCAAGGGAGAAGATATGTCTGTACCATATAATCAGGATATGGTTTACGTACAACTCGCACTGAGTCACAACTCTAATTCATTTTATCGGTATTTAGAGGTTGATCCATGATGCGTCCAAAAACTATTTAGCCTCAGATTCCTTAATATTTGCCTGCAAATCGATGTTAGACGTGGGCCAACAGCACAGTCGGGAAGCCACCTCCGAAGGTTAAGTGTATAGTTAGAACACCCAACAGCACAGTCGGGAAGCCACCTCCGAAGTTTAAGTGTATAATTAGAACACCATAGAGCCTTAGGTAATTGCAAATCTTAATTAAATAATGTTAATTCGGGAAACAATTCAGATACCTCTGTTGTGTGCGAACTTTTAGTTTATATAGGGTTTACCTCTTCTTTTCGAGTTTCGACCGTTAGATTTATTCATGCTTTTTATTGGTGGGTGTCCGATCGTAGGATTTCCTCCTCATCCTTTGGAGTTTGTTATGGTTTTCTTGTATTGCACGATTGTGTATTCCGAATTTCACGGTAAACGGTTATTCCCATAACCGTCGGGTTCCTACTGATTGGTTCACCCCTCGAATCAATCCGATGGGATTATTGACCCGACCGTTGTCGAACCCGGTTTGATTTTATTTTATCCTTATCAATTCAAAATCTATTTTGTGATGGAGAACCGTTATAAGAGTAAAACCTCTGGACCCTAGTACTCTGACACGTGGTCATATAACTTTTAAATATTGTTTTGGAGTCTTTCGGGTTAGATTTTTTATTTCTCAGAATTTGGCACTTATAGGGAGTCGGTTGATGGCGCGGAATCTGAAATCTAACCCGTTAAAGCGATTAGAGGTCAGTCTAAGTCACTCTCTTATCCTTTCGAGCGACGCACTCTTCACTCTTCAGCCAGTGTTTTACAGTTGCAGTTTTGCTCGAACCGAAAAGGGAAGGGTCTTTCTTCCCATGGCGTTGCTGAGCCAGCAATTGCAGAGATTTTTATTGAACGGAGTTAATTGCAGCTTGGGTTCGACGTCTAGGAAGAGTAACATCAGGGAGAGAAGCCGATGTTGCTCTGCGATCGCCATTGATGCCCCATCCTCTTTGACAGGAGTTGCAGGCATCAGATGGGGTTGCAGTCGATTACAGGGCCCTCGTGAAGAAATGGAAGATGATGCCGTCGTTCGAACCGAGGACGAATTTTCTTTTGCTGCCGTCTTTGATGGTCATGCTGGCTTTTCATCCGTCAAATTCCTCAGGTGATTGAATAGAGATAAAATCCTGTCAAGAAAATCTGCGATTTGGATTCTCCAAGTGCCAGAACTTGCAGAGAACTTTCTTTTTGATTTATTTCGTTTAAAACAGTCTCATCTGATATATGGAGTTCAGGGACGAGTTGTTCAAAGAGTGTGTTGAGGCTTTACAAGGTGGATTGCTGCTGACTAGCAAGGATTTCAATGCTATAAGAGAGGCTCTACAGGAGGCTTTCACAAATGTTGATACGAAATTGTTGAATTGGTAAAAAAAGTTAAACTACTTAAGCATTCCCAATAGTTGGAGAAAAGTCAACTGATTCTAATTATTTAATAACTTTCTGTATCAATTTTTATTGGAAGTTGTTATTCCATTTTTTGGAGCATTCATGGTGTATTTTGGCCGTCTTATTTTCTGCAGGCTTGAAGCGACTGGAGAGGAAGTTGAATCTGGTTCAACTGCTACGGTTATGTTTGTTGGGAATGATGTGTTGTTCATTTCCCACGTTGGGGATTCATCTGTGGTATACATTCCTAGTCCTTTTTTTTTTAATTGTAATAATTGGCTTTTTGTTTAGGCTGGTTCATCTTCCTGAACTTCATTTCTTCCGCTATTAATGAATAATGAAACTTTGGGGTTCAATGAATTCTTTCCTACTGTTACTGTTGATCAGGTTCTTTCTCGCTCTGGAAATGCTGAGCTGTTAACCAGCTCTCATCGGCCTTATGGAAACAGCAACATTTCTCGTCAAGAAATTAAGCGAATCAAAGAAGCAGGTGGATGGGTGTGTCTTTCTGTTCTTAATTCTCTTCTTCATTACTTTAGGCATGAACATAGTTTTATCATTTTCTTGGTCGGCGTTTCTTAGTATAGCTTACAACTTTTCCGGTCTATTATACGCTGACTGTCAGTTTTGAATGATATGTGATAATGATCAAACCAAATTGAAGTAGCAATGAGCTAGAAAGTTGACGATGAATATCAGATTCCAATCCAGACTGAAACAGCTCATTCATATGAACTATCTTATCTTTCTATAGGCAAGGGATACAACTGTTATACTCTGTTTAGCAAGGGAAAGGCTTAGTGGAGCTAAGTCATAGTGCAACTATTGCAACATTATCATCACTGTGATCATCATCTAAGTCTTCTGCTGATAAATTAGCTTGGTTATGGATTCTGTTCCATTTTCTGTCCCAATCCTGGGTGATGGAGAGCTATGCCAGATTTCTTTCCAATAAATAGAAGTCTTTTGCTTATGGCTAATTCTGTCTTATATGAATTATGTTTGTTTGGAGGTTTTAAATCTAAAATTAATTGTTCATGGTTTAGTGGTTAGCAAGATGCTCTTTTCTTTTTTTTTGGAGCCATACAATGTTCTTTAACTAAACTATTATGTTCCCTCCTGACTTTCCCTACAACCCCCCCTGGCCCCGACATGCACAAACCCGAAAAAGAAAGGCACTTCATGTCTTATGTTACATCTTTAAAGTCATTGCTTTGATTTTGTTCATTTTAGAATTGAACTGGAGTTTAACTACCATTTGGGATCAACTGGTGTTTCTAATGCTTCTCCTGAGGAGATAAGACTCAACAGATTCTATGATTTTAGCCAAGGAAATCAGATCCACATAGTGATTTTATTCCAAAAGGTTATTAGTCCCTTTTTTGCTTTTCTCTTGTTGGTAAAGAAGAGTTTCTGTGGTTCTATTTGGTCAAATAATCTGTTTCCTGTAAGGTTGTTATTTGCTTGGATAAAGAATGGTTTTGAAACTTTGATATTCTTCTGTTTTGCTCTTTATCCTGTTTCTATTTCAACCCTTTTTCTTTCTATGTGTGTGCTTGTATAGAGTGGTTTTGCAATACAAATTGTTGAAATTTTCTGTTAGTTTTATTGATCAGTGGGGGAAGCTTGGTAGATAGTCTTCCTCCCATACTTCAAATCCAATTGCTTTGTCATATGATGTAGAGCCTTGTTCTTTAATCTAATCATGTTTCTGTTTTCCCATCATTGATTAGACTCTCTCCCTTTAACCACCCCCCCACCCAAAAAAAAAAAACAAAAGAAAAAAGAAAAAAAGAGTGGACTCTCTCCATCAAATCCCTAAGGTGGGTTTGATTTCAGCAATATCTTCTGTATTATTTTCTTCTAATTATTTTTATATTGAATGATTGTGTATAGATTGTTAATGGAAGGATATGTGGTGATATTTCTGTATCCCGTGCATTTGGTGATATGCGGTTCAAGACAAAGAAGAATGAGTTCGTGTCTTGTACTCTCCTTTCTTCCTCTAGATAATCAAGCTACAAAATAACTTTTCATTTTTCTGTTGTAAAGTTGTACTGCATTTCAATCTATTAACATATGATTCATAATGGCCTCTCCCTATGATTCCTTTTGAAGAATGCTGGAGAAAGGAGTTGAGGAGGGAAGATGGTCCCAAAAATTTATTTCTCGGTATAGTATCAAACTTTATTTTCATATTCTTGTTGACTCTTTTTTTTTTTTGGTGGCTAAGTTAGGATTTGAATTTGGGCCTCAGTGTTATTTTAAGAATGAGGCTATACAATGATATAAGTCATGAAAAAAAAATCCATACTTCCTTCACATGGTATTAAAACATAAATCAATTTCATTTCACATTAGCAGTTTTCGAAAGTATATAGGCCAACTCTCAGGTGCAAGTTTATACATCTCCTTGTGAAGGAGTCAGTAATCTCCTCACTGCATTATTGTTGATTAGATTTATGAAAACAAATGGATGAAGGAACTCTCTTTTCATCTGTGATTTTCGCAGTCCATTTCAACAATTGTTAGATTTATGAAAACAAATGGATGAAGAAATTCTCTTTTAGTCTGTGATTTTTGCAGTCCAATTCAATGCATGTTTTAAATTATTATGTGGAATCATTTTCTATAGACCTAACATATGGTTAATTTTGTTAAGAAAGGTGAAATACAACAACAAGAAGATAGCCTTCTCCAACTAAATGGGGTTGGCTACATGGATCTTTGCCTTCCAATCAGCTCTATTTGAGGCCATACCTGATACAATGCCTAAGCTATGCATATCCTTTTTCACCTCTTTTCTTAGGGTTATCTTAGGTCTGCCCCTAGTTCTTCTAATTATTTTATCTGCCTTATAAAATAGTAGACACACTTGATGAAGTTAGTTTCTAACCATGTCATTTATATCCATATCTATTTAACAAATTAAACTAATCAAACCTGATGAAATCACAAAATTGTTGATTGAAACTGCATCATTTTTTGCTCCCCAGAGTGCGATTCACTGGAGATTTGGTTATTGCTTCCCCTGATATTCATCAAGTTGCTCTTGGATCAGACACAGAATTTATATTATTAGCAACTGATGGATTATGGGATTACATGAAAAGGTATGCTGGAACAGCTCTTTGATAATTGTGTATGATGTGTTTCAGATAGTAGCTGTTACAGAAAAGGGTACAAACTTCATACCTGGTCCACCTAGGAAGCTTTACTAAAAACAGGCCTAGAAATCTGATATTTGGCAAATCAGAAGAGGCCCAGATTTTGTGGATAGATGGACTCATAAAGTACCTTTTACTTGTAAAAAGTTTGTGTTAGATCAGAAATTGTCTTAAGTAGCCAACTACAGCATTGAATATCTGTGGTATAAAAAGTTCACAGTAATGGTTGGAAGTACTGTAAACATCTTACACAGGGATGCATGCCAATACTCGAGTAAGGTATTTGATTGAATTGAGCCCTGAAGTTTGAAACATAGCTGATCTAGATCATATTTTCTCTATCCAATGGTTAGAATTATCGTATCATCTGACCATGTGTCTGAAAATGGTGAAGTCCTTCCCAAACAGGCCAATGTAAAGGCATTTTTGTACCTATAATATTTGTTTACGTTGTTGGTTCAAAACAATAAAGATTCAACAGTATCTTATACACACTGATTCTTTCAGTTCAGAGACGGTAAGATTTGTGAGAACTCAACTTCGACAGCATGGCAATGTGCAGGTACTATGTATCCTATAGGCCCATTTGATTCTAGAATTTATTATATCCCTATCAGTCTTGACCTTTTTGTCCCCTTTCCCCAGGTAGCTTGTGAGGCACTTGCACAAGCAGCTCTGGTAATGATTTCCTATTGGTTCTAAGCATATGTATCAATTGATCATCATATTCCCTTTTCTCTTACTATCTTTTCATTCTCTTCTCTTTCCTGGTTCTGTCTTTTTCAATGATTTCTCCCCCCCCCCCCTCTTTTTGGTTAGAACTAAGAACTGAGTTTTCCTTACCTTGTACCTTTTGGTTCCATATAAGCTGATCCCATTACATTGGGATAAGGCTGAGATTTCCTTTTTGTTCTTTTGTTTTAGTATTATACAACTTAGGCCATTTATAAGCATGTCATTGTATGTGTGTTGCAGGACAGGGGCTCACAAGATAATGTTAGCATCGTCATAGCCGATTTGGGGTATTTTCTTGTTTCTCTAAATCTATATAGAATTTTAACATACTTTTCTTTTTACCAAAACTGAGCTGAATTAATCAGCATAAGTGCTCAGGTGATTCTTTGTCTGACTTGACAAAACATTATGTTGTGAAAGATTAACAAAGTAGTATAAAAGTAAAGCTTTCCACCATCTTAAGGATTTATTTTTCTTTTTATTAAATGAAATTAACGATTTAGTAATCCATCCTCCAATAGCCAATAAAGATATCACCATATTCTTCATTAGTATGGTTGCATCTTCAGTGCTGTGCTGCATAACTCTCTGCCGTCTTCTGATTTGGGACGTACGTTATTAATTAAAATTTTCTCAACTCCATTACAAAATCTTTGAGGACACATTTCTTGAACTGATAAAACATGTTAGGCTGAAAAATACTGTTCTCTTGATCGGAAAGCCTCATGCTTTTTTTATGAAAACAACCAGCCTATTTTCAGAAGGATCAAAAGCAACTTTCTTATGCTTACTTATTTCCCTTTTTGGTTGTACAACAGATGTATTATTTTTGGGTCATATTTGGGATTTGCAGTTTCATGCTTCTTTAAATGTGTTTCAGGTTTATTTTTCATTAATTTGTTTTATTTGGTGAATATTTGTCCCTTTACTTATTTAGGAGAACGGATTGGAGAAGTTTGCCTCCTCAGAAAGAAAGTTTTGTGTATGAATTAGGCCAAGCCTTTGCAACTATTGGTATTGTATCACTTGGAATTTGGATGTCATCTTTGTTTTCCTCATAAATTGAAGCTACCCAATGTATATTGACAGATTTTCATTTTCTTGTCTATATCATGTAAATGTTGTTTCCCATCAAATAGTTTTGCAGGCCAAATATAATAAATTATGAAAAACCATTGCTGCTGCTGAGATTATGTTTACTATGTATAACGTTGCAGTCGTGTGCAGCAGTTATATGTTATGATCTAGTCTGTGGAAGCTGATTTCATGGTATGTCAGATATAATTGTTTATCTACCTTATGATTTTCAAACAACTGCCCCTGCGGCGTGCACATGGATGCATTCTTCCCATCTGCAGAGGAGCTATAAGAAACAAGTTTGGAGGGAGGCATCCAAGAGGAGCAGTTGCTCTCAAATTTTATGTTCTACACATGTTACAGTGAACCACCTTGGATTTTTGTCTCTGAAAGGTGGGATTCAGAAGGGAAAATGATGACTTAGTGGATGACCAAGCAAATCTCTCCATCCTAAGGATTATGGGGATTTGCCTGATGCGCCGAAAGCTCTGAAAGTTGATGGAACTTATTAACTCAATCCAGTTTAGGATGGCCCAATCTAACACCTGCAGAATAGAATGAGCCCGTGGGGCAAAATAAAAAACGATGCTTCGAGGCTGTCGTCTTTAACAGCTCTCAATCTAAGTAGTTTTTTTCTTCTAGATGTAGGTAGCCCAATTCTAGTATAAATTGTCCATAAGAAATTCATTGTTGAGATCACCACCTATTGTATTGAAAAATGATGATCATGAATCAGCTTTGCTCAAATCAAAGTTCCACTTGTTGGGTTGGCACAAAATTCTTGGATATATAGTCTATATAAAGAAAGAGTTTTCTTTATGAAAGTAAGAGAGTTGATAGAGAAACCTTTGCCAAAGGTGCTTTATAGGATCTTTGAACTTAACTTTATTTTCCAGTCCTCGTAGGAACAGGAAATAAAAGAACTTATCTGAGAAACACTTACATTTAATTTTTTTTCAAGCACAGTAAATAACAGTTACTTGCCATGATGATTCAACTACTTAATTCATAAAGGTGCCAGCTTTTGTTTGTCATAGTATGGTGAAAGCTTCAATGTTATTCCTATGTTGCTGTCTCTATAGACTAAATAATCTGGAGAAAAGTGGTTGGATGCTGCTTATGGTTGAGGAATGTAACCTTTTCCAATATGGTCCTGTATATACAGAGGATATGGGCTTCCAAAGATTACATCCATCAAAACCTTATTTTCCATTCTGAAGAACCTAAAATTGGATTTTTTTTTGTCTTCTCACAGGAAATACAGCATTAGAGAATATATGTCCCTGAACACATTACTACTAGCCCTAAGTTGCAGTGAAACATCTGTGGAAACTAATAAAGCAGGTGTTCTGTTTATGGAGAAGATATCCCTGATAGCCCTCAGTTTGCTGTCAAGTATTTGTGCAATCTAAACTTTTCTAGATTCTGTAGTGCCTGCTTTTCGTATTAATATATTTCCTCACCTTCTTGCTTTTGATTAATGACTGCTCCCCTCAGCATAGTGGGCTAATCTAGAGAAAAGACAGAACAAAAAGTGTAGTAGAAGCTCTGCTGTTCTGCATGATTACCTGTTTGGAGGTGATGAACCTGTACAAACAGACCAAACAGTAGTGGCATGGAAAATGAATTAAGAAATATTTGACTATGATATGAGGCTATCATATCAGTATAAAATTTAGTGACATCCACATGTAGTAGTAGCATATACTATTCTTGATATATCTACCTAACTGTTGATGAACTAGATAGAGTTTATGTGGTAACTATCATTTTTAAAGCTAATTTTATTTGGATGAGTGTTGACAAAAGTGTGTTGCTTCTATTGGATTACCCTTTCCTACCTTCCTGAGCCTAAATAGATGCTGTAGGGTGTCATTTGTGTCATCAAGCTTTTAGCATTATTGGTTTGTTGGGTTGATTTTGACCATAATACTTTTTGGTTTGTGCCTTTCAGTCATAGTCATCCTTACTATTTGCTTTGTGATTCTTTTTTTTTCCCTTTCTTTTATATGTATATCCTACCTTTGCTAGGAATGTGAAATGAAATGGTTGATTGGGTTAGATGTTTGACTATGGTAACTGATGCCATGTGATTTGATTTGATACAGACCTTAAATGATCTTTATTCACATAACCAACATACATATTGAGGATGTTTGTAGAGTATAGATGGGGAAAGCCTCCCCCATCTCTTAGATTTATGATTGGTTATTTGAATTAGGTCAACTTAATTAACATAACAAGGGATCAGCTGTAGCTTATACAGAAAGACCAAATGGATAACCAGGACCGTTGAATTCAGAAAAATAGTCAAAAAGCTCATGAATACTCTATCTCCAGAAATGTGGTTGTCTATCTTCTACACATTGAAATATGGAATGTTGTCTTAGTGTAGACCACAACATTAATGTCAACTGCTTTTAAAGAAATGGTTTGGGGAGATTTGATGCTCCCATTCTCTCTCTCTCTCTCACACACACCTGGAGGTTGGATGCTCACCCCATCCCCCCCTGTTGAAAGAACTTGTTGTAACCAAATTTGGTGCGA